>NC_054387.1:104152082-104461301 GCF_017654675.1 Xenopus laevis
CAAATTGGCTACTTCGACCTTCGACTACGACTTCGACTTCGAATCGAACGATTCAAACTAAAAATCGTTCGACTATTCGACCATTCGATAGTCGAAAGTACTGTCTCTTTAAAAAAAACTTCGACCCCCTACTTCACCACCTAAAACCTACCGAGCATCAAAGGCTTTCTAACAAATTTCTCATCGAAGGAAAATCGTTCGATCTATTGATTAAAATCCTTTGAATCGTTCGATTAGAAAGATTTAATTGTTCGATCAAACGATTTTTCCTACGATCGTTCGAGCGAATAGCGGTAAATCCTTTGACTTCGATATTCGAAGTCGAAGGATTTTACTTTGACGGTCGAATATCGAGGTTTAATTAACCCTCGATATTCGATCATTAGTAAATGTGCCCCCTAGAGTCCTGCAGTGGGTCGGGTACCTGCGGGTTAACAGCAAAAAAAGCTGGTACCCTGCGGAAGATCTTCAGGTGCGGGTATAGATGCGGGTCTGCAGGTCTACGGGTTGTGGGTATGCGTCTCGGGTTGCAGGTCTCATCTAAATTTCTTATCTTATGCTATATTGTCTATATTTTGGTCCTTTTAAAATGTTACAAAACTTGTTTCTGTCCCCACCTACTTTTGATCATGTCACTTCCAGCTTACAGCAACCTCACTTCCTGTGTGATGGTGGTTGGGTTGCGGATAAGGCTATTGTGGGTCCAGGTTGGGTAGCGGATCAAAGTGGGTAAATATGCGGGTTGCAGTTTGGTTCACAGGCTGCAGGTTTGCAGGTTCAGGACGGGTCCGGGTCTTAGAAATTGGTTTCATGCAGGACTCTAATTACAGGACTCTAATTTAATACACATTAAAAAATGTGTTTTGAATTGATTGGATTGGATTGATGCTTTTATTTGCTAAATCGTGCAGACTGATGACAACTAATTGCTGATTTGTTGCTAATTAGTGTTTTATAAAAGTAGACTGTAAGCTGTATGCAACAGGGACCTACAGACTCTTGTTTCCCTGACAATAAGATCTTAATCTTTATTGTATTTATTTATTTATTTGTACTTTGTACTTATTTGTATGTATTATTGTAAGGGCCCCCTGTTATATTAATGTATGGTTCTACTGTACAGTGCTGTATTTTCAAGTAGTGCTATGTAAATAAAAATATACATACATACAAGAGAACTACAAGAAAATTCAACATTTACTTCCACTATTTTCTATTTATTGAGAGGAAGCGCTAGGTTGATATCTGGGGTTTTGTGTGATTAAAATAAATACTGTAACCATAAACATTTATCTAAGAGATGACAACAATTCGACAGTTTTATTTTTACACTGAACTGTTCCTTTAAAAATTCTTATTTACCTGCACAGTCTTTTAGTTTGCAAGAATATCACCTAAGCACTGCTTTGCATTCAGTGGCAGATCTTGGCATCATTGTACTGGCACTGATGCTGTTCAATTATGAGAATCATAAACTTGGCAGTTGTACTTCACATGTTTTATTGAATTAATCTATTTTAGTCTTTGAATATGAAGGGTAAAGAAAATATTGATCTCTATTCTGCATCTATTCTGCAACATTATTATTTACAATTTAAGCATCATAGTAATGGAATATATAAATGGATTAGTACATTTTACAATATGAATTAAGGGTACAAAGTATCAAGAAGAGTCATATTTTTTAGTGTTTTTATTATATAAGGAAAGAATTTCTTAGGAGGCAAAATAGGTGGATGGAGAGCCCAGCCTGAAGTCTAGTTGGGGTGATATTTGGAGTTAATCATGATTCACTATCCTGTATTTTCTTGGAGCTATAACCAATTACATGTTAAATGTTATCAGAAGTTTGAAATGTTTTAATGAATTAAGGTTGGGGCTGACCAATTCCTGGAGTTGGAATGTATAGCACATTAAAGGGATTCTGTCATGATTTTGATGGTTTAGTTTTTATTTCTAAATTACACTGTACACGCTGCAAATAATTCTCTCTACCATGTAAAATTTCATTCCTAACCCAACAAGTGTGTTTTTGTTTTATTGGTAATATTGGTATGTAGGCAGCCATTTCAGGTCATTTTGCCTGGTTATGTAGTTTCAGAAATTGCCAGAACTTTAGGATGGAACTGCTTTCTGGCAGGCTGCTGTTTCTCCTACTCAATTTAACTGAATGTGTTGTAGTGGGACCTGGATTTTTACTATTGAGTGCTGTTCTTATATCTACCAGGGAGCTGTTATCTTGTGTTAGGGAGCTGCTATCTGGTTACCTTCCCATTGTTCTGTTGTTAGTAAAGAGTTTATCAGCGCACAAGTCACATGACTGGGGGCTCCTGGGAAACTGACAATATGTCTAGCCCCATGTCAGATTTCAAAATTAAATGTAAAAAATCAGTTTGCTCTTTTGAAAAATGGATTTCAGTGCAGAAGTCTGCTGGAGCAGCACTATTAACTGACGCATATTGAAAAAAAACCATATTATCCCATGACAGTATCCCTTTAAGCTTTCAGATGCTAACATTTTTCATTAGAGGGTTTTTTGTGTTTTTTTTTGCTTAGCAAATATCAAAAATTTGAACTTGAATCCTGAAGAAGAAGAACATTTATAGATAACCCCTAAGTATCACATTTATAATTATTACCAAAGTTGAGGTTGTGTCACAAGGGGAGGGATTTGGATAAATAATTATATTAAATGTAATTTGCTCCAAATCTATATGAACCAATACAATGATATAATGGTAAAAGGAATGTGTTTGCACTTTTCTACTGACACCTATTGATATTTATTTCTATTAAGCATTTTAAAACATTCAATTCTCACTTCAAGCACTCCTACATGTGAGCGGGACCAAGGCAATTACATTAGAAACCTTAAGCACAACACATAGCTACTTGCAAAAAGATGTTGGTTAAAGAGTCCACAAGTGTCATATGCATTGTTATAGACTAATGCTAAATGGAATTTGATTATATATGATATATATGAAATGTCTTTTAAAGTAGTTCAGCAATGAAAACATAGCTCTGTGAGTACCTCTCAAGTCATCATTCACAATATGGATTTTTTTATCTAGTATTTTATTCCATATTTTGGATTGCTAATGTATTTACCTCTTGAAATTCAATTGCAAAATTGTAGTTAGTAACTAATGTCAACCGATCAAAAATAGAAAACAAAATCCCTGAAAAAACTGATGCCGCTGGCTGCAATAAGGTTGGTAGTGGAATCTGCTTTTTCTGCTGCCAGGAAAAGGCAATATACTCTGTTTTAATTACTTATGAATGTGTATTGATAGCTGTAGTTCTTAAGCAGACTTAAGGTTAACAAAGCATGATATATTGCATGATCGGGCCAGTCTAACTAAGGATTGTCCTAGAAATGTGGTTGCTAATGAATAAAATTCTGTGTATGTAGATTCCCCCATGAACCCCCATGACTTGGATGGATTCTGTTCTCAAGCTAGCATTGGTTATTACTACCCTGGCCTTGAGGGCAGAGCCACCTGTTTGGCTGTAAGAGCAGTTTTTCTGTGCTATGGAGTTATATCTCTATGCTCTCCCACCTGTAATAACCTTTTTGCTAGTTTATATAATCTGTTTGTTCAGGGTTGTGATTCTTTGTCAGAATCCGTGGAGCTTGTATCAAATAAACTTTGGGGCAGATTACCTAAAGGACAAAGTGACTAATGCTAGCGAAAATTCGCCAGCGTGACGTCTTTTGGTACTTCACCAGTTCCCTAACGGGCGCAGGTGTAACTTCGCTAGCGAAAGAGACACACGCTAGCGATAATTTGCACTCTATTGCCAGGCGAATTTTTGCTCTGGGGAAGGGACATAATGCCGCAAATTCAGTAAGATGTGGATTTTACTGAACGTTACCTCTTGCGCCAGACTTGCCTTTGCCACCTCAGACCAGGCAAAGTGCAATGGAGTGGATAGGACTTCCTCAATTTTTTGTTGAAAAATTTCCTAAGTCCCAAAAAACGCTGGCGTCTTTTACTTTTTTCAGGGTGATAGACTGCAAAAGACCATAAATTTTATTTTGGGTAACCGGGTTCCCCCCTAAATCTCCTAACAAATGGCACATAAACTATACACTGGGCTCATGTGTAGGGCAATATAACAGACTCTATTTTATAAAGGTTCTCTGGGCTTGTGTAGTGTAATGTATTTGCTGCATCATATACGTCCATTCAACTTTCACTTCCCGCCATATGCAAATTAGCCGCAACTTCGCTTTACATGCCAAAGTAACGCTAGCGCAACTTCGCCAGCGTTCGGCGCCCTTGACGCAACTTCGCATTTTAGGGAATTCGCGTTGTCCTGGCAAATTTACACCTGGCGAAGTGTTGCTATGTGGGCCGCTTAAGGAATTTGCCCATTTGTCTTTCACCTCAAGTGGTCTGCAGTTCCTGTAATTCCATGTCCCCAATTAGAGCAATATTAGATACAAGCACTAGGTAATGACTTGTCTACTTCAATGCACAAGCTTTAGCGCTATAAAGGGATGTAATATTCTTTGTTAGCGCAAAAAACGTTTGCAAAGACTCTTGCGAACGTTAGCGACCATGTTTGCGCCATTTTTGACTGATTAAGATCTCAATCATTTCCTTGCACAATTTGCGACCAAATTGCTGTTGCAAACATTCGCAGTATAATAAAATGTTGCAATCGCAAACTGTTTTTTGCAACAAAATTTTTAATGAAACTCCAGAAAAGTTGTTAAAGGTTTGTAATGCGCACTTAAGATTCGCAATGCAATAAAAACCTAATGAAGAATAGTACATTGCAACAGGCAAATTTTTATTTGCAAAGTTTTGCTGATTGCAAATTTTATTATATTTCCCCTATAGCTGCTACAGATAAAACTAGATTTTTTTCTCCAGCAGACATACTCCAACGAATATGAAGAACGGTCTAATAAATATTTAATTATGCAAAGCATGCCATTTAATAGCAGTACAGTTGACAGTTTATTCATTATTGGTGTGTTCCTTATACAGTACAGTATATTAAATAGCATTCTAATTTTCCTATCAGACTGACATGGGGAGGCCTATTAATCAAAATTTGAATTTGTATAGTTTGAGGTTTTTTTTTCAACCTCGACTAAACTCACATTTTAAAAAAGCACTTATTTATTTAAAGATTCGAATATCAAAAGCATGAGCGAGTAAAAACGTGGAACAAATCCAAATAAGAATCAGAAAACCTCAAAATCATAATTTTGTCCGATTAGGAAACAGAAATCTTCCAAAAAACCTCTAAAAGCTCTGAATTGGAGAATGACAGCTCTCAATGACTTCTACATGACCTTGCCAGTTTTTAGATGGAGGTGGTTTTATCAGTCATGCAGAAAAATTTAGAATTATAGAAAGGCTACCTCCCACAGATTCCATTTTAATCAAATAATGTAACATTTTTTAAAATTATTTCCTTTTTCTGTGTAATAATAAAACAGTACCTTGTACTTGATCCCAACTAAGATATACTTAATTGTTATTGAATGCAAACCAATACTACTGGGTTTATTTAACATGTAAATTATTTTTAGTAGAATTAAGATATATAGATCCAAATTACATAAAAATCCTTTGTCTGGAAAGCCCCAGGTCTCGTGCATTCTGGATAATAGATCCCATACCTGTATTAGAGTTTTTGTATCTTTTATACTTAATAAATAGCGATTTCATGGTTTAGAGTAAATACATTATTTTAAGTGGCAGATTTACTAATGTTCGAATGGTAAATTTGAATTTGAATTTTTGAGTTGTTTTTTTGGTCAAAACTCACAATTTTGAGTTTTAAACTACCAACTTGAATTCTAATTCAAAATTCTAATTAGAATCCGAGATTTATCATCCCCCTACCATGGAAGTTACTCGAATTTGATAGGTGCCACCTAAAACTTGCCGAGTGGAAGTCAATGGCAGAGTTCTGCAGACCTATTTCAAGAAGTTAATAGCCTCCCTGACAAGTTATTTTGCCAGTAATTTATAAGCAGAATGGGCAGGACTACAGCACAGCAGATTAACTACTGCACCTTTAAAACACAAACAAAACTGCAACATTTTAACAAAATTGGTGGTTATGTAAAAAAAGGTTGGTGCAGGAAAGTAGGAGAACAACAACAATAAAAGTGCTATAAAGGAAATGCCTTATTTATAAAAGCACAATTTGATGCTGAGCATCTTAATCCTTGAAACTCTCAATTCAAAGGAACTGGTGTATATACAGGTGTATACATTTTTTTATGTTGTCTGACTGCTGTAAACTTGAAAAATGGGGCTATGAATCTTTAGAACATTTTGTATCATTGTGGCAGAGCTATGGGTTTCTAGTTGATGTTGGGAGCTTCAAGTTGGATAAAACAAGACTGATTCAGCAACAATCTCATGTTGAATGCTGGCATGAGCAAAGATGTACTGAGATTTGTTTGCATGCATCAACTGAAGTTGGATGGTAGATTAATGTGTTTATGCTAGGTATCTGTCATTCTGGCGACTCTCAGCCGCTTGCTCTAGGGTTTGGAAAAAAACATGGCAAAAGTCTGTACACAGCAACACTGCTTTCAAAATACTGCAGTTTGTATTCTGTCTGAATAGAATGCACAGCCAAAATAAGTGTTTAAAATAATTATAAAACCCTGTGGCTAGTCCATAGAGGTGAGAAACATATACACAAGCAACAGGATCAGATTGTTGAGGGTCCATTAGGTTTTTCTGAAAAGTCCCACCCTAACGATCCCACCCAAAACTGAGCATAATCAATCTGGCACTATGTGCTCCTTGTTTACTGAGGATATTTGCATTGGCTTTACAGGCATGAGATCTTTTATCCGGAAGCCTGTTATCCAGGAAGCTTTGAAATACGGCAAGGCCATCAAATCTACAAGTTGGCTCTATATTTAGAGGAATATTTCTATATTTTGCTTCTATATATATAGAAAGGTGTGCATCAGTAAGGAAGTGTGCAGAATACAGAGCAAAGTACAAACTAGTCCATACACTTGATTGTTAGTAAATGAGCCCCTTAATGTCAGCCAAACTGATGTTGACCAAACAGGGCTAATTTATGCAAGGGTACAAAACATGCATATTTGAAACTTAATTTTGCTGCTTTTGGTCAATAATTGGGTCACTGAGTCAGTGGATCAAATGGATTTATGCCTACCTGCTAGTCATTTTATAATCTGCAATGGGTACTGCAAACAATTATCTCTGTATGTTTATTGTTATATTTATGTGCAAAGCTTTTAACTTTAAAATAGAAGCAAAATTTAGTATCACTTGCAAGACATTAATTAGATCTAAGGTCTACTGAAAGTGCTGTGAATCTCATAAGCTTAAATCCCCTTGGGAACCAGTAATCATCACGCATTCATTCATTAGATGTACACTATTTACACCTCATATAATTATATGCTTGGTATTTGTGTTGGAGAGTTTTAATTACGTGTTTGTGGGAAAGAAGCATACAATCTAATTTTGTTAAAGGGGTGGTTTACCTTTATGTTAACTTTTTGTTTGTTATAGAATGGCTAATTTTAAGAAACTTTTGATCTGCATTTTTTCTTTTATTTAATTTTCTAATTATTTGCCTCCTTTTTCTGACTCTTTCAAGCTTCTAAATGGCGGTCACTGACCCTACCTAAAAAAACAAATGCTCTGTAAGGCTACATATTTTTCGTTATTATCTAGTTTTTATTGTACTGTATATATATCCACCATTTAAGTCTGCACACGTTATATTGTACACTTAAAGGAGAAGGAAACCCCCTGGGTGCAAAAATCCCTCCCCTGTGTTGTTCCCCTTCCTTCTCCCCCCTGGCCTACCTGTCCCCCTGGGCAAATGCCCCTTGTTACTCACCCCTCTGCGCAGGTCCTGTCCATGGAGTTCACAGGTGCCATCTTCTCCTGAGCGGTCTTCTTCATGGATTAATCGGGATCTTCTGGCGCATGTGCAGTAGGAGCATTTACCGGTTCGGATCTACTGTGCATGCGCCGAAAGTCATGAAAATCAGAAAACTTCATGATGCGCAGTAGAACTGTACCGGTAAATGCTCCTACTGAGCATGCGCCAAAAACGCTGGTCAAAGCAGGAAGAAGACTGCTCGGGAGAAGATGGCGCCTGTGAACTCTGTGGACAGGACCTGCGGAGAAGGGTAAGTAACAAGTTAGGGGCATTTGCCTGGGGGGACAGGTAGGCCAGGGGTGAGGAGGGAGGCGGGCAACACAGGGGAGGGGGGAGGGATTTTTGTGCCCAGGGGTTTCCTTCTCCTTTAATGGGGACCTAATGAGTATTGGTTCATGTAATTGTTTCCTTGACAAGCGCTAAGTTCCGTGAGGTGGTTATACTTATGTCTTCCTAACAGGTTTTCTCTTTTTGTATATAATGGTGTTTGATGTACTTCATTATAATTGTGCTATATACATTTATCTAATTAAGAGTTGTGATGTCACCATAACTTGCCAACATAACTTGCCCTAGTAATTAAAAGAGGCTAAATAAACCTAAAAAGCCACAAACCCACGGCCCCTTAGAATGGAAGGAAGATTAAGAAGTAGTAAAGAAGTACTTTTCTTTACTACTTCTTAATCTTCATTTTGTTCTAAGGGGCCGTGGGTTTGTGGCTTTTTAGGTTTATTTAGCCTCTTTTAATTACTAGGGCAAGTTAAATACCAAGGCTACAGCTCCGGTTACCCTGTCCTGCCTTTACTTTGTGGTGTCCCAGGCCTTAGAAACAAAAATAGGTTTAGATTAGATTTTGGGACAACTCCGTCCTCTATTTTTTCAATTTTCTATGAATTTTATCTATGGATTGTGACCGGATGACCTTTTAACCCACTCTAAATTTTTGGTCAATTTTTAATTCCTCCTTTTTAACTAGTTAATTAATTACCAAGTTAATTTTTTACCCTATTTATTGCACTGCACTTTACTGGTAGAATTTAATTGCAACATTAACTTGCTAACTTAGTTGATTTATTTTGAGCCTGGCTAATTAATTAATTAATGAATTTGCCTATCAAGGGGTGTAATTTGAATGAATTGGTAGGGTAATATACCCTTTTTGTTTAAGAAATAACCAACTATTTTTTTCACCAGCCTTTGCGGCTGATTGATTTCACAGTATTTACTGTTTTTTTTAAGGTGGTAAAGCATCTTAAACCATTAACCGATGCATAACTACTATGTTTCTAAATAAATATATATATATATATATATTTATATATATATATATATATTTATATATATATATATATATACACACATTAAGGGGGTTGTTTATCAAAGTCAAAAATTCATATTTCTACGTCTACACCTGTAGACTTATGCCACATATAGTTGTTGAAAATACTGTACAAAACATAGCAATTTGAACAGTTTTTTTTACCTTGGTTCAAATTGTGACAAATCAACCCCCCCCCCATTAATATTATCCATTAATGTGTTTTCTACAGAGAGATAACAGCAATTACCAACTCAGAGTAAGTACCTGCCTATAACACTAATAGAAGCACAAATATGTTAAGTGATGCCCTTTAGGATATTGGTTTCATCTAGGTTCTATTAAATAAATTATACGATTTCTTTACATTGGCTCCTACATCCTATAATAATATGGTCACATAGAGTTACTTTGCAGCCAGATAAACCAAAAACCAGCAACTCTCTATATACAGTACACGGAGACTTGATGTTACATTCTGAACAGCTCATTACACTGCCCTTCACTGTCACTGGGCTGCTGTCTGTTCCATTTCTCAACAGCACATCTTCCCTGACATTAACCATCACTTCCTAATCTCTCTCGTCCTGCACCTTTCCTTGCTCTTCTGTAACTATATCAGTGCAGTTATTCTGTAACCTTAGAAACTGTGTATTATAAATTTCTCTAATCGTGATCTCATTTGATCCTTTACCTCCTTAATGAACTGACTTATTACTGAAGCAGAAACATACCGGTATACCTTTTTTTTTCAGAATGCATTCAACTCTGTTCAGTGGTCGAACACATTCTGTTCTATGTGGTGTTAAAGGCCAGTGGCAGAGCTTTAACACCCATCCAAACAGTTGGAGGCACATTTATCAAGGGTCGAATTTCGAGGGTTAATAAACCCTCAAATTCGACCCTCGAAGGTAAATCCTTTGAATTCGAATATCGAATTCAAAGGATTTAGCGCAAATGCTTTGATTGAACGATCAAAGTAAAAATCGTTCGATCGAACGATAAAATCCTTCGAATCGAACGATTCAAGAGATTTTAAGCGATCTATCAAAGGATTTTTATTCAATCAAAAAAATGTTAGAAAAGTGCTGGGGAAGGTCCCCATAGGCTAACATTGAACCTCGGTAGGTTTAAAGTGGTGAAGTATGTAGTCGAAGTAATTTATAATGAGACAGTAATTCGACTATCGATTGGTTGAATAGTCAAATGATTTTTACTTCGAATCGTTCGAATCATTCAAAGTGATCGAATTCGATCGAATTTGACACATTCGTTTGTCGAAGTACCCAAAAAAATACTTCAAATTTGAAAATTTTTTTCATTCTAATCCTTCACTCGAGTTTAGTAAATCTGCCCCCTAACCTTTTAAAATGAATAAGCTAAAAGATATAGATATAAGATATAAAATAGAACAATGCAAATAAATGGGGGATTAAACAAATGGAAAAAAGTTTTTGTTTGAGCTAGAACAAAATTTTCGAGAGTGGTAAAAGAGTTTGGTAAATCTAATGTTAAAGGTTTGGGACCTGTTATCAAGAATGCTCTTCCAGATAAGAGGTATTTCTGTAATTTGGATCACCATACTTTGTCTGCTACAAAATAATTGAAACATAAAATACAGCCAATACGGTTGTTTTCCTCCAGTAAGGATTGTTTCTTAGTTACCATCAAGTACAAGGTTCTGTTTTGTTATAACAGAGAAAAAAGAAAATAATTTAAAAAATGTGAATTATTTGATTAAAATGGAGTCTATGGGAGATGGCCTTCCTGTTATTTGGAGTTTTCTGGATAATGGATTTCTGGTCCTATACCTGTATCAGATTTTTTTTTCTAAGCATTAAATTTTTTAAAGCTCTAAAATATCATTACTTGACATCTTTGACACACTAAATGGAACTTATACATCTAAATCTATTTGGCCTTGATTTTTCTATAAAAGGGTCGCATATAGTAATGCCCATTTAATTAATATGCAAACTGGTTAAACCAGATATCCAAACAGTTTCTTGCCCTGCAATATTCCCTCTTTCAATCTCATGAAACACCCTCATTACTAAGTAGTGTTACATAAAAGGCACAGTAGCCCAATGCAACAGTTAGATGTTTGCTTTTAATGAGTTGACGAGTAAATGATGAGTAAATGCTACCTGATGATTGGTTGCTATAGGCTACTGCACAAAAGCATAAGTAAATGTGTCTTTTATTACATAACCCCTAAGTATTTGAATGTACTGAAGCAATGGTCAAATCACAGATAAAACCCCAAAAGTAACCCGAAAGTATTCCAGATACATCCCACTCCTGCTCCCTTATTAATATATGTGTAGGGGGTTGATAAATGTATTCTCATTTACTTTGCATTCCCCAAAGATTGTACCCAAAGGGAAGCCTTAGTCTAGGGAATGAGTAATGCTTCATTTGCTGGGTCATGGTATGACCCCTAGCTATCCCAGGCTTGGCTGATAGGTGGTGCTGGGCTATAATATAAATGCCTGAGGCATGTGGCCTCAGGAGGGAGTCTGCAGAGGGATGATGCCAGAGGTTTTTGCTTGCCTCTCTCTAAAATGGATTTGAGCCTCCATAATTTGTCATGGCAAGTAAGAAATAGCTACACCCTGTAATAGTCTCTCTAGGAGAGCCAGATAGATTAGGGCTACATATATTGAGCAGCTTTGGCTCCATCAAGGAGTGATAGAAGGGATTAGATTCCAAAGGCATTGTGGCCTGGTTAGGATACCAGAGACAGGGCAACAGATCCCCTGGGTTTCCCATAAGAAGTGTCCTCAAAGGAAACCGGAGAAACTCACAATAGACTGATTGTATGCATTGTGAGTATGTGTTAACTATTACACCATGGTTGCCTTCTGTATTATTGTACTCTTCTCCCATCAGTTCAGTTATTGTTCAAGAACCACTAGCGCCCAATTATTGTGCTTTGCATAGAGTTACAATTGCACAGCACCCTGCCTCCACACAGTTGCAGGGGCTCATCCCCTGGAAGTTAAGGTCTCATCCGGAGCACATTATTGGGGTAAGGCTTATAGAAGAGCAACGGTGCCACTCAGTTTACAATAAGCTTACATACAATATGTAAGTCCACAAGCCATCATGATTAATCGTGAGGTCAATTACCTGCAATTAAGAGTTGAGGTTCCCAGTCTGTGTTGATTTTCACCCCCCTGGGTTTCCATAACAGGCCAATCAGAAGGTGGTTTAGGAGGATTTGTGTGTCTTCTACATATACAGTAACTAAAAGCCTAGTCTGAAGATCAGTCAGAATAAAATTTGAGATGATCACATATTTCCAGTCCTACATATTCCTGACATAGCAAGATGACTGAAAATGAAACTTTTTTGTTACTCTTTTTATGCGGTAGAGAGGCTTGAGCTATATATCGATAGTAAAAGATGATTCTAGCGCAGGTTCATCAAATTCAACCCATTATTCATAGAACTCGTATATTTTAGTTGATGCTGAATGTAAGAAGAATAACCTACACTAAGTAAGAAAATAACCTCGAAAGGGCAATCAGATGAGTCACTGGATCAAACCTGGCATTTAATTTTCAGCTGTCATAGAAAAAAAAGTAGAATTTTCTGGGTTAGGTGCAATAAATGTTCACATTGCTTTGCTCAGGTTTTTTGCTTCCGTTTTGACACAGAGGTCTAAATTTGAACCATTGGCTGATTGGTACATCTATATTAGTTCAGAATAGCACTTAGCAAATGAAACTGGGGCCACCTTTGCTTAGACAAAACTTGCTGGCCATTTTTCTTAAACAGATTAAAAAGCAATTGCATTATTCTAATTCATATGAAAAAAGACTTACTTATATAATATCCTTTACACAATGTAATCTGTTATTTTTGCTAGGCTTTGCAAAAGATCAGCTCAGGCAACTTTTGATTTAATGTGATAACAAGAACCGCAGTCTGCAGTCTGCCTGGTAACCTATCACTTAAGTATATTACATCTGCCACAAATATATGATATGCTGAGAGGAATTCTGTACAGGGCTATTCTATTATAATATTCTGAACCACCCCCTCCAGGGAAATCTGTCATATTTACCATGTATAACTACAGAAAAGGGAAATGAATAGTGGGATATATTTCCAAGCCTCGAATAGGCTATGTAAGTTTGAAGAATTTCCCAGGAAACATCACATTTTTGCTGGATAACAGGCTAATAGCTTGGCAAAGGAAGTCACCTAAACTAATTACTTTTGAAAGGCTCCTAAAATATGCTGGATTATCAGATAAAACAAAAACAGGTGAAATTAATTGAACTAATAAGGGGTATTACCCACTTCATTGAATACAAAGGAATCTATTGTAGAAAACATTCTTTATAAGGTAAATGGATTTACTTTACTCCAAAGGGAGATATTGGCCACTCTATTAAATTTTTGTACACCATAATAAACTGGATTAATTAGGTAAAATCTATTATTTAGTCTGATTGACCTTGTTGTGTATTGCTATCACCATTTTTGTACATTTCAGGGGTGGACTGTAGCAGCACCTTTTGGTGAAAGGCAATATTATTGATCTGCTAAAAATATTGTTGGTGCCCCAGAAGCCATTTAAAGAAGTCCAAAAATGCCTACTGTGATTGCAAGTACCAAAAAATAAGATAAACAGCCAAAATGAAAATTTGTCACATGGTTGTATATTGCAGTAAATGCTCACTTCCCTTGATACTATTTTTTTGTAGATAGAGAAATGCATGTGGGACAAAATGTTTTTTAAAGTGAAACAAAAGGGACAAAGTGATGATGAGAAAAAGGTTCATCCCTACTCCTGAGTAATATTCATGATCGGAGACCTCACTGCTAGCACTAATGTGCTCTATATTAGTATTTATTTTTTTGCTGTGTTGTGTACATAGTTCATAAGGAGGAAAGCCTATTTCATACTGAGCACTTGAATCCACAAGTGGCACATTCTGGTCCTCAGACTAGATGTTGAGTGGATCTCAGGTGTAGTGCATTCCCAGGCAATACCATAATAGCAGATTACAAGCATATCAGATATGGCGATCATTTAGCCATAATGGATAAATTACTGTAACATATTGTTTTTTATTGGATTATTCTCATTTAGGATTAGAGAAAATTCATAAATAGCAGATATCTGAAGCAAGATGTCGAAATCCCCATGAAATATTGAACCATTTTGTTATTGTTTGATGAAGAGGAAAATTGTATTTCTTCAAGGTACATTGAACCTTTACTTATAATTATATTGCACAGACAAGAGCGATTTAAGTGGCATTGTTCATCATTTGTCTTTGTATGCTCTGACTGACAAGGTTAAGTAACTGCCAGCACTGCAGATGTTGTCATATCTCAACAAAATCTAGAAGGCAACAGATTGACCAATGTGGTCTTAAAATGTTTTTATGTGTGCTGCACATTTGCTGGGTCATGCTCAAGAGAAACTTACCTCTGACATCTTGATGAATATTTTTTATTAAATTTATTATCCGAGGACCTGCTTTGAGTACAAGATATAACTAGTAAGCATGCATTTAATATTTGGCTACACTATTATTAATATGTAGTTATCAGCTATAAACTAAATCATGTCGTGCAAAAATGTAAAAAGATCTTCTGGGTTGTGCATTGGTTGCCTCTAATGATGGGCGAATAGATTTGCCTGGCACGAATTCGCTGCGAATTTCTGCTGGCAAATAAATTTGCGAAGTCCCCACGAACATTTATCCGGCGTCAACACTATTCGGTTGATGTTGAAGTGAAGTGCCACAGCTAAGCACGAAACGCGTCAGGTGACTAGACACGTCATGGTTTAGTTAAAGGCCTCAAGGAAGATACCTGTTCATGTTTTTAAAGGAGAAGGAAAGCTACGGAAGCATTTTATTGCCAATAGATTAGCTGCAATAGTGCAAGCTAGAATGCTATATTTATTCTGTAGAATGTTTTACCATACCTAAGTAAATAGCTCTAGAAACTCTCTGTTTGTTTAGGATAGGAGCTACAGTATTAACATGGTGTGACATCACTTCCTGCCTGAGTCTCACAAAATTCACAAATCACTAGTTTACCAATCAACCTCTGATTAACTAACCTTCATTGAAAGCTGATTAACCAATGATCTGATATGGTCCTTGCATCTTATTTATTGACCTGCTTCTAACTGCATGGACCACAGATTTCCCCTAAGATATTCCTGCAAGATTTGCAACACATGTGCCATCAATTATAGAAAATCTGGTCACACATGGGGCCAAATTGCATGAATATTAGTCCTTGAGGTGCCTGGGGTAGTGGCAGGGGGGCTGCCCATACTGAAAGTTTTGCGGGATATTGGGGGAGAATATTTGCTCTCCTAGATTCTGTACACCTGAAAACCCATCTTTAAGGTCAGCAAATACTTATTTATTGTGCTAGATATTCTTGGACCTAAGGCTGAATGGTTGATACCAATGTTTTCCTATACAGGCATGGCACCTGAAACTTTAAATATATCTATATATCTAATAAGATTGTTTTGCCTCCAATAAGGATTCATTATATCTTAGTTTGGGTCAAGTTTAAGGCACTGCTTTATAATTACAGAGAAAAAGTGAATATTTTTAAAAATGTTTTATTATTTGAACAAAATGGAGTCTATGGGAGAAGGCCTTTCCATAATGCAGGGCTTTCTGTTTAAATGGTTTCTGGATAATGGATCCCATACCTGTAACTGTATTTTTAAAAGCTAAGCCCTGAACAAAGACTGGGCCTCCAGTGTGGACTAAAAAATTAGCTGGCATAGAGGATAATTATAATGTTTTGTGTTTATTTTTTTTTTCATTATTTTTTTTATATTTGACTATTTTTTAAGTCATTCTGAATCAAAATCATTATACTGTATTAGTATATGTTATAGCGTACATACAACATAGTTTAAGTTGAACCCATGAGAATCAACTGAGATATATGTACCTTCACAAAAGCTGCAATTTTTGTTGTACCTTGACAATAAATGATGGTAAATAATGCAGAGCACATGATTAGACTTTCAAAGCTGCATTTTCATTACACAAGAACATGGTACTCCTGCTGCAAAGAGAGTTATAGATTCTGTTACTTGGCTGCAGCACCCATGCCTGTTATGGATTAATGCAAAGCAATATTGTCTGCATTTTTCCTCGTTAAAATCTGTGTCTGCCTGCATTTAATGAGAATCCATACTCTGAATATCATCATTACACTAAACAACATAGCCATATTAACAGTGAACATTGACAGTCTATATTGCCTTGGAAACCCTTCCAACGGTTTCACTGCAATATTCCAAACCGCTGTCAATGTTTCTTTTTTGATCAAGCCTGCTTCATTAGCTTTATGTTAATAAGTATTTCAAATTGGAAAACTTAATTAGGAAAAAAAGATATTGAGATTCTGTTTCATCCTTGGTCTATTTGACCCTACAGTAAAGTCTTATTAACATTACGGGAAGCAAAAAGCCGGTATGAGCCCAATATACCATATTCAAGATTTAGCCTTATATTAGCACTCTTTACAGAAATTGGGTTTGGCTAAAGCCTTAGTGAAAATATGTGTTAAATATAAATTAAATAGTCATTTAACTTTAATGCTATGGACAACTGAAGGCGCTTTTTTTCTTCTTCGATTTTGTTCAAATGTATACAGACAGTTTGGGCTTCCGATTTTGTATTTCTATTTACCAATGCTCTGTAGAGGATTCTGTATACAGCAGAATATCATTACAACTTTAGTCCATCCCTAAAACTATGGCAATGCATCATTAAATAATTAGTTACCATTAGGGATGTAGCGAACTGTTCGCCGGCGAACTAGTTCGCGCGAACTTCGACTGTTCGCGTCCGCCGAATGTTCGCGAACGTCGCGCGATGTTCGCCAATAGGCGTTCGCATCAAAAATCGTTCGACCATTCGACCATTCGATTCCTTCGATCGCTAAAATCGAAGGATTTTCGTTCGAATCGAACGATCGAAGCCATTGGATTGAATGAAATCATTCGATCGAATGGCTTCGATCGTTCGATTCGAACGAAAATCCTTCGATCAAACCATTAAAATCCTTCGATCGTTCGAATCGAACGATTTTCGGATGTTCGAAGTTCGCATTTTTTGCCGGTGTTCGCGAACGGCGTTCGCGAACACATAAACGGCAGTTCGCTACATCCCTAGTTACCATCAATGTCTTTGTGTAGCTACTGTAGAATGTTTCTTTGACAATAAAATGTTTACTTTTTCTATTTTTATCTACTGTACTAACAATTGTATTTCTGTAATAGAAGATTTGACAATAGCAATATTATGTCATTAATGAACCTCCCCTATTCATTAAATGTTTATCAAAATACTGACCAGTGTAAAATCTTCAGCTGTTACCAAATTACACTTAAACTTTTAGTATTCATCTAACAACTGAAGGCTGTCATGGTGTCTTTGGAGGCATCATACAGCTCTAGCTACTTCTGGCCTCAACAACCTTATGAGCTAGAACAGACATGTAGGTGTATCCTCAAAATGATTAAGGTCATTAAAGAAATATATCTGAGGACATGACTGCCAACTGCAGGACTCAAGGACCTTCATAGAGCAGGATTTAAATACATCCCTGTTATGACCTTATTGTAGTCAAGCACAGAATGCCAGTACCAAATATTTTACATTTCCAGGTTAGAGATTTTTAGATTGCATGTTTCCTGGCAACGTGATTCCAATTTAAGATAATAGGCCACTAGTAAAAAGGTTACATCAATGTCTGTGAAAGCTCTTGAGATATGAAGTTGGCAGCCATACAGTATACTCAGTACATACTTATTATTATTGTAAACTGTAGTTTTGTGAACCATATAAGGACCATTTTTATAATCAAAAAACTTGCCGGCTCAGAGCCATGATCCAAAATTAATTTCAAACTCAATTTAAACCCAACTTGAAACCCAACCTGATCCAAAACCAACTGATGCAAACCTAAGGTATCCACTGGAACACTCAACCACTAACATGGGAATGGAATCAAATGCCAGACCAGAGGGTAAATACTATTTTTGTAACAAATTGAGGGCCAATTTCATATGAATACTCCTGGTTTTGGAATGAGATGTTGGGCAGGAAGGTGTCTACTTATATTTGGTAAGATAGTTTATTTACTGATAAAGAAAGCTTTATTAGAGGGGTTGTTCATCTTCGAGTTAACTTTTAGTATGATGTGGAGAGTGATATTCTGCAATTGGTTTTCATTTTTTCTTAGTTGTAGTTTTTGAGTTATTTAACTTTTTATTCAGCAGCTCTCCAGTTTGCAATTTCAGCACATCTGGTAGCTAGGGTCCAAATAACCCTAGCAACCATGCAATGATTTGATTAATAGACTGGAATATGAATAGGAGAGTGTCTGTATAGCAAGATGAGTAATAAATGTGTAGCCTTAACAACAAACCCATTTGAAAACTGGAAAGAGTCAGAAGAAGGCAGCAAATAATTCAAAAACTATTTAAAAAATCAAGGTCAGCTAAAAAGTTACTTATCCGTTCATTTTAAATGTGAACTTAAAGGTGAACCACCTTTTTATGCGCACAACAAAAACGATTCATGTAAACAGGTAAGTGATCATTTGTGCTAGAAATGGTACAAAATGGTACAATCCATCTCATAAAAATGTAGTATTGTTATTCAATGGAAAAAGCTTATCAACACAATATCATGAATTTCAAGGGTTCATATAGGAATATGTTGCAGTAGTCTTTTTATTATAAGAGGGCCTTGCTCTAATTTAGCTTCACCAAATCATTTGATGCAGTGAGATTACATTCTTTTGCAAAATTCACAGATAGTTATTTTTTCTGGCTGTACTTGCAAAGGGGATATTGCTATTTTCTCCTATTAAGGCATATCGCTAATGATGACTAATATGAAACAGCTGCACTGTTTGGTCTTCTCTTTACAAATCATTTGGCCTCCGATAATGAGATTTAGAACTTCTGATATCCACCCATGATTAAGTCAGTACGAAAATGCCTCTTGAATGATTTCATACCTTCAATACCTGTTGCACTATTTTCTTTTGTCTGCCCTGCTGCTTCTGACTTTTAAAACAATGCAGCAGAGGCCAGCTGTAAAGACATTTGCAAGGCATCGTGGGAGTTGGATAGCTGGTGTTTAAACAAAACTAGAAGTGCAAAAAGGGATAAATGCTGCTTTTAGTTGTAGTTATCTAACAATGGATCTGAAGACATAGACTTTATTTATTGGAAAGTTGCTTAGAATTATTATCTAGACAAAAATTGGATTAAATTAATAAACTTTAAAGGATAAGTTAAAACTGGTTAAAAATGTTTTATGCAAAATTGGCCAGGGTGCTTTTCTTTGCACTTTTGCAGTTTACTCTAATTATTTATTTTTTTCTGTTTCAGATCTATTTAAGTTTTTATTAAATGCCAATATAATGAACTTTATAACAACAGCGCCATCTGGTTGGTTCCTGTAACTGTACAATCAAAGGGATATAACTGCAGAAGGAAAACAGAGAAGTGTTCTGGTGTTGCTTTACTCAGGAAGGAGATTGGAAAGGGCATCTAAGGCTTCTGATCTCTTTCCTGAGCAGAGCAACATTGGAACATTTCTCTTTTTACCTTCTTGCGTTGTCAAGCAGAAAATCATCTTTAAATATCTCTACATAGTTGGTCTACTGTAGACACTTGCCAGTTAGGATAATAATGCCCCCTTCAGGAAGAATAAAGGAGGATCTAAAGCACGACTACACCATACCAAAAATTAAATAAACATTTGCATTTAGTGTGGGAATTAAGGATGAGTATATTTGTCTAATGTCCCAAAACATAGATTTATTGTGCTGTAAATATGAAGCATATCTTTCCCAAATCCACAAGGCATATAAGGGCTAATTTCCAAGCGCAAGTGCAAAGTGCAATATCAGGCACAAGTCTACATGCGTATTACCCACAATACAGAGTTTTCCCCCACATAATTTCAGTGTAATTGCAGTCACTAGGTGGTGATGCCCCTGACTCCGCCAAGTAAGAATACATGCAATTTTGTTTGTGCTGCAATGACCGTAAATGAGCGTCAAAGACCTCTTCAACCTTTGAAGATGTTACTGCATCAGTAACCTTGCATAAGGATAACCAAAACAAAGTGGGTTATAAATGTTACTTCTGTACCAGCCCAAGGCAACCACAAACATGCTCTGTGCTGCTGTCAGTTACCTGTGCCTTAGGAAGGACTCATTAGTAAATGATTCAGATTCACATTACATAGCATCTCAACATTTTTAAAAATGACTTCCTTTATCTCTGTAATAATAACAGCACCTTGTATATAGATATAATTAATCCTTATTGGAGTTAAAACAATCCTATTGGGTATAATTAACGGTTAAATGGTTTTTTTATTAGACTTAAGGAATGGGCATCCATATTACGGAAAGATTCCTTATCCAGAAAACCCCACGTTCCTAGCATAACAGGTCCCATACCTGTACATTTTTAGAATGAATCATCAGCCCTATAGCACCCTAGTGACTCTAGGCAAATAGTTGTATTAATAAGCTTCTTTCTGCTGATCATTGTCTGCCATTCAAACCACTGCCTGATTGATAGGGTCAGTGTGACCCTAGCAACGAGTTTAAAGCTCAAACCGAAAAGGTGCACAGCACAAATTAAAGTTAAAAATAAAAAACTAAAGACCAAATGCCAATTGTCTTCGAATAAAATTGTATAAATCTCTACATTACACTGAAGTTTACCTCTTAGCAGAGCACAAGCCCCTGAAGTCTTAAGTGAGCTGCAACATAACTGTTTACCATTAATGCATTTACTAAAGTTTCAATATGTTCTACTTTGCTGTAGATCAATTGAGCATGAAAGCATAAAACCTTTACACGTACCATAACCAAAGGAACACCAAAATTAATGGTACAGCAAACTCTCTTTTTTATGAGACAAACTGCTAACTAACAGGGGGAAATATACTATGTACAGTATGTATTTATATTTACTGGATGTATATAGGGAAAAATGTACCCCTATTGTAAAATATTAGGATAGTAACAACTACTAAGGAGCTTTATGACCATATAAAAGCAATGAAGCCACAGGCCGAGTGCTTTTATACAGGTCATGGAACTCTGGTGACTTCATATTCTACAATAAGGAGTACATTATTTATTATAATACACAAGATCACAAAAACATCACTAAGTGCTGATTATAACTGATTGTGTCACTAAACACTATTTATAAGGATATAATTTATAGAATTTTCATGGCTTTTGAGATAAATAGATATACAGTCCCAGATAGATAGATAGATAGATAGATAGATAGATAGATAGATAGATAGATAGATAGATAGATAGATAGATGATAGATAGATAGATAGATAGATAGATAGATAGATAGATAGATAGATGGTAGATAGATAAATAGATAAATAGATAGATAGATAGATAGATAGATAGATAGATAGATAGATATTCCCATAAGTTAGCAGTGCTTTCAGAAATCATGCAGAAGTCACGTCACTGTAGTAAACTAATTAAATTGTCATTTGTGAAGTTTCAACTTGGATGCATCGGAGGAAAGATAAAGGCAATCAAGCTGTTCTAAACGGCTCAGTGATTAGCCTACTGGGTTATGTCTGGATACCATTTGTAGCTACTGTGTCAGCTGTTTCCACCTCTGCCTCAGTCACCTGATACAGATTGTAAGCTCTGTGGTGCACAGAATCGCTGTGCCTGAAATATTTAGTTAAATGTGTATATAAATTGTTCTAACTTTGTAAAAGCAAAAGTGTTCCCGACAGGTGTCACCTTCAAACTGTTTTAAAGGGGAGCTCCATGTAATTCTCTAAAGTGATCCAGTTTATAGTTTTCTTGAGGTTTATGATGTTTTTGGCAGAATTGCATGCCACACTAAAAACAAGATCATTTGAACATGCAATATTTTACATATATTGTATATATTATATATTTTATGTTGCTTAGGGCCACAGAAGCCCTATATTACTTTTAGGGGTGGCACATTGCATCAGTGCATGTTAACCAGTCTTTACACATATGATGACTTATATTAGATTTAATATCTTATGGATATTCTATTTTGCTTTACATATTTTTTTCTAATGGTATCTTCAAACTATTTTAAAGGGGAACTCCAAGCAATTCCCCTAAAGTGATCCAGTTTTCTTTTTTTTAGTTTTCTTAAGGATGTGGTTGGCAGAATCATGTGCCACGTTAAAAACCAGATCATTTGAAAATGAACCTGTGCATGTGACACACACTACACTGTCAGTTTCCACATCACCGTGGCAAGTGTGTGGACGTGCCAACTATAGCGTTTGTATGTAGTCTTATAAATGAGCACATCTTTATTCTGGATTGATACCAGTGCTTCCAACTTCAGCAACACAATCAAATCTTAACCTCATGAATATTAAAATGGCTAAAGATCTAAACAACCTTAGCATCACAGAGTGCCTGAATGTAGCCATGACATGTATAACACATTGTACATTGTGCAGCCTCTAATAGGTTAAAAAGGAATTTCCCGGCACCCATCCCATCTCTTTCACTGCGGCTAAGAAATCACATACAAAACTTTTCTGTATGCCTTTTTTAAAACAGTGCTGTTTACCCGGCAGAACATATTTTTGTCTTTACACTGCCATGAAAAAGAGATTTAAGGAGTTCAGATACCAAATGCCAAAAAACGAACATATGTGTGCAACGTAATATGGAATTGTGTTGCTCAGTGTACTACAAGTCATGGAATTCACTCATTGCATGCGGATAGACCAAGCACATCATCCTCATTTATTTCTATAGATCTGGCAAGTTCCATTTGTAATCATATATATATAACAAACAAGGGTTGTGTCATGATTATTAACAAACAAGGGTTACAGAATAAAATGGCATAGAGTGTATTTTTCTCACTAGATGATTTGCTGCAAGATATGAGAGGCATGCCTTTGTGCCAAGGTGAAAGGCAAAGTCCTTGCCGAAAACCTGCACTCACCTGGCAGTCCTAGGCATAGCAGGATGCTGTAGTATATAACAGGTACATATCCCAAGCCACAGCCGTACTTGTGAGAAAGAAGAGAAGTGTTGTAGATGTGATTGTGCTCCATTGAGTTGTTGGTTTCTCCTGTGCCGCTGGAATGGGGTTCTTCAAAGCACAAATGAAAGAAAAAGTCATATGCCAGCCGCCTTCTAAAGAGAGATGTGCATCCAGCAAGCCAGCTTTGTCCTTCAGTGCATCCCTGCTGCATCCCAGAACTCCCTCCACCTGCTGCTCACTGCTATAATAATGATGAGAGAGAGCAGCGCTGCTGCCACCGTTTGCTGCATGCTTTACTCTGGGGAGAACTGAGCAGTCCTCAGCAGGACCAATTTATAGCTTGAAATGTGGATGAGCGAGCAGTTTTTTTTTTCCTGCAATAGATCTACGCAGAGTGGCCAAAGGAGCCTGTCTATGTTCTGTATGGAGCAGGAAGATGCTGTTCTCTTCATTACCTTTTAAATAGAGGTTACATTTGTGACAAGGAATGATACACTGAGTCCCCTCCTCTCTATTTCAGTTCATGCAACAAAGGCAAATCAGTTGTATTCATGGGCTCCATATTATATATCTATACGTTTGTCTGCCTGTACACATATGTCACAAGAAACTGGAATTAATAAATATAAAACAAGAAAAGATGCACCTTTTATTTCATAACTGCAATTCTTAGATTTGCCTTGTTTTTACCCCTATAATTCTGCAATAGCCGCAGAAGACATATAGGGACTATATTTCATTATTATACCATGTGGTGCCTATAAAGTGAGGCTGTCTGGAGATGTTTTTGGAAGGCGCCTGTAACTAGGAAACAGAGTGAGTTTATAGGGAAGGAATAAAGAAAACGGTAGTTACTATGTAATGACTCCCGGTATCACTGTGCATTATGGATGGACCTTAGAATTTGTTTTTTTTCCTGAGATTTTGTAAAAATGATTCTAAGTTAACAGTATTCCTAAACCTCAGCTTTTGTTGAACAACACTGTACTCATAACATCCTCCAGCTGTGATGATAAGATCTGAAGAACAGGGAAACCTGTACGTTCTAAAGGTTCTAAAGACACCAAGCTAATCTATTGCAGTTTCACTATTAGAATAGAAGGTACAGAGGCGTTGTACTGTCCCCAATATAACAAGGGCCCTGAAAACCAATGTTATCCAGAAACTCCAAATTATGGGAAGGCCATCTCACAGACTCAATTATAAGGGTGAGGGCACACAGTACCTTGTACTTGGTCCTAACTAAGATATAATTAATCCTTATTGGAGGAAAAACAATCATTTTGGGTTTATTTAATGTTTCAATTAATTTTAAGTAGAATTGATGTATGTAGATCCAAATTACGGAAAGATCCCTTTATCTGGAAAACTTCAGGTCCTGAGCATTCTGGATAACAGGTCCCATACCTGTATTTTACATACATTGTTCATTATATCTATAAGGGCCACAGAAGCCCCTTAGTACTTTATGGATGGCACATTGCATAAGTACATGAATGTTAATCAGTCTTTACATATATGATGGTGTTATATTAGATTTCATATCTTATGAGCATTCTGTCTTGCTTTACACATTTTTTTTCTAAAGGCATCTTCAAACTATTTAAAGGGGAACACTACACATTTTTTTTTTCAAAATAAAAAAAACACAAGTTGAAACTTTGTAATAGTGTGCCCATTAATAACATTTCTAAATATATATATTGTAAAGTTTCTTGGAATTACATTTTTTTGATGGTTCAAAACATTTTTGGTTGTAGTTCCTTTGGCTTCATAAAATATCCAAAAATCAAAAAAAAATCTTTGCTGTTTATGTCAATTCTTGGGTATAGGCAGTAAAATATTTTTTATCTAATACTGCACAATGATGTGATTAATTGAGTTACAAACTATGCTGAAATTAGAGTAATATATCAGAGTTTCAGTATATAAAGCATTGGTTTAGCACAGCGCTGGTACAAGAATTTTTTTTAATACTAATATCGTTTCATTTTGTAAAATTAAAACCTATTCTAATATAAGCCACATTTTTCAATCAAAATACATTTTAATAATGATAATGGATTCAAATTACAGCTATGGGATTCGCTGTCCAGAAAGCTCCAAATTACGCAAAAGCCATCTCCCATAGTCTCCATTTTATCCAAATAATCCAAATGTTTTAAAATAATTTCCATTTTCTCTCTAATAATAAAACAGTACCTGGTACTTGATCCCAACTAAGATATAATTAATTCTTATTGGAAGCAAAACCAGCCTATTGGATTAATGTAATATTTAAATGATTTTCTAGTAGACTTAAGGTATGGATATCCAAATTACAGAAAGATACCTTATCTGGAAAACTCCAGGTGCAGAGCATTCAGGATAACAGGTCCCTTACCTGTATTACATTTTCTAAAGACCATAGGGCAACCATTATTGTCTTCTTTTTTTCTATTCCAAATTGAGCACTGCTCTGAGTATGACGCAGGGGGACTCTGAAGCTACTGCCACCTTCAGACCAGGAAGTAGCTCCAGGGTTTCAATTTACCACGATTCAGTTACACTGAAATATTTAGCACAATTGTGGACAATTTACAAGCGTATGCACAGAAGTAGGCACATTACAATTCTGCCAAGTGTATTGTCCCATTGAGACCACACTTTATATTGGGATAAATGCTGCATTGTGGTAAAAAAAAAAAAACATGGTGATTGCTCTCAAAATTGCACTTTCCTCAATGCATTTGCGGGCTTGCATATCCCCTTGTGTTCCCATATCGTGGGTCAAAATCCTAGATTTGGGTTCCAACTGTTCTCCTTTGTTTGGTCATGATTTCATTGTTTTACAATGCAAAATCGTAGCAGCTGTTGACCTGGTTATGGCAGTGTATTAGCAGGGTTAACCTTGAATTGGGAATCCAGGTAGTCCTGTTGTTAGGGTTTGAGACACTGGTGCTGGATCCCAAAGGCTGAGCCTGTAATGCCAGTACAGGATAGGGGACTCCAGAGATTCAATGTGCCTATTAAAACTATATTACCACAACTGTGCTTGTGGTAATTACAGTATATAAACCATCCCATTCTACTTGCGAGTATATCTGAATGCTGAACTATAACTCACAACAGTGCCAGAGAGGAAAGGAATGCGCGGATTGACTGAGAACATAGAGAGCAAAGGAATGGTCAGACAGGGCAGTTTATACACAAGGGAGGAGGGGGTGAGACAGGAGCACAGTCAAGAAGCTTGCCAGATCATCTGAAGAGGGGGGGGTGATAGTGCAGTACCTGAGATTAAAAAGAGGCAGGACAGGGCCATAACCAATAAACTAGGCAACACGGTACCCAAGGATCAACACAGAATCAAAGTCGGCCACGGTCAAATACTAACTAATAGCTGAAATCAGAGTTGGACTGGCCCACCGAGATACCAGGAAAACTCCCGGTGGGCCCAGGTTTCAGTGGGCCCTCTTGCTTGGACTGGGATGCCCCTGGCATCCCAGTCCAACACTGGGCCTGAAATTCACTGCCTAACTGAAATAAGCTTTCCACACCACCCCATTTAAATGCAAAAAATCCTGTTTGCTCAGTTAATGAGGGCAAGATCTCTAAAAAGCTTCCTCTAGCAGTTGATCGGTGGAAGGCTTCAAGTAGGTTTAACCCCTCTCTTTGCCAGAACACCCCTGACACCTGTGGAGTATTTTTCTAATGTGCATTACTTATGAACTCTCTTCTGGTTAGATTTAAGTGTTATGATCTTTTTTTTTTTTTATTGACTGTTGCCTGTAAAGACCTGTTCTGCACTCTTCCATTCAGTAAGCTGTCCATGCCTGCTATGACTTCTGACTTGTCCTGGGTTCTTATTCCTCTTGCATGATCATATTGTCCTTGCCAGGGATAATACTGATACTGTTCATTTTCATAAAGTGCAATGTGAACTGTATGATATGCATGATATGCATTGCTAGAATTAGGAAAAACACAGATGACAGCCCTTATTTATTATTATCCTTTGATAGAAAATACAGGTATGTGACATTTTATCCAGAATGTTTGGGACCTGGGGTTTTCTGGATAAGGGATATTGCCTTAATTTCGATCTTCATACCTTAAGTCTACTAAAATACAATTTTAAATTATTAATTAATTTATTCATTAAACCCAATAGGATTGGTTTGCCTCCAATAAGGACTAATTATGTCTTAATTGGGATCCAGTACAAGGTACTGTTTTATTATTACAGAGAAAAAGGAAATCATTTTTAAATGTTAGAATTTTTTATTAAATGTAGTATATGGCATATGGCCTAATTATGAGGTTTCTGGATAACGGGTTTATGGATAACAGATCTCATACCTGTATTTATGAATGGGAACGGGATTAGTTTTGTCAGAAAATGTATGCAAAGGCAACCAATTTACACTAAATATGAAGCATTTGTTACATACTAATAATAAAACATTTCTATTTAATGATTCAATGTACTTTCTGATTGAAAAAAAAAATCACCGTTCACAAGGGCTATGCATGATTAAATATATGTGGAAGTCCATCAAGTCTGACCTGTCCCTCTACATGTTGATTTTTAGACAACAAAATTCTACCTTGCTCCTAAATGGCCATTAGAAGGCTCCCTACGGATTTGTTTAGTGAACATCATCAGTGAATCACTCAATGCCATCTCTCTATAATCTGTCTGTCCTTATAGTAACAACACTCTTGCTATGCTGACAAAGTTAACTTGACCTTGCATTATATACTGTGACACACTGTTCATATTTCCAATCCAATTATACAGCCCTGTTCTTGTAATTTAGATGATCCATTCCTTTAATTTGTCAGTCTGCTTTTGTCTGAGCCAACTAATAGCTCATGTTATGGCGGTGCAAGGCAATAGAAGAAGACCGTGCTGGTATATTACTTATTCCCCATCCCAGCACTCTAATGGCAAATCTAAGAAAATATAGATCAATACACCAACATATATTTGCTATTCAGGGATACAGAATTTGAATTCTCCAAGCAATACATTGTTTAATTGCTCAACAGCGTGTCATAGGGGAGCATGTTTCCAATTCAGCAGAAAGGGAAGATGCTGCCAGCAAGAAAGAATATTTTGATCACATCTGTTCTCTCTTTGAGGACTGTTGCAATCAAAACATTCCATGCGTCATGTACCTTAGGCGATGTCTTCATTTACAGGATAGCATTCTCTGAGACTTATTCGTTAAAGTACTTTTTATCTCCTGTTTTGAATACTTCATTAGAAAACCTGGTCCTGAATCTTTGGTGTAAGATTTTATCTGCAGTTGTTGCACAATACAACTAACCGGACTCATATAGTAACCTTGAGGTAGGTGTGATTGGATTTGGGGTTTTTTCTGTTTTCATTGGTTGTGGCTAAGATGGCTGGGAAAAGACTACAATCCCCACAGTCCACTCTACGGTGCTTATGTTTAATGTTCTTTACCTTGGCCATACCATTCTCACAAAGAAAAAAACAGACAAAAATAAAGGTATACAGGTATAGGATCCGTTATCCGTAAACCCGTTATGCAGAAAGCCCTAAATTACGGGAAGGTCATCTCCCAAAGACTCAATTATAATGAAATAATTGATATTTTTAAAAATGATTTCCCTTTTCTCTGTAATATGAAAACAATAACCAACTAAGATATAATTTATCCTTATTGGAGGCAAAACATTACTTTTGGGTTTGATTAATATTCAAATGATTTTTTAGTAGATGTTTCTGGAAAAACCCAAGCTATTAATGGATGGGTTTGATTTATAAAGATAGGAGCTAAATTATAGTTGTTTATTACAATTACAACCAATGAGCAATTAGATTTGAGCAGTCACTACAAGTTAGATAATGGAAGCAAAGACCTGAGTGGTTGAAAGTGGTAATTGCACTAGGGTAACTAGCTAGTAAATAAGTCCTTATATGTATGCTTTTCTTTATATTTTTATGTAGTATTCAATGTAAAACAGACAATGAATGTTAAATCTAAGTAGTTCATAAGCCTGGGGTTTTGGCCTGCCAGAGCAACATAACAGTATCCAAAGAATATAATATAAAATATAATATATATAATATAATATTCGCATCAAATATAATACATGGCTTGGACAGATCAAGGATCAGTATTCTGAAACAAAAATGTCTTCTTAGAAACAACTAACGGCATTTTTTACCAATTTGTAGCATAGGGCACAAGGTCTCTTGGGGGTTATTTACTGAAATACGAATTTATCTCTTAATATTGAATAAAAAAAAAGCTTGACCAAACTCCCATGCCAGATTAACTTCAATCGGATCATGAAAAAACTTGATAAAATCGAGTGAAACCCCAGATCGCACGATTTTTTTTGGTCGAAAACCCTGAAATGTTTGGATTTATGGGCTAAACCCAGCGCAGACCACAATAACTTCAAATTGGGATAGGTGCCTTTCCCAATGACTTATAAAAGACCTCGACAGGTATGAGATGACGGATTTTCAGATTCAGACCTTTTACAGCAATAACAAGGTTTATTTACTGGTAGCAAATGGAATACTAATGAGTGGCATTATGGGTGATACTATGGTTGACAAAACATTAATGGCAAACATTGATTTGCATTTAATTCTGCATCAAGCCTGTTTGGAAATGCATAAACTCTTGGCCCTCAGATCCTGTTCTCATTCTGTAACATTTGTTTGTTAAAATATTGTAAGACCGCAGGTTGTTATAAACATATTGTAAAACACTGTGTAACTGACTGGCACTGGTCTGAGATCATAGCAACCGATGCAATTAAATACAAACACACTTCCAGCGTATGTGAAGTCTATTACTCTGAGTTTTATTTTGAGAGTGACATTTATGTTTGATTTGCCTTAACGCAGAGACTTGGTACTGTGGGAAATTGGTCTATTAGCATGAGAAAAATAGATCATGCTTAGAGACATCGTTCCCATTAAATGACATGATGAGCTGCCCACAGAACAAAACCCCACACTATGAAATAATACTGCTGAGTGTATATACTACTGTGAATAATCATCATACCTGTATCTTTACCACTGCTTACATGGCTTTTGATATAAACGGACTGCATGTGATTGTTGTTCATACTTTTTTTTAAAATAACAGACTGGGTCTGCCAACAGGCTCATTCACTGAGGGGCCTATTTGTTAAACTTCAATTTTTTCTGGTCCAGTTTTAAAAGGGGAAAAACATTTTTCAGAGATTTATTATACCCCAAATCCGAATCCGAAAATGCTCCAGCATAAACCTGTCAAGGTCATGCAAAAGTCAATGGCAGATGTCCCTGAAGTCATGAAAAATACAGTAAATGAGGAGGATTTACAGAGATAGGTGGTATATTGCAGCAGTTATCAGTACCAGTCAATCTGCAAATATTGTTTAATTAGGGTCTCAAAACATATCTTTCTCCCAGTATTTACCCAATGAGGCACATTGACTGAATTCTTTATTTGAAGGCAAATTTGCTCTTTTTACGGGACAGATTTATTAAAGTTTGAGTTGTGTTTTCCACAAAATGTTTTTGGGGTTATTTTAGAGTCAAAATTGATTTTTCTGGTTAAAAAAAAAAGTATGAATGAACGGGACCTGGGGCTTTCCGGATAATGGATCTTTCTGTAATAGTCTAAAAGTCTAATAGAAAATCATTTCAAATTTAAATAAAGCCAATAGGCTGGATTCTCTTCCAATAAGGATTAATTATATCTTAGTTTGGATCAAGTATCAGGTGCTGTCGTATTATTACAGAGAAAAACGAAATCATTTTTCTGTAATTTGGATAATGGCTTTCCGGATAACGGATCCCATACCTGTACTCGGATTTTTCAAGATTTATTATACCCCAACCCTGGAAATAACCTGAATCTGAAAATACACCATCTAAAACCTGTCAAGGTCATGTAGAATTGGCAGAGGTCCCTTGAACCATTTGAAGCTGTTAATAGCCTTCATGATGTTCGAGTTTTTTTCGGAGGGTTTTTCCCAAAAACTCGATCAATTCAATCGATTCTAGTTTTTCTCAGTCAATTCAAGTTTTTGGTTTGTTAACCCTGAACTCGCTGAATCAAGTTTTTCCCATTCAAGTTTTTTCTGAAATTAGAAGCCATTCCAGTTGTGAGTTAATTTGAGGTCTAAAATACTCTAATATTTGACCATTGATAAATAACCCCCTTAATACAAGTTTTATCCATAAAGTATTTTGGGAAGGCTTTTCCTAGGCGAAATCGTTTTATCTGTTTACTTCCTTGCTTAAACCGTGCTTAATGCTTGTTCTAAAGCATTGGGTTCTTATTGTTAAATCAGTTCCTGTGATCTTAGTACCAGTTCCTCCTCCTGCAACATGCATTCAACGATATTGATCTTCAAAAAGCAAAGTAGAGTAGAACTTACTATTCTAATGCCACCAGTGAATGCTAGCAGCCAAACCTCAGCTGACCCTGGTATATTTCCTACTTTTATGGCTTTTTTGGACATATATCATCTTGTAAAATACCTTGCAGTTACAGTAAATCGAGTATACCTTGCTTAATACATTTTTATGAGGAAGAATAATAGTGTGAGCTATGCCTGAATTGCTATCACAAGTAGTTCAAATAGTTTTATGAAATATGTCTAAGACAGTAGCAACCTCATCCAGGAATCCTTAGAACTTTTTGTTCTACAGTTCAATGTATTATAGTTCCATATTAAAGTACAGTTTATGTATGTGATGAATTGCTGAACCTTACAGAGGATAATTCAGTAAACTGCATAAATACATAGTAATAGAGTTACGTTGGGTTGAAAAAAGACCATCAAATGTCAAGCCCTCCAAACCCCAGAGCACAGATTAGCGCAGTGCAGCTCATTGGTGCCATATTCCAGGTCTATGGTCTTCTTCGGATCCTCCTCCCTTTAGCAATTTTTGGAACTTTTTGGCACATACGCAGTTGGTGCGATTATTGGACTGCTCCAACTGTGCATGCTCCAAATACAGTGTCCCCTTACCGAATAAAACTGAAGACCCGGAAGATGAGGTAGCTATCAATTCAATTGGTGAAATGGATATATATATATGTGTGTGGTCCCAGCCATTACTGATTTTCTATAGTTAAGTATGTAAAATAAGTTGTTGAAATATCACAAGATGTCTATGGTCTACTGGTAAGGGTGACTGCACAGGATACGTGTCCATACCTTCATAGCGCCACTGATTTATATGGAAAATATTTGTTGTGACAAGCACAGTTCTCTTTTTTCTGTTAATCTATAAATGTCATTGACCAGCTCCTTCTTCTTGTTAATCTTCTTCTCAACTCCTGTCAGGTGATCCCTGTGGTGTTCAATAAATAATGCAATAGCTTAGGGAGAGTTTAACAGGGAAAGTGTATACAGAGGGTAAAAAATGAGAAAGACATCTTATAATGATGGACCTAATACTAGCTTGTATATGACCATTTCTCCTGTGGCCTGATCTGTCAGATAAATGCTAGGTCAGACAGTGAATAAACCCCTAAACTTGCCTTTATTTTCATTTGCCTACCTGTACCTGGTCCTAAAGTATAATCAAACCAGCAAGATTCAATCAACAGATTAAAAGAGAACGAAAGCTTAACTAAAGAAGTAGGGCAAAAATGTTGTACATTATGTTTTGGGCTTCTGTACCAGCCCAAGGTGGAGTCCTGTGCAGAACCAAATTTGGAAACACAGACCCAATCCAGACCTGTACCTGCAACCTGTATTTTTACCCACTTGGACCCAACTCGCAACTGCCTTATACACAACCAGAGCTGCAACCCGCTGACCACCATTTAACAGGAAGTGCGATTGCTGTAAACGCACATCTGATGTGGGAGGGGGCATAAAAAAATATAATTTCTTAAAGGTGCAAAATATAGATAATATAGATTTTGTGGAAAACACAACTCGAACCTTAATAAATCTGCCCCCAAATGTCACAATATTAGGCTGATTACTAAATATAATTCAGATTATTGGTACATAGCAGCACAGAAACCAGCACAATTAGCATCAGAATTTAATAATCAGCCCTGATATGACAAACCTTGCAAACCTTGATGATTTGCGACAACCCGTAAGCTTAGCTTCTCACGCTGCTCAAAGCACACTGTGAGTGTAGCAGACACTCCTAACAAAATCTAAGATGGGAAGCTCCTGTGACAACTTGGCCTGGCTCATTACTACTAAATAGATGCTGAACCTCTAAGCTGGTTCAATAAGTTCAGTTTATAAAATCTGGCATTTCTAGCCATATTCATTTTTTGGATTTAGTTCTCCTGTTTACTATGCTAATGCACAACATATTAATGTAAAAATGGCCAACCTAGGACTTATTGGGCTCTCCAGAGAACCTGACATTTAGTGCCCACCTGTCAGATGCTGAATGTATACAGCAAAACCGAAGCCTTTGTTTGTAAGTGAGGCATAGAACCACTTTTTATTTGTAATATTTTTGTCTACTGTATACTAGGGAAGATTGCACAAAATGGAATTAGCACATAAAAAAAGAAAATGTCCCCAGAAGAGCAAAGGAAGAAGTTGTTTATGAAAGCAGCAGCTACATGTATTTACAATAATAAGTTAGGCTTTAAAGGTACAGTTACACCAAAATGTAGGTGTTTAAAAGAATGACAGTATAACATACTGGTAAAACTGTTTGCTACAGAAACAAAACTATAGTTTTTATCAACTAGCAGCTGTGTAACCATGGGGGCAGCTATTTAAACACAGGATACATAGTACAGATACGTTCTAAAGAATCCCAATATATACAGGTATGGGACCTGTTATCCAGAATTCTCGGGACCTGGGGCTTTCCAGATAACGGATCTTTTTATAATTTGGATGCCTTAAGTCTACTAGAAAATCATGTAAACTTTAAATAAACCAAATAGGCTGGTTCTGCTGCCAATAAGGATTAATTATATCTTAATTGGGATCAAATACAAGCTACTGTTTTATTATTACAGAGAAAAATTAATTAATTAAAAGATTATTTGGATAAAATTGAATCTATGGGAGATAATCTTTCTGTAATTTGGAGTTTTGTGGATAACGGGTTTCTGGATAACAGATCCCATACTTGTACTTCAGAGCTTATCTGTTACCTGCTGTGTATCCTGAGCCTTTTCTCCTTTTTCATCTTTGAATGGCTGCCCCCATGGCTACACAGCAGTTTGATTGTATAAACTTAGCATTTCTAAAGCAAACACACCAGTTTTACCAGTGCAGGGCAATACTACATTATATTGTCATTACTTTAAAACACTTTCATTTTGATGTTACTGTTCCTGCACATGAATTATGTTTAGCAATGCTTTGGCAACGTTAAATCTTTTATGGGTGATTTTTATTTCTATAGGAATTTTTTGTTTACAATTCTCAATGCATGCAGACATTTCTTTAAGGCCTAGAAAGCTGATCTGTGGATTTGTAAGCTTTTATGTTTTAACTGCACGGAAGGATTAATCAAGAGGTTGAGGATTACTAACAATCTTGAGCATTTAATATTTTTAGAAATCTGCCTGCCATACATGCACCTTTCATTTGAATGTATTACTGATATAAACTGCTGGTGCATGAACAAGCTTAATGCTGAGTTTTTCGGTTTATGATTATTCCAGTCATGTTTACTGCGCTTCTTCTCCCCTTCATTTCTGCAACTTCTGCGGTAGAGTTACTAAAAGCTTTTAGCTAAACTCAATATCCTGTGTGTGCCGCATAGCTTCAGAAAACACAAAACACAATATATCTCCCCGCAGATCCTTTCTAGATTTCAGTGATGATATCAGACTCCTACAATGTAAAATGCAACTTTTGCTCAGCACAGTTTTAAACTTAAATAAATATGTAAAGGTAAAAGTGTCAGTTTTAGCTTTACACCTTAAACTATGACAACAGGAAAACCTGCCCAAAGCAATCAATATCATTTCAGAAACAAAGAAATTCACTTAATATAGAGCCAGCTGTTACATATGGAATTTATAGGGATCCCATAACATGAGGCAGGGTTGAAATGACAACTCCACCATCTCTCAAGGGATTATTCCAGGTAAGAAATTTAGGATACCCTGAGACTTACTGAGCAGTGTTAATTATAACTTTTAAGACCAAGGTACAGGTATGGGACCTATTATCTAGAATGCTCTGGATCTGGGGCTTTCCAGAGAAGGGGTCTTTCCGTAGTTTGGATCACCATAGTTTAAGCCTAGTAAAAAATCTTTTAAACATTAAATACACACAATAAAATTAGTTAGGATCAAATAGAAGGTACTGTCTTATTATCACAGAGAAAAAGGAAATACGTTTTTAAAAATTGGATTTATTTGATTAAAATGGCGTCTGTGGGAGGTAATGGTATCCATACCTGTAGGCGAAAGCGAAGAACAGTTGTACCTCCTATACCCCCTACTAAAGACTGTGCTGCCTGCTAGTAAATGCTGCTTGCTGAATTTTGTTCATAATCCAAAAAAAAGCAATATGAATTGAAGCCTCTGGTTTAAAAGCAATATTGTCACATTGAACAACTTGCTTTAATTAAAGAGCAATCAAATGCAGATATGGTAGTAGAGATGCCCATAATGCTTGCCTGCTGACAGATATATGAAAGATAGATAGATAGATAGATAGATAGATAGATAGATAGATAGATAGATACTTATAGCTGATGGCTAGAGATTGTAAATATACTTAAATAATATATAGCCCCCATGTCAATTCTCTTGTTTCCCCTTTGCTTGTCAAGCTATAATCTTACATAGGAAGCAGTAAATATGTTTATTATGAAGTTGTTATACGATTTAAGACGGAACTTGTTGTGCTGCTGTTTATTCTGACTTTATGCTCCATGCCAAGCCACTCAGATTTATTACAAGCAGACACTTTTATTGGAAGAACAGAAAGCACAAATCTTCCAAGGCCTAAAAGTGTTACTAAAATCGTCCAAGCTGGAATGTAAAGGGATATGTACAGTGAGTTCTACAGTAACTAATATACCCGCTACACAAACTGGGAATTTAGGTAAGGACAACAAAACCTTCAATGGTCAATAGCAATTTTTAAATATACTTTAATGTCAATTTATATATCTATTACATGTCTAAATCTATGGGAAAGATTAGATATGAGCAACATGCTTGCAATTCCTTGACAAAACATACATTTTTTCCCCAAAACAATTTGGTAAAAACTAGGACATTTTAATTCTGCTCTGTAAACCACAAATCACTTTGAATTCCTACATCAGGAGAGAACATCCCCTCCATTAATAATTCAGATGACAAAAGATACATTGTCTAGTTTCATTGCTATAGCAAAGGACAGATAATAAATGTGTGTCACTATGTCTACTCTGGACTTGGAGATGCCCATCATTTCCTCCATTTGACAGTGTAGCTAAAGTAAGTACTTTGTGGGCCCTGGCACAAGCAAATTCAGAATCAGAATTCTGCTTGGTTAAGTCCCTCAGTTTCCTTTCAAGTCTATTGCTTGCCTACATTTGTAGGCATTTGACTTGTCCTCCTAAACTTGTGGGTGTAGCAGTTACATAGATACATAGTTACACTAGTTAAGTTCAACCCCTCGAAATGAACCTTAGGGCACATATATACATATCCGCTCATACGGATCCTATATGTACATGTATATATATAAAGACTATATATACCAATATCTATAGCACTTGCAGATATTAGTATCACAATAGCATATAATATTATGCTTATCCAAGAAATCATCCAAGCTCCTCTTAAAGGCATTAATAAAATCAGCCATCACTGCCCTCACCATGAATAACCACCTATGCTGCTTCAAATGAAAGTTCTTTCCCTCTAGTCTAAAGGGATTGCCTCTGGTGCGGTGATCTTCGAAATGAAAAAAAAGATCTCCTGTTATCTGTCTATAATAACCTTTAGGGTCACATTTACTATTGGTCAATATCGACGGTTAATTAATATCGAATAATCGAATATCGAAGGATTTACTGCATTTAGTTCGATCGAATGATCGAAGGAAAAATCGTTTGATAGAGCGATTAAATCCTTTGAATCGAACGATTCAAAGGAATTTAATCCATCGATCGCACGATTTTCATTCGATCAGAAATTGCTAAGAAAGCTTATGGGGAAGGTCCCCATAGGCTAACATTGGTGCTCGGTAGGTTTAAGTTGGCGAAGTAGGTAGTCAAAGTTTTTTTTAAAGAGACAGTACTTCGACTATCGAATAGTCGAAAATTTTTTAGTTTGAATCGTTCGATTCGAAGTCGAAGTCGAAGGTCGAAGTAGCCAATTCGATGGTCGAAGTAGCCAATTCGATGGTCGAAGTAGCCAATTCGATGGTCGAAGTAGCCAAAAAAAAACTTAGAAATTCAACGTTTTTTTCATTTGAATCCTTCACTCGAGCTTAGTAAATGTGCCCCTTAATGTAAAGAGCAATCATGACCCCCTAGCAAGCTTCTTTTTTTCAGAAAGAACAGTCCCAACAGTGACAGTCTAACCTCATAATTTAAATCTTCCATTCCTCTAACGAGTTTAGTTGCACTTAGTCTCCAGCTCATTTATATCCTTCTCATGGACTGGAGCACAAAACTGCACTGTATACTAAAGGTGAGGCCGTACTAGGGACCTATGACGAGGCAAAATTATGTTTTCATCCCTTGATTTAATGCCCTTTTTCTATATGTGTTCACTGAAGCTTAAGGGTCAAGGGGGCATATGTTATGTGCAACGGAATTGTTTTTTATGGTAGAAAAAAACCCTTGTGTGAACCACAAGCAAATATCTGCTTGAAGTTAACCAGGTTGTGGCTGTCTTTTTACTAATTAACCACTTATGCCATTTGAGACAATTCCCACATTACTTTATATTAAAAAGAAAGAAAACACCAAAAAATTATTTGAATATCATTATGAGATATTCAAACATTTCCTAGTATTTTTCAATCCCTTCGACGATTTCTATTTCATATAAAAGAAACATAAAGCTTTCCTAGAACAGTGTGCTTTTCCTTTAAGAAACAAGCACACAAAGTCGATTCTTGGAAACCTGGATGGATTTGTCTGAATATAATTGCATAAAAATGATAGGGGGGTTAAGGGATTGTATATAGAACTAGTAATACCTTCATTAAAGACCAACCCAATTTTTTTCCTTGATATTTCTTTATTTTTTTTTTACCAGAATATGTACATCATTTATTTATGAGAAAATATGAACTCATTTAGCCACTTCCTTAATATTTCAAACCTCCGGCGGCAGTATAATGTAAATCTAAAGATGTATTTACATTTCAAGCAAGTATGATTATTATGAACGACAATAGGTTCCCGTTACACCTTGAGCAAAAGTGTTAGATATGAAAATGTGATGCAAATGGAGGGGAATGCATTTAAATTCTAAACAGGCAGCAACATTCAACCAATTACTTTGTTTCATTATAGGTGGAAAGAACTGCTCTCAAAGAGATGTGACCTGTGGTGTAATGGCTGTGTATCATATATATATATATATATATATATATAACCTGAATCAGACGCTTGCACTCTAAACCAGTCTTCCATGAACGTGGGTGCTGGGTCAAAGTATTTATGTAAAGTTCAAGAGGACCCGCACACCTTGGTTAGTGAACCAAAAATTTCTTTATTTTTCAAACTTGTGCATCCAACGTTTCGACCCCCATTAGGGCCTTTATCAAGGACCCTAATATATATATTGAGTTTTCTGTAATATTTAAAGGGATTATACCAAACCTACTACCGATATGGGACCTGTTATCCAGAAAGCTCTGGATCTGTGGTTTTCCAAATAAGGGGTCTTTCTGAAATTAATAACTTTATACCTTTAATCTGCTAAAAATAATTGAAACATTAAAAAACCCCAATAGGATTGTTTCCCCATCAATAAGGATTAATTATATCTTAGTTGGGATCAAGTACGAGGTACTCTTTTATCAGAAAAGGCAAATATGATTTATGTATGTGAATTATTTGATATGGTAGAATTCTTGTGTTTACAGTAGCTGGAGAACACTGTCAAAGATAAAAAAAAAACATTATACCTACATATATGTATCATTTTCAAAAGGATTCTGCATTTACTGTAAATTAAGATTTCCAAAAGTGATCTTGCCGCATAAAGGGGCTAATTATTAAACACATATCAAACATTTCCCATTTATGGATATGGATTTGGAAATTCTTCATCTCAAATACTCAAATAAAGATTTAAAAAATGTAAACTGATATCACATTAGCTGTGAATATATATATATATATATATATATATATATATATATATATATATATATATATATATATATATATATATATATATATTATATAATATAAATTTTAGCTGAGGTGGTACAACAAATCATGCAGCCTAGGCATATATAAAATTGTTTAAATTTGCCTATCAAATGAACAGCCAGTTGAGTTTATTCCACCGGAAACCTGCATTATCCATAAATTACAGTGTGATAAATCAGCCCTATAGTGTCCCATGTGTCTTCTATGGCTTCTTACCTTAAGCCTGACACATTAGCTCCAGTGAATTTATGAAATTATAATTTAGAATTTCATGTTTCCATTTGCCTGTCTTTAATTAAAAAGAGTCAAGGAGGGGTTTGAAGGCTCAGGGCCTCGGGCCAGCAAATTAGCCCTCTCAATGCCTACTTCTGGTTTATTATCTTCCCTGGCCAATGGCTATTTTCTCAGAAATCACCATATATTGTCCAAATTGGATTCCTCAGCAAGTATACTGTGCTGTATATTGAGGTGCATACAATGAAATCAAATTCTTTCTTGCTATAAGAAGTAAATACTTTAAGGCCATAGATATTTTTTTATAACAGAATCATCTGGTTTACTAAGTTTAGTTTATGTTGTAAATAATACTTACTGAAGAGATAAGGGCTAATTTATGAAGATCAGGGATTACAGTATATCTAAAGAAGAATATTATTGGAAGCAAATCATCAGGAGCAAAAACAGTTAAATTTACAAAGCTATAAAAATATGAATTATATACATGAAGGCCCTTAATAGTTTTATTTTATTAAAAAAACATCTGACCAAACTAGAATCCACGATTTGACCTTATTTATTATTAAAAAAGCACGATTTAATGGGATCAGGGAAAAACTTTATAAAATCGATCAAAAATCTGAATTGTACGATTTATTCTGATATTTATCTCAAATTGCTCAATTTTTTTGGGCTTTACCTCGAAAAGTCGGAATTTTTCGGATTTTTGTCCAAAATAGTCGTATTTTCAGGCTAATTCCAGCGCAGACCACAGAAACTTCCAAATAGAATAGGGATCTCTCCCATTGACTTAGCTACAACTTTGGACTTTTTGCAGCATTGGGCTTTAATAAATTCCCAAAAATGAAAGATTTTTTCCCACTAAAAATTCAGATTTTATAGTAAAAAAACTCAATTTTTTTGAGTTGGAATTCGGACTTTAATAAATAACCCCTGAAAAGTATATACAGGTAAGGGATCTGTTATCCGGAAACTAGTTATCCAGAAAGCTCCAAATTGCAGAAAGGTTATCTCCCATAGGCTCCATTATAATCAAATAATCTAATTTTTTGAAAATTATTTCTCTGTAATAATAAAACAGTACTTTGTACTTGATCAAAACGTAGATATAATTAATCCTCTTTGGAAGCAAAACCAGCCTATTGGGTTTATTTAATGTTTACATGGTTCTTTAGTAGACTCTAGTAAGCTATGAAGGTCTAAATTACAGAAAGATGTGTTAAATTGATAAAAGTCAGAAAGTTATGCATAAGGAATACCAGCAATGCATGGCAAGAAAAATAATGTCAGTTTTGCTTCTACGTGGAAACATTTTCCTCCCTATTTCTTTTCTGTTGTCTTTTAGTCAATTAAGTTTCCTTACAAGTATGAACTTGATTCATGAACCATATTGCAGTATTGTGTCTGATTTGCATATGTATCTAGAGATGTCGCGAACTGTTCGCCGGCGAACTTGTTCGCGCGAACATCGGGTGTTCGCGCTCGCCGGAAGTTCGCGAACGTCGCGCGACGTTCGCCATTTTGGGTTCGCCATTGTTGGCGCTTTTTTTGCCCTCTCACCCCAGACCAGCAGGTACATGGCAGCCAATCAGGAAGCTCTCCCCTGGACCACTCCCCTTCCCTATAAAAACCGAAGCCCTGCAGCGTTTTTTCACTCTGCCTGTGTGTGCTGAAGAGATAGTGTAGGGAGAGAGCTGCTGCCTGTTAGTGATTTCAGGGACAGTTGAAAGTTTGCTGGCTAGTAATCGTTTTGATACTGCTCTGTTATTGGAGGGACAGAAGTCTGCAGGGGTTTGAGGGACATTTTAGCTTAGGTAGCTTTGCTGGCTAGTAATCTACCTTCTACTGCAGTGCTCTGTATGTAGCTGCAGTGGGCAGCTGTCCTGCTTCTGATCTCATCTGCTGACTGCTGCAATAACAGTAGTCCTTGTAAGGACTGCTTTTATTTATTTTTTTGTTGTTTTACTACTACTACTACTACTACTATAAGAGCCCAGTGCTATTAGTCTAGCAGTGTTGGGGAGTGGGACTGGTGTGCTAATCTGCTGCTCCTAGTAGTTCAGCAGCACCAACTTTAATTTTTTTTTTTTAATATTCATTTTTTTTTATTTTACTTTTTTTTATTTTACTACCGCTGTAGTAGTGTATAAGTTGACCTTTTAGGCATTATTTGCCCTGTAGGCATTATTTGCACAGTGTTTTCTTCAACCCGCCATCTAGCTGTGTGACCTTGTTCACATTCTGTCTAAATATCCATAATATTACCGTCTCCAGAAAAAACACCGGAGTGACTTTTTTCAAGCAGCCATAATATATTTTACGTAATCCGTATCCACCGCTGTAGTAGTGTATACGTTGACCTTGTAGGCATTATTTGCACAGTGTTTTCTTCAACCCGCCATCTAGCTGAATGACCTTGTTCACATTCTGTCTAAATATCCATAATATTACCGTCTCCAGAAAAAACACCGGAGTGACTTTTTTCAAGCAGCCATAATATATTTTACGTAATCCGTATCCACCGCTGTAGTAGTGTATACGTTGACCTTGTAGGCATTATTTGCACAGTGTTTTCTTCAACCCGCCATCTAGCTGTGTGACCTTGTTCACATTCTGTCTAAATATCCATAATATTACCGTCTCCAGAAAAAACACCGGAGTGACTTTTTTCAAGCAGCCATAATATATTTTACGTAATCCGTATCCACCGCTGTAGTAGTGTATACGTTGACCTTGTAGGCATTATTTGCACACTGTTTTCTTCAACCCGCCATCTAGCTGTGTGACCTTGTTCACATTCTGTCTAAATATCCATAATATTACCGTCTCCAGAAAAAACACCGGAGTGACTTTTTTCAAGCAGCCATAATATATTTTACGTAATCCGTATCCACCGCTGTAGTAGTGTATACGTTGACCTTGTAGGCATTATTTGCACAGTGTTTTCTTCAACCCGCCATCTAGCTGTGTGACCTTGTTCACATTCTGTCTAAATATCCATAATATTACCGTCTCCAGAAAAAACACCGGAGTGACTTTTTACAAGCAGCCATAATATATTTTACGTAATCCGTATCCACCGCTGTAGTAGTGTATACGTTGACCTTGTAGGCATTATTTGCACACTGTTTTCTTCAACCCGCCATCTAGCTGTGTGACCTTGTTCACATTCTGTCTAAATATCCATAATATTACCGTCTCCAGAAAAAACACCGGAGTGACTTTTTTCAAGCAGCCATAATATATTTTACGTAATCCGTATCCACCGCTGTAGTAGTGTATACGTTGACCTTGTAGGCATTATTTGCACACTGTTTTCTTCAACCCGCCATCTAGCTGTGTGACCTTGTTCACATTCTGTCTAAATATCCATAATATTACCGTCTCCAGAAAAAACACCGGAGTGACTTTTTTCAAGCAGCCATAATATATTTTACGTAATCCGTATCCACCGCTGTAGTAGTGTATACGTTGACCTTGTAGGCATTATTTGCACAGTGTTTTCTTCAACCCGCCATCTAGCTGTGTGACCTTGTTCACATTCTGTCTAAATATCCATAATATTACCGTCTCCAGAAAAAACACCGGAGTGACTTTTTTCAAGCAGCCATAATATATTTTACGTAATCCGTATCCACCGCTGTAGTAGTGTATACGTTGACCTTGTAGGCATTATTTGCACACTGTTTTCTTCAACCTGCCATCTAGCTGTGTGACCTTGTTCACATTCTGTCTAAATATCCATAATATTACCGTCTCCAGAAAAAACACCGGAGTGACTTTTTTCAAGCAGCCATAATATATTTTACGTAATCCGTATCCACCGCTGTAGTAGTGTATACGTTGACCTTGTAGGCATTATTTGCACAGTGTTTTCTTCAACCCGCCATCTAGCTGTGTGACCTTGTTCACATTCTGTCTAAATATCCATAATATTACCGTCTCCAGAAAAAACACCGGAGTGACTTTTTTCAAGCAGCCATAATATATTTTACGTAATCCGTATCCACCGCTGTAGTAGTGTATACGTTGACCTTGTAGGCATTATTTGCACACTGTTTTCTTCAACCCGCCATCTAGCTGTGTGACCTTGTTCACATTCTGTCTAAATATCCATAATATTACCGTCTCCAGAAAAAACACCGGAGTGACTTTTTTCAAGCAGCCATAATATATTTTACGTAATCCGTATCCACCGCTGTAGTAGTGTATACGTTGACCTTGTAGGCATTATTTGCACACTGTTTTCTTCAACCCGCCATCTAGCTGTGTGACCTTGTTCACATTCTGTCTAAATATCCATAATATTACCGTCTCCAGAAAAAACACCGGAGTGACTTTTTTCAAGCAGCCATAATATATTTTACGTAATCCGTATCCACCGCTGTAGTAGTGTATACGTTGACCTTGTAGGCATTATTTGCACAGTGTTTTCTTCAACCCGCCATCTAGCTGTGTGACCTTGTTCACATTCTGTCTAAATATCCATAATATTACCGTCTCCAGAAAAAACACCGGAGTGACTTTTTTCAAGCAGCCATAATATATTTTACGTAATCCGTATCCACCGCTGTAGTAGTGTATACGTTGACCTTGTAGGCATTATTTGCACACTGTTTTCTTCAACCTGCCATCTAGCTGTGTGACCTTGTTCACATTCTGTCTAAATATCCATAATATTACCGTCTCCAGAAAAAACACCGGAGTGACTTTTTTCAAGCAGCCATAATATATTTTACGTAATCCGTATCCACCGCTGTAGTAGTGTATACGTTGACCTTGTAGGCATTATTTGCACACTGTTTTCTTCAACCCGCCATCTAGCTGTGTGACCTTGTTCACATTCTGTCTAAATATCCATAATATTACCGTCTCCAGAAAAAACACCGGAGTGACTTTTTTCAAGCAGCCATAATATATTTTACGTAATCCGTATCCACCGCTGTAGTAGTGTATACGTTGACCTTGTAGGCATTATTTGCACACTGTTTTCTTCAACCTGCCATCTAGCTGTGTGACCTTGTTCACATTCTGTCTAAATATCCATAATATTACCGTCTCCAGAAAAAACACCGGAGTGACTTTTTTCAAGCAGCCATAATATATTTTACGTAATCCGTATCCACCGCTGTAGTAGTGTATACGTTGACCTTGTAGGCATTATTTGCACACTGTTTTCTTCAACCTGCCATCTAGCTGTGTGACCTTGTTCACATTCTGTCTAAATATCCATAATATTACCGTCTCCAGAAAAAACACCGGAGAGACTTTTTTCAAGCAGCCATAATATATTTTACGTAATCCGTATCCACCGCTGTAGTAGTGTATACGTTGACCTTGTAGGCATTATTTGCACACTGTTTTCTTCAACCTGCCATCTAGCTGTGTGACCTTGTTCACATTCTGTCTAAATATCCATAATATTACCGTCTCCAGAAAAAACACCGGAGTGACTTTTTTCAAGCAGCCATAATATATTTTACGTAATCCGTATCCACCGCTGTAGTAGTGTATACGTTGACCTTGTAGGCATTATTTGCACACTGTTTTCTTCAACCCGCCATCTAGCTGTGTGTATTATCGTTTCCAGAAAAACCAACTGAGTTTTTGTTGTTGTTGTTGTTTTTTAAAAAATAATGCCAGGCAAAGGCAGGCCGCCACGCAGAGGCCGTGCTAGGGGCCGTGCTGCTATGCAATCCTGTGGCCCTAGCAAATTGCCCAGTTTTAAAAAGCCAATGACCCTGAACTCCCAAAATGCTGAAGAGGTAGTTGACTGGCTTACACAGCACACCCCATCCTCTACCGTTTCTAACTTTACCACAACATCCTCCTCATCCTCCACTGCTATGGCCACCCCACGTAACACTTCCTCCACCACCGGTGCCCCTTCTTCACTGGGGTCAGAGGAGTTATTTTCCCATGAGTTTCTTGAACTGAGTAATGCGCAACCATTATTGCCAGAAGAAGATGAAGGAGATGAGGACCTTACACCAGATTTAATTCTGGCAGAGAACACGACAGAGATGGACATAATGAGTGATGAGGAGGAGGTCCCCGCTGCTGCTTCCTTCTGTGATGTGTCAGAAGAAATTGATGCATCTGAGGAGAATGATGATGAGGAGATTGATGTTTTGTGGGTGCCTAGTAGAAGAGAGCAAGAGGAGGGTAGTTCAGATGGAGAGACGGAGAGTCAGAGAGGCAGTAGGAGAATAAGACTTAGAAGAAGCAGGGAGGACAGCCCGCAGGGATCAGTAGGGCAACAACATGTATCGGCACCTGTGTTCAGCCGGCCAACGCACCCGCCATTGCCGCCAATGCCGCCAACTTCTACTGTTACCGCCAGATCGCACACTTCCAAAAAGTCAGCAGTGTGGGATTTTTTTAATGTGTGTGCCTCTGACAAAAGCATTGTAATTTGCAATGAGTGCAGTCAGAAACTGAGCCTTGGTAAGCCCAACAGCCACATAGGTACAACTTCTATGCGAAGGCACATGAGCGGCAAGCACAAAGCACTTTGGGAGCAACACCTCAAAGGCAACAGGCAAACTAAAAGCCACACTCCTTCTGGTCCAGCATCTTACTGCTCTACCTCTGCTCTCCTTGACCCGTCTGAACCACCCTCCACTCCGCCTTCCACCTTGACCACCTGTTCCCATTCCCAGTCATCTGCCACCAGCCAAGTTTCTGTGAAGGCCATGTTTGAGCGTAAGAAGCCAATGTCTGACTGTCACCCCCTTGCCCGGCGTCTGACAGCTGGCTTGTCTGCACTCTTAGCCCGCCAGCTTTTACCATACCAGCTGGTGGACTCTGAGGCCTTCCGCAAATTTGTAGCAATTGGGACACCGCAGTGGAAGGTACCCAGCCGCAATTTTTTTTCTAAAAAGGGAATACCACACCTGTACCAACATGTGCAGAGCCAAGTTACCGCATCTCTGTCACTTAGTGTTGGGCCAAAGGTCCATATGACTACTGACGCATGGTCCTCCAAGCATGGTCAGGGCAGGTATGTCACCTACACTGCCCACTGGGTGAACTTGGTAATGGCTGGGAAGCAGGGAATGGGTAGCTCAACAACAACAGTGGAGTTGGTGTCACCGCCACGGATTGCACGCGGTTCTGCCACCACCTCTACTCCTCCATCGCTCTCTACCTCATCTTCTTCTTCTTCTTACTCTGCTGCTGGGTCCTCCTTCTCCTCCTCCACACCTGTGCACCCCCAGCTCCCCCTAGGCTATTCGACGTGCCAGGTACGCCGTTGTCACGCTGTCTTGGGGATGACGTGCCTGGAAAGCAAAAACCATACCGGATCTGTACTCCTGTCATCTCTGCAGTCACAGGCCGATCAGTGGCTGACCCCACACCAACTGCAGATCGGAAAAGTGGTGTGTGACAATGGAAGCAATCTGTTGGCAGCGTTGAGACTAGGCAATTTAACACATGTGCCCTGCATGGCACATGTGTTAAATTTAATAGTCCAACGTTTTGTCTCCAAGTACCCAGGATTCCAGGACGTTCTCACCCAGTCCAGAAAGGTGTCGGCCCATTTCAGACGTTCCTACACAGCCATGGCACGCCTTGCTGACATTCAGCAGCGCTACAACATGCCAGTCAGGCGTTTGATTTCTGACAGCCAGACTCGCTGGAATTCAACGCTCCTTATGTTGGAACGTCTGCTGCAACAACAAAGGGCCGTCAACGAGTACCTTTTTGAACTGGGTGGTAGGACTGGATCTGCACAGCTGGGGATTTTTTTCCCCCGTTACTGGGTGCTTATGCGCGATGCCTGCAGGCTCATGCGACCTTTTGAAGAGGTGACAAATATGGTCAGTCGCACCGAAGGCACCATCAGCGACCTAATACCCTTCGCTTTATTCCTGGAGCGTGCCGTGCGACGAGTGACAGATGAGGCTGTAGACCAGCGTGACGAGGAGCTGGAAGCGCACGATTTCTGGTCGGAATCACCAGAACGAACCCAGGCACCTGCTGCAACGCAGGGAGAGGTGCCAGAAGTGGAGTCAGAGGAGGAAGGTGGCTTTGTGGAGGAGGAGGACCAACAGGAGCAGGCTTCCCAGGGGGCTAGTGGTGACCTTTTGGGGACCCCTGGTCTTGTACGTGGCTGGGGGGAGGAGACCGTGGATGATGCAGTCCTTGATAATGAGGAAGCGGAGATGGATAGCTCTGCATCCAACCTTGTGAGAATGGGGTCTTTCATGCTGTCATGCCTGTTGAAGGACCCCCGTATCAAGAGGCTTAAGGAGAAGGACCTGTACTGGGTCGCAACGCTACTAGACCCTCGGTACAAGCATAAAGTGTCAGAAATGTTACCAACATACCACAAGTCCGAAAAGATGCGGCATTTACAAACCAGCCTGCAAAACATGTTGTACAATGCTTTTAAGGGTGATGTCACTTCAGGAACTCATCAACATTCCAGGGGCAGAGGTGCCAGTAATCCTGCCACGAGCACACCTGCAAGGACAAAGCCCTTTGGCCAGTCTGTAACGTCAGACATGCAAATGTTTTTCTGTCCAAGGCAGCGCCACAACCCTTCTGGATCCACCCTCAAAGAACGCCTCGACCGGCAGGTAGCGGACTACCTGGCATTAACTGCAGATATCGACACTCTGAGGAGCGATGAACCCCTGGACTACTGGGTGCGCAGGCTTGATCTGTGGCCAGAGCTGTCACAATTTGCCATGAACCTCTTGTCTTGCCCAGCCTCAAGTGTGCTCTCAGAAAGGACCTTCAGTGCAGCAGGAGGGATTGTAACTGAGAAGAGAACTCGCCTAGGTCACAAAAGTGTCGATTACCTGACCTTTATTAAAATGAATGAGGGGTGGATCTCGGAGGGTTACTGCACGCCGGAAGACTTGTTCTGACTTCTATGCAGCTGTCCTTCTCTTCAAGCCTCATGACTCCACACACAGCTGTCCTTTAGCGTCCTCCTCCTCCCTCCGCCACCGTTACAAACTAGGGTGCAAACCCTACTGGTTTAATTTTTTCTGGCCTCTGTGCTTCAGTGGCTGCAACCAAAAAAACTGGGCAAACAATGTCTACAAGGTCAACGTATGGCAAAAAATGACTATTTTCAGCATTTATATGGCATATTTTTTCTGGCAACTGTGCTTCAGTGGCTGCGTCCAAAAAAATGCATATTTTCTGCATTTATATGGCATAATTTTTCTGGCCTCTGTGCTTCAGTGGCTGCAACCAAAAAAATGCATATTTTCAGCATTTATATGGCATAATTTTTCTGGCCTCTGTGCTTCAGTGGCTGCAACCAAAAAAATTTATATTTTCAGCATTTATATGGCATAATTTTTCTGGCCTCTGTGCTTCAGTGGCTGCAACCAAAAAAATGCATATTTTCAGCATTTATATGGCATAATTTTTCTGGCAACTGTGCTTCAGTGGCTGCGACCAAAAAAATGACTATTTTCAGCATTTATATGGCATATTTTTTCTGGCCTCTGTGCTTCAGTGGCTGCGGCCAAAAAAACTGGGCAAAACAATGCCTACAAGGTCAACGACGTTGACCTTGTAGGCATTGTTTGCCCAGTTTTTTTGGCCGCAGCCACTGAAGCACAGAGGCCAGAAAAAATATGCCATATAAATGCTGAAAATAGTCATTTTTTGCCATATACGTTGAGTCAACGTATGGCAAAAAATGACTATTTTCAGCATTTATATGGCATATTTTTTCTGGCCTCCGTGCTTCAGTGGCTGCGGCCAAAAAAACTGGGCAAACAATGCCTACAAGGTCAACGACGTTGACCTTGTAGGCATTGTTTGCCCAGTTTTTTTGGCCGCAGCCACTGAAGCACAGAGGCCAGAAAAAATATGCCATATAAATGCTGAAAATAGTCATTTTTTGCCATACGTTGACTCAACGTATATGGCAAAAAATGACTATTTTCAGCATTTATATGGCATATTTTTTCTGGCAACTGTGCTTCAGTGGCTGCGACCAAAAAAACTGGGCAAACAATGCCTACAAGGTCAACGTATGGCAAAAAATGACTATTTTCAGCATTTATATGGCATATTTTTTCTGGCAACTGTGCTTCAGTGGCTGCAACCAAAAAAACTGGGCAAACAATGTCTACAAGGTCAACGTATGGCGAAAAATGACTATTTTCAGCATTTATATGGCATATTTTTTCTGGCAACTGTGCTTCAGTGGCTGCGTCCAAAAAAACTGGGCAAACAATGCCTACAAGGTCAACGTATGGCAGTTGTTTAAAGAGAACAGTAGATTACTAGCCAGCAAAGCTACCTAAGCTAAAATGTCCCTCAAATCCCTGCAGACTTCTGTCCCTCCAATACAGAGCAGTATCAAGCAGATTACTAGCCAGCAAACTTACTATCATCTGTCCCTGAAATCACTAACAGCTCTCCCCCTACACTATCTCTTCCAAGCACACACAGGCAGATTTTTCAGATACATTTTTGCCCTTGATCCCCCTCTGGCATGCCACTGTCCAGGTCGTTGCACCCTTTAAACAACTTTAAAATCATTTTTCTGGCCAGAAATTTTTTTTTTAGATGTTAAAGTTCGCCTTCCCATTGAAGTCTATGGGGTTCGCGAACCGTTCGCGAACCGCTCGCGTTTTTGCGCAAGTTCGCGAATATGTTCGCGAACTTTTTTTCCGACGTTCGCTACATCCCTATATGTATCATCTGCTGCTATTTATAAATATATATATATATATATATATATATATATATATATATATATATATATATATATACACACCAAATATAATATACGGCTATTGGCAAATTAGTAACATCTACACGTCGACATCCAGACACCAAAAGGACTATTTGTAGATTTAAGTCATAGGGGAATATTTTCAGAATGTGACACCCAAGATCCTTCTACATTGAGGAATCGCCCATTTAGAATTGGAAATTGCAGTGGTGTGTGTGATTTTATTCCTGCGATGCATAGCATTTCATTTATACAATTTTGAATCCCATTTGCTGTCTAGATGCCATAGCTGCAATTTATCTAAATCACTGTGTAGACAGAAAACACCCTGAAATGATATCTTTATATTGCTGGAAGTTATATTCCAGTAGAGACTCGACGGTCAACAGTGAATAAATAAAAAGGTGCAATGCAAGTAAAGAGGCAGTGAAGCATATAAGGGGAGTATTATATGGGAGACTTTGGTCAGATGGACCTATCTGTCTCACACAATGTTGTCATGAGGCAACACAAGATTTTGTTGGATGCTGAAAAATCTGGTTCTCCATACCGTAATGTAACATCCGATTAAATAAAGTCTGGATTCTTGTTTTCATGCATCAACAACAGTCAACGTCTGGCTGTTTTCTCAAACTTTATCCTGTTAGGTAAAATCACAGCATGCAGTAGTCCCTTCCAATAGTCTTCTTGTACTGGATGGAAAAGCTTTGTGATATTTACATATTCGTTTTTAACATTATTTGTTAATGACTACATCCAACTTGTAAGATGTTTATCAACCAACCTACACAGTGACGTAACTAATGTGCGTCACCCACCCAGAAAAATTTTGGAGGGCCTGTCCACCTACTCCCCAACCCCCCCCCCGCCCATTCTCCTGCCTCACTGAATTCTCACTCACCGGAGTTCCTGCTCAAAGCTAGGTGAGTGACTTGGGAGGGAAGGATTATTTAGAAGTATATAGGAAGCCAACCACATGGTCCAGGCCCCCGTTACCCAGACTTGAGGTCTGCTTCCTCTATAGTTACATTCAGTCTGTGATCCCAATCATCTTTCAGGCTGAGCTTTACAAGCGAAGGAAAATATTTGGCAATCTTTGAAATAATGGGACGTAAGAATGAAAGTGAGACAACTAAATGTTACCATCTAATTGGTTGCTATGGATTTTTAGAGGTGGGGAAGAACTCAGTGGATTTGCAACAGGAATACCAGTAAGGTGGAACAAGCCTGGTTTATATATGTACAGGGCCACCCCCTGGGACCGCCCACACTTGGCGCCCAAGCCCCACCCCAGATCCCGCCCACTCCATCCCGCCCAAAGACCACACAGACATCAGCGCTAAAAAAATAACCTCCCACACACATTATAAAAAGCTATTGATGGTCAGGGCCCCCTTATAAGTTAAAAAAAAAAACATTGATGCCAGGGCCTCACTTACAAGTTAAAAAAATTGGGGCCGCCCAAATTTTTTTTTAAAAAAAAAACATTGGTGCCACGGCCCCCCCTTACAAGTTATAAAAAATTGGGGCCCCAAAATTTTTTTTAAAAACAAAAACATTGGTGGCAGGGGCCTATAGAATATTAAAATAATACATTGGTGGCCAGGGGATTATAAAAAAACAAAAAAACCCACATTGGTGTTCAGTAGAATTGAACTCGTGGCTTCAGGACTTCAACTTCGCCTCCTTTCGTGACTTTGGGTCTTTTCGCCGCTTTGCGACTTCGGCTATTTTCGTGACTTTGGGTCTTTTTGCCGCTTCGGGAGTTCGGCTTTGGCTGTTTTCATGGCTTCAGGTCCTTCGGCTGTTCGGGATGCTGCTTCAGCGCTCTCAAGGGGGACCCGGCTCTTTTCAAAACAGCAGCACTGCTGGGCCCCCCTTCATGCCCGGGCCCGGGACAATTTTCCCCCCTGTCCCCCCTTGATGGTGGCCCTGGGTGCCAGGGCCCCCCTTACAAGTTAAAATAAATTGGGGCCCCAAAAAATATTTTTTATAAAAACATTGGTGGCAGGGGCCTATAGAATATTAAAATAATACATTGGTGGACAGGGGATTAAAAAAAACAAGTTGGTGTTCAGTAGAAATTGAACTCATGAACTTCAACTTTGCCTCCTTTCGTGACTTTGGGTCTTTTCGCCGCTTCAGGACTTCAATTTCGGCTGTTTTCGTGACTTCGGGTCTTTTCGGCGCTGCGGGACTTTGGCTATTTTCGTAGCTTTGGGTCTTTTTGGCACTTCGGGAGTTCGGCTTCGGCTGTTTTCGTGGCTTCGGGTCCTTCGGCTTTTCGGCACTTCCGTATTTCGGCTGTTCAGGACTTCGAAAATGGCCGCAGGCTTCAGGCGCTGGCAAGGGGGGCCGGCTCTTTCAAAACTGCAGCACTGCCGGTCCCTCCGGGACACTTGTCCCCCCTGTACCCCCTGATGGCGGCCCTGTATATGTATGAAGCCATGTATAAAACTGTCAGGAAATCTATCAGATATCACAAAAAAAACCACCAATTTTCACCATGTAAAATCTTGCATATATTTAATGCTGCGTAGTGCATTCATAGATTTGGTATAAAATGAGGAGTTAACTTGAAAAATGCTGCAAATTGTCCCTTTGACTTCTATGAGGGGGTGCAAAATAATGGTGTAGGGATGTGTAAAATAGCCACCCCTAGTATTATTGTCAGGCAGTCCCTCCAGAGTTATAGACAACTAACTGGGTCCTAAAATACAGTTGGGAGGGGTACTGTTTGCTCTTCCTGCTATGCCCTTTGCTGTTTCTCACAGTGACCAGCAGATGGCATTGTGCTAGAGTATAAAAGGCTCTGAAGCATGCTTTCAGTGTCCATCTTGTGCTGGCTCTAGCCTGTGCAGGAGGCAGAGCTCGAGTGGAACCTAGACAGGTCAGGTCTAGTAAGAATAGGCTACTCACCCTTATAGATCACTCTAGGAGTGACATTCAGTCAGATTATTTATCTGAGCATCTTGAGGCTCCTACAAGGATTGTAGTGGGATTAAGATCCCAGGGTACTCATTGCCCAGAAGTAGGGACTAAGTGTACAGACCTAGGGTAGATAGATTCCCCTCAGGTTCCACTTAGGGAAAAGGCTGAAAACTGGGTGTACCTCCTCAAAACTGTATGTATTGTTCCTATCTCTGAGGAGAATCATACTGACCAAAGGTGTTGTGAGTACTGCCTATTCAATGTATTGGATGAACCTGCAATGTTCTGATTTATGTACACTCCACTGAGGATTGTATACTGTGCTCAATAAATCTGTTCTATGGTTAAGTTATAAGAACCACTGGCGCCCAATTCTTTGCACCCTAAATACAGTTACAGTTGCACTACACCTTGCTTCCACATCGCTGCGAAGGCTCACTCCCAAAGATTTTAAGGTCTCATCTGGAGCATATGTACTGGGAGTGAAGCTTATAGTAGAGTAAGGTGCACTCAAATTACTATAGCGCTGCAATGGTATAAATCACACCATTACTCTGGCATTAAAAAAAAAACACTTTAATAAATAGCATGATTAGCTCTTTGTACTTTGTTTTAATTCAGGCTTAAGGATAACTGAGCTTTATAAACATGCCATTTATTTTATGCTCCTTTTGACAATAACCATTTGTACAGCTTTAATTAATAGTCTGAAACAGACAAGGTAGGATTAGGCAGGTAGGACAGGCCATGGGCAGAGCAGGAAGACAAACTAGAGAAGACCAAAAGGCAGATTTAAGTCAAAACCAATGATCAGGATATCAAACAAGAGCTCAGCCTATACCCATGGATAAACGGTCAGGGCTGTATCTACTATACAGGTGCTCAAGGGCTTCCACCAGGTTCTTCTATGTACTGTATATGCTGCTTGAGGGCCGAGGGGGGCGGGCGAAGGTTCTGTGTCTAGGGTAGCACTGAACCAAAATACAGTCACACTGCTACAAGTGTGTTCCCATGTCTAATAATATGTGGATTCCAGATCACCATCAACTGCACTGCTCCCACACAGAAGTATTAACGCATATTTACACATTCATACATTCATCTGTAAAAATTATTGTATGGGGACTTGAATTCATCCCTGCAGTCCTTACTTTTGCAAGTGTTCTCAGTTGAATGTATTATACAATGTTGGCTATCTTAAAGGGTAGGGGCACGTTTATCAAAAATTGGGGTTAACTTAAAATCATCATTGCATGACTTTTTTTCCCTGCCGTTTTGCCCCAAATTATTCAAAATCTCAACTGTGTTCAGTTACAGCATCAAGTCATGGCAAAAGCTGGGAACTGCATTTTTCCATGTATTTTTCAGCAAGTTGAAATGGTACAGAATCAAGAGGTGGAAAACATTTGCTTGAATGGTGAAGAGACACTTGGGGGGTTATTTACTAAACTCCGAATGCAAAAATCATGAAAAAGTCCTGATTTTTTTTTTTATAAAATCATTTTTTTGAATTTATTAAACACGAGGATGGGAAAAGTCTGAATCTGAAAATCTGGCATCACAGACCTGTCGAGGTTGCATATAAGTCAAAGGGAGAAGTCCCAATGATTTTTTGATGTGTTTTTGGCAATACCCCGAGTTGTCTGGCAAAGTTCTGAGTTTTTGGGTGAAAAAACAAAAAAAATCATGAAAATCAGATTTTTCACGATTTTTTCTGATTTTTTTCCCGCATACAAATTTTTTTGGGAAAGTGTATTAATAAATAAGTCCATAAAACCCATGTGGAGTTTTTTTCAGAAAATATTGAGATAAATTCAGACATTAATAAATAACCCCCTTGGCATCTATAGAATCCCAACAGGTTTTAGGTGGCATTTTCATTTTTATCATTAAAAAAAGGTGTCACTGTAATGTGTGATTAGCAGTAAAGTTGTGACTAGAATTATCACTAAAGGGACCACTCTACTACTATTGAACTGTAATTTGTTTTTAAAACAGCACACTTGGTTAAAGCAAGCTTAGACTTGTCAACATGTCCATTTACACAATGACAAGTTTTTTTCTAAGCCTTAATGCTCCTTTCAGCGGTGCTGGCATCATACACACCAAGCTGATCTCATGCAAGTGATATTTTGCTGTGTGGAATAATGAGGGAGGCTACAGCTGGTGCATTTGATTACACGCATTTTGTGACAAATATTTATTTGAAGTGTACAGCGCTGGCACAGTACAAACACACGTCACTAAATCTTCCTATCTTCGTAGTGGTGCATCAATCCTATCTATGTCACCCTGACCTGCATATGAGAATTAGATCATCAGCATAATTACAAGCAAACCGGCAATTTCATTTACAAGATGATCTGTGGTCCAGGAACAATCAGGTCATCCGAAACAATTAAAGAAACAAGTGAAAACCTGAGCTGATTATTGCCAGCAATGCAAATCAATGCCTTGTATACATCTCTCCCATTCTACTGATTCAATTATGAAGTATGAATCATTTTGTAAGATCCTGTGCCTTTCTCTAGCAAATAACATTTTCCAGATATAACAAAGTCTCAAAAGTAATTAACCAATCATTAGATATTGGTTGTTTAAAAATTATCCTTTCCCCCCAACCAGCTCGTCAATTGATCAGATGAGCAATCGGGGAATATTTAAGAGAGATGAGAGTTACTAATATGACTGTTGACTCATGGGTTCCTAATTATTTAAGTGTGCTTTATTGTAAGTAAACACTGTTTTGATCTTAAGAAATTGCAGTTGGCAGAGCCCAGGGAAATCAGATGATTCATGAATAATTATGGTGTACAGTCAGCACTTCTAGTGTTGTCTGTCAGGGAGAAACAATTAGGGTTCATTGAAGGTGCAGTGTGCAAAATACAAATGTTTTTGCTCACAGTGCATCTTGTCCCAGGACTTGGACTTGATCCTCACAAATTGAATGAATGCTGATCTAACAGCACCTACTAGGACTGCATACACGAGGAAGGCCACATGGGAGGGGTGTTGGTGTGCTATGGCATGCCCCTTGCTTGAATGCAATTTAGGAGACACAAGGAAGGACTAACAGGAGACTAAAGGTGCTCCAGAGCTCTGTCCTTAATCTTTGCACAGAGCAGGCATTAGGTCAAGACTCCCTCATGCTTGAGAGAGCTGGAGAATTCAACTTTGCACCCATAAGAGCTGTAGAACTGGTGTCAGTACCCATAGCAAATGTCCCCTTTAATACACTATATTGAGCTACTGAGCCTACTTTTTAATTGAACGACAGAGGGATAACACAAGAGGTCATAACATTCACAGTTATGCAAAGGTTTTTCATTGCAGAAATATTTAATTGTTCATACTGTTTTCCCCCAGGCCAGCAATAAAGTTTTTCTTTTAATTGTGCCATTTGTGTAAAGAAAATAACTTTCTGCATGATCAGTGACTTCACAAAAAATGAAGGGGAAATTATACTGATATGCAATTCAGTACTAAGCCCAGGGGCGATCCTGGCCCCTCCGCCGCCTGAGGCAGCAGCAGTTGCTGCTGCCCCCCCTCCCCCTGAAATTCGGTCTTAAAGTACCAGGAGCAGCATTTTTGCTGCCCCTGGTACCCAGTGGGGTGCTGCTGCCTGAGGCGACAGCCTCAACTCGCCTCATTGGCAAAGCACCCCTGACTAAGCCCATATTGACATTTACCGCTTTCATAAAAGGCAACATTTACATATGCTGCAGTTCTCAAATAGTTCACCATTATTTTTCATTTTTAATTTGATGTATTTTTAATTTAATGGTTATCTTTTTTTGCTGAAAAGTTGTAGGGGAATCAAAAGTTAACTTTTTTTTTTACTGCTCAGGGAGTTTCTCTTTATTGATGAGACAATTCCTTCACGTTCTTACTATCTCATATCAGTAACGGTGCATGTTCCTCTGTAAAACTGTTTATTCTTGCAATGTTACTGGTCCCTAAAATTGCCTCAAAGGTGTTGGTCTCAGAAAGTACCTTATTCAACTTACAATCAAATCTCAATCTGCAGCCAAAATCTGATTTTGGCATACTTCTCTTGCTGCCCAATTATGACTGCAGGGAAGAATAACAAATCCCCCCTTTTCGAAATGGCCAATTAAAGACTCAGAGGCTAACTTGTGGAGGAAGGTCAGTCACAGCTTTACTTTCATGTTTTATTCAAATGATCCTTGCACATTTATAAACACATATTTCTATACCCGACTTGACCCTTTATTATGTAACATTTTTAGCCCCAAACAAAAACACCAATGCAAGAGCAATGGGCATGTGAGAACAATTCTTTATCCATATAATGTTAAGGCAAGGATCAAAACTGCTGTGACAATCTCTTTGCAGAACAGTAAACATTTCACCAACACTGGAGGAGGACATGACTGCTGGTGGACCTGTATGGCAGGTTTTAACACAGAAACATGAAACAGGTTAGATAACATAAATATCTCAGGTAACTCAAGACGGACAGGGGTTTGGTTCACAATCTCCACAATAGGATATGGACCTATAAATCTGGGCCCCCGCTTAAGAGCTGGAATTTTAAGCTTAATATTCCCTGTGGATAGCCAAACCAAGTCCCCAACCTGATATTTGTATACTTCCCTATGGCTCTTATCTACTGCTCTTTTTTGAGAGGATGTAACTGCTAATAGGGAACTACATACCCCAGAACAAGACTTAGAGCTATGCTCAACAGAAGGGAGTTTCTCTAAGGAAGTAACTGCTACCATTAGAGTGGAAGCTAGACATGAATCTTTGCACTTGGAACCCCACTGAATAACCTCCCCAGTTACCCAATCAATGTGGGGGTTGTGTACTGTAGCCATGGTAACCCCAGAATTAACGTGGACGAGGAACCATCGAGAACGTGAAAAGCTAATTTTTCACAATGCATATTGTTCACACACATGGATAATGCCTTGGATTTTTGGGTTACCAAATCTGACCCCAGTGGGCTTTTATCAATAGCAGAAATCCTCATAGGAGGTGTGAGGAGAATAAGGGGAATATTATACCTTTCTGCAAAGGCAGCATCCAAAAAATCTCCCCCAGCCCCAGAATCCACCAAGGCCGAAACTGTAACTGAACCCCCAGGCCAGGACAAAACTACAGGAACTAAATTTTTTTAGACGAATTGGGGAGAGGAAATCTCTCTACCCAAATGGAGCTTTCCTTCTCCACATAGGTTTTGAGAATTTCCAGGCCTCTTGGGACAATTTTTAAGGAAATGCCCCTTATCCCCACAATACATGCATAGACCCAGGGATCACCTACGGGACCTTTCCTCGGGAGACAAGCGTGTAGCCCCCAATTGCATGGGTTCTCCCTGAGGCTTAGGAAACTAGGGAGTTGGTGACTTGTGACTAGTAGGGAAATCTATCTCCCCCCTCAGCTAGTCTTTCCCTTTGCCTCCTATCAATCTGGATGACTAGCTTCATGAGGTCATCCAAAGTGGATGAAGGAGGGTAATTAACCAGGCTATTTTTGACAGAGCTAGAAAGACCCAACCGGAATTGACTACGAAGAGCTGTATCATTCCACCCTGTCTCAACTGACCAGCGGCGGAATTCTGTACAATACTCCTCAATAACTCTTTTCCCTTGACGGAGTTTACGAATAGCGGGATCGGCAGAATGAGCACGATCCAGGTCATATATAACATGGCCATGGTAGCAAAAAATGCTTCTAGGGAAAAACGGGCAGGGTCAGAGGGGGTTAATCTTAGTGCCCAGACTTGTGGGTCACCTTGTAATAAGGTCATAACGAACCTTACTTCATCCTCACCAGTAGGGAAGTTGTGAGGGAAAAAACTGAGGTATAACTTACATGCCTCTTGAAAAACAAAAAATTTACTCCTATCCCCACTAAACTTATCAGGAAAGAGGATTTTTGGGTCATGGGAAAAACCTCTATTACCCAGAGTAACTGACGTAACAGACCCCTCAGGAATCTCAGATTGCAGACCTTGATTAATAAAGTTCTGTTTTCCCTCTTGTTCATCAAGGTGCTGGAGGAGGATCGAATACAGCAGTTCAGTGGTTTGCGGAATAGCGGGAGCTTCTTACATTTTCTTCCATCTCATGGGCCCATTGTACTGTCACGTTCGGCACCCTACACCACAACCCAAGCTAAGCTCCCTGGTCTCGACTCTCACTTCTGCCTTTAACCGCCGCCTTTCACCTCGGGAGGAGCCCTCGGCTAATTGGATGCCGCCAGGGCTTAACAGAGAGAGGAGCAAAGCTAACGGTTCTGGAAGAGCAAAGGGGTCACCAGGATACTGGAAGGAAGAACACCACGAGGAACAGGCAGGCCAGGCCAGCACAAGCAGAGAATCGTCAGACAGGCCAGAATCAGAATTGGAGAATGTAGAATAGTCAATGGACAGGCAAGGATTGAGAGGTCAGAATAGTCACAGACAGGCAGGATCAGGATTGGAGAGGTCAGAAGAGTCAAACAGGCAGACAACGGTCAAAACACAGTAGATCAATCAGAATACAAGTTATAGACCACCAGGGTAAGGTTCCCTTACAGAGTGAAGTCAGAGATTACCACAGTCCGCTAGAGTGAAATACCGCCTCTCTATTCATTTCTATGGGATTTTTAAAGACGTATTTATCAAATGGTGAACATTCACTTTCACCCTTTTGACTGTGGTGATCTCTGACTTCACTCTTTGATAAATATACCCCTTAGATTAGTGAAAGGCTTTTTTTAGCATAATTGAAGGGTGGTTGGGTGGGATGCTGCTGTCCCCACGCTTCCCTGGCGCTCGTTGCATAGGGCAGGGGGGCAGGAAGTGATGCTGCACTCCCCTTGTCCTGCACTCATTCAGGAGTGAGCGGTGCCTGGCGATGATGCCACCAGGCGGAATGCAGGGGGAAGCAGGTAAGGCTGCTGCATCTCTCACTGCAGTCACGGCGTGCCTAGTCGCTGCACCACTGCAGAAGCTGAAGATAAAGTGATACTGCAATAAATAATATTTGTATCTGTTTTAAACAAAATTTCATCTGCAGCATCATTTCAATGAACTTCCTGGCATAATCTCAGCAACATATTCATGTAGAAAATAAGAAGATTATTGTTCATAAGAATTAATAACCACCCTGTAAATGATTTGCCCCAGGCCATAAGCAGTTGACAGTAGGAGTCTTCATCATCACAACTTTGGTCCCCTGTCACTTACTCACGTCACAGATACCAAAATAGAAAAAGTATTTTTATACACATGCCTCAGTGCATTAAATACATTTACATAAATAGCATTCTTTTTCCAATATAGCACTATAAGGCAGAATGCTCGTTTGTAAAATTTATATGAATATGTATGCAACTGCTATTTCTTAAAAGATGAATATTTATTCTACTTTTTCTGTTCCATAGCCATTAATGCTTCTGGCTAGTAGGCTCCATCAGAAAGGGCCTTAGATTGTGAGAATCTCTCTAAATGATTGCAATTATGTACATCTCATTTTATCATGCTGACCATTGCGTTGAGTTTAAAAAGTGCTTAACCACATTTTAAAATATTCATAATGCAAAAATGATAGACCACATTATTGCAGTGTATTTAATTCCTTTCAGTGTGGGTATATAAATACATGCACACACACTTTTATTCCGTTTATTCTTCAGGCATATTAGGTATCATATATCCTGTTATTCAGAATGCTCAGGACCTGGGGTTTTCTGGATAAGGGGTCTTTGCTTAGTTTGGATCTTTACGTCTATTTAAAATTCTTGTAAACATTACATAAACCCAATAAGATTGCTTTGCCAGCAATAATTATATCTCAGTAAGGATCAAGTACAAGGTACTGTTTTATTATTTCTCAGAAAAGGGCATTCATTTAAAAAAATTTTTGATTAAAATGGAATCTATGGGGCAAATTTACTTACCTTCGAAGTTGCGCCAGCGTTGGCTTTGCCGCACTTCGGCAGGCATAGATTCGCAAGGGCTGTGCAAAGTCACGAAGATCCGAAGTTGCGCACGTCATCGTTTGCAAAGTTGCGCTAGCGATGTTCCGATCAGCGGTTCGAAGTTACGCTAGTGATCAGAAATTTTCATACGGTGTGCAGTTAAAGTACAATGGCCGTATATGCAGCAGAAAACACATTATACTACACAAGGCCAGGGAACCTTAATAAATGCCCTACACATGTGCCCACAGTATATTTTATGTACCCTGAAAAATTCGCTCTTTTTCAGACTATCACCCTATAAAAAGTAAAAGACGCCAGCATTTTTTTGGGACTTTTTTTGAACCATCCCTATCTACTCTACAGCACTTCGTCTGGTCTGAGGTGGCGAAGTAAAGTCTGGCGCAAGAGGTAACGTTCACGAAAAAACGTTAATGAATTAGCGTAGTTACGTCTTTCGTCATAGCGCAACTTCGGCTGGCATAAGGGTGCGAAGTAGCGCTAGAGTAGGTCCACTTCGCTAGCAAATTTAAACCAGCACCGGTTAGTAATAGTGATGGGCGAATTTGCGCCGTTTCGCCGAAAAATTCGCGAATTTTTGCCGCCGGCGAATTTTTGCGGGCGTTTCGCGAATTTATTCGCTGACGGCGAAACGCGCACATTCGCCGCGAATTCGCACCTGGCGAATAAATTCGCCCATCACTAGTTAGTAAAGTGCCAAAATGACGTCACGCTGGCGAATATTCGCCCTTTAGTAAATTTGCCCCTATGGGAGATGATCTTCCCATAATTTGGATATTTCTCGATAGCAGGTTTCTGGATAATGGATTATATGCCTGTACAATCATCTTCATCCACACAGGCGTGGTTACCAATCTGCTATGGCAATTTAATGTCCATCTTGCTAAAGCTATTAATAAGCCCTTTATTCAATTATAACATTGAATAAAGGGGTGACTAAAGGGACTATGACTATGATCAACTTGCTAGTGTTTTAGAACAGTAATTTAGAGAAATGTGCAAAGAAAGTCAGAGGGAAAGATGAAGAACAAGCGCAACCATGTACTTGGCAAAAGTGCACACTCCCCAGTTTATCATTGCAAAGCAGCTCTGAATCAGGTGACGGATACATCATTAAAATATTACACCATTAATATCAACACTGATATCAACACTAATATCAATACTGAAATCCATCCACAAGCCGTTTCTTTACTTTCTCTGCGTCTGAACTCTAGACACTCCTTCTTGAGCTCCCAATGCTTGGGGTGCTGTAAACCAATCGCTCCAAGGGCCACACCATCTTTTGGCCTTTACATCTTTACCCAAGTCAATGCACTCCCAACTGGAGTGAAAATGAAAAGAGAGACTGAGCACATGGCTGCTCAGCTTTTTAAAGAAATGAGGGGAAAATTACTCACACCCCCTCCCTTCTCCAATTTAGGTCCACACCAGGGGATTTCCAACCATGTAGAATTTTCAGACCCTAGGGGAATGTAACCCTATGGCTCTACACACATATTTAAAAGAGAAGGAAAACTACTGAGGCAGTTGTTTTGCCAATAGATTAGCCACAATAGAGCAAGCTAGAGAATCTGTTTTGTTTAGGATAGCAGCTGCCATATTAGCTTGGTGTGACTTCCTGCCTGAGTCTCTCTGTGCTCGCTCATAGCTCTGGGCTCAGATTACAGCAGGGAGGGGAGGAGGGAGGGGTAGAGGGAGAAAGAGCAAACTGAGCATGCTCAAGCCCGTGCCGTGGAGGTTTAAGCTGAAAGAAGGAAGTCTGATACAGAACACAATTGAAGGAAAGAAATGCTGTATTTCTTTTGACATTCTGATAAAGCTTACATAGTTTTAACCACTTTCAAAGTAGTCTTATTCTAATTCTTAAATGTATATTTATATTTTATACATTTGGTATATCCCCACTGTAATGGGGTGACTGTATACATAAAGTCAATAGAGGCAGAAGTTTACAGCTACTATATATAGGGTTGAAAACGTCCTGTGCACAGAAATAGCCCTATGTCCAAAACATGCTGTAACTTTTGTTTAATTGGGGTTTATCTTCCATATATTTTCTGCAGAAGCAAATAATTATTTATCATCTGTTATTTGTATAGTGAGGACATATTAACACAGAGATTTATACAAAAGACCCTACCCCAATGGAGCTTTCAATCCAATGCCCGTCACATTTACAGTAGAATCTATTTCATGGGGAGTTAATTTAACCTGCCTGTATGTTTTGCAGGTGGAAGGAAGACAGAATACCCAGGGCAAACAAGAACCCAAACAAACAAGAACTCGGGAAACCAATACTTAAATGGCAGGAGAGAGAGAGAGAGAGAGAGAGAGAGATCTCTGATTAAAGTGAAATTATGACAAACCTGAAATTTGCACTACAAGGCAGAAATGCTAGATATATAGAAAGACACATAGACATACAGACAGATAGATAGCAGGAATGCACCAAATCCAAGTGCCTGGCCGAACTGAATCCGTATCTGAAAAAATTACGTGACTTTTTATCACACAGACAAGTCAAAATATGTTTAATTGTGCACACAGTAGGAGATGCTCTTTCTCCCTCGTTTCCCCAGTTTACATATGCAAATTAGGGTTCAGATTCAGATTTGGCTGAATCCTAAAATAGTGTATTCGGTGCATCCCTTATAGATAGATAGAAAAATCTCTGATTAAAGAGAAATTCTAACTAGGAATGCACCAAATCCAGGATTCAGTTCGGGATTTGGCCAGGATTCAGCCTTTTTCAGGAGGATTCAGATACGGCCGGCAGAACTGAATCCAGATCTTAATTTGCATATGTAAATAAAGGGCGGGGAGGGAAATCACTTGACTTTTTGTCACAAAGCAAGGAAGTAAAAAATTATTCTGATTCAGTTCGGTATTTGGCTGAAACTTTCGCGAAGGATTCAGGGGTTCAGCCAAATCCAAAAAAGTGGTTTCGGTGCATCCCTAATTCTAACAAACCTACTGTACAAAATGGGAACAACCATCTTCATGGCACTCATGTGTCTGTGGAAACATAAAATGATTTGTTGAATGAGACGATACATTTCCTTATATTAAAACAATATAATTAAGAGCATAGTGTTCTGCATGATTGTGCTCTAGCCAGCTATTTATGCTTCAAGAACAGAGTGAGTGCCATCAACAGGAGCTGAGCTTTAGCTCTTTTATTCTTTGATTTTGTAAGTGTTCTCAAATAACAAGAGCACTTTCAATCCGCTCAGATATAAACAATTGGCAAGGCAGAAGACAAACAGCAAAGAAAAGGAGTTAGTAATTGCATACTTTGGGCAGGGGCACACAAAGCTACTGGGGGAGATTAGTCTCCCAACGACAAATCGATTCTTCTTCGGGCAACTAATCTACACGAACTGCCTCCCTGCCAGCTAGAATTTAAATCGCCGGTGGGATGGCACTCGGAGAACTTTGTTTTACCGAAGTCACCTGAAGTTTCCTCGTGAGGCAACTTTGGGGACTTCGGAAAACAAAGCGATCCGAGTACCATCCTGCCAGCGAATTATATTCTAGCCAGGGAGGGAGGCAGTTCGGGAGATAGATAGATGGATATATATACACAGATGAAGATAACTAGCTCTATAGTTAGATAGATGATTAGAGAAGAGAGACAGATGATAGAAAGATAGATAGATAGATAGATAGATAGATAGATAGATAGATATAGATAGACAACTTAATATTTAGCCCAGATATAATTTAATATATTGCAGCTAGCTATAGTTTTCCCATTTTAATTCATTTCATCTGACAGCTAAAGTTCACTTTAACCTTCAAAGATTTTTAAGGTGGCTTCCCACTCAGAAGAAGGAGCAGCTCTAGGCTGAAAAAATAGCTCCAAATGACATGTTTAATCATTAAATAAGCCACTGCGAATGACTTCTTCATAAAGTCAAATGTTCGCTCTCTTTTAATGAAAGAGCATTTATCACAAAGCATTGACCTCTCATTTTCGCGTTTGAGATTGATGTTTGGCTGGAGGACTTGTTGCAATGGAATGTGAGTTCGGCACAATGAGTTTCTACCACGGGTTTCCCCTTTTCCCGTCAATAGCAGAGAAAATCATTTCTTTCCAACTAGTAGTTTTATGCCTTGACTAAATCACTCATGAATTTCATTAGCTCTGAGGTGAGCCTGGTACATTATTGAATACAAAGAGGAGTTCTTTTATCCAAGCAATTAATTCTTGCAATATCAATAGATGGTTGCATTAATATTGTTCTGAGCTTTCCCCTTAAAATTAACATGGGTTCTAATGTTTTTGTTTCAGTGATTTCATAAATAAAAGTACAGGTACTATTTAAAGTAGAAATATGCTATTTTCTGACCACTTTTGTTGTCATAGCAGACTGACCATAATTACATGTCTGGGATATTTAGTAATAATTATATATTGAATACTGAATATAAATCAGCCACCTTGTTGTTTATTATGCAACCATTGCACCCCTTTCTTAGAACCAAATAAAGACAAGCTGGTGGGCCATAATTACATGGATTTGATATCTATTATTTTTATATATATATATATATATATATATATATATATATATATATATATATATATATATATATATATATATATATATATATATATATATATATATATATATATATATATATATATATATGAAATAGCTTCTGTTATCAAGAATGCTCAGGACCTTGAGTTTTCCTGATAATGGATCTTTCTGTAAGCTGGATCTACATACCGTAAGTCTACTAAAAAACGTTTAAACATTAAATAAACCCAAAAGGCTGGGGTTGCCTCCAATAAAGATTTATTATATCTCAGTGTGGACCAAATACAAGGTACTGTTTTAGTATAACAGAGAAAAAGGAAATATTTTTTTAAAATTTAAATTATTTGATTAAAATGCAGTCTATGTGAGATTACCTACCTGTAATTGGGTAAAGGGTGCTAGATAAAAGATCCCATACCTCTATATATCAGCCACCTTGTTGTTTGTTTGTGTTACAGTTGGTTGCACCCCTGCTTTTAGCTAAACAAAGGCAAGCTGTTGAAGGATGCTGGAAGCTTTTTGTCCACCAAAGCTTACCATCCCCCCCCCCATTGGCTCTGTGTGCAACATTTAATTTAAAGGATAAGTAAACCTTTAACTTTATAGAAAAATTGCTCAGGGTTCTCTTCTAAGTACTTTTCCAGTATTTCTTGGGCACCTTTTGTTTCCATTATTGATTGCTTTGTCTATAATGCGTGTTCATTATAGAAACCCATTTATTGTACAGCGCTGAGGAATATGTTGGCGATTTCTAAACACATGTTAATTTATTATATTACATGCTGTTCATCAATATTTAATATTACGGTAGCTTGTTAATAATTTTGACCCGACGAGGTCTTATTTTTGCTAGACCACCAGCTACACTGTGTTTGGGAATATCAATGAATGCAAATATACTGTAGCAAAAGGAAAGAATTAAAATCAAAGGAATGCAATGTATCATGAATGTTGATAATAAATGGGTATATGAAACTTTTCACCTTCATCTGACAGGTGCATGATCGGCCTTCAAGTCTGATCAATAAACACAGTAATTGCTATTTTGATATTCAGGATTCTGGATAAAGTACTTGACACCCCAATCCATATTTTGCAATTGATTGATGCCTTGCTGAAGTAATTATGGACTATATTTATGAAGTAGAGATTGGACTCATTGCATCGTAGTTCTGTTTGTTCAATGGGCTACTTTTGTTGATTGTATCGTTGTCACAATGCACTTTCCAGGCTGTATCTCAGTACGACACCTACAAATTAAAGCAGAGCCACAACAGGAAGACTTAATAAAGAGATCCATGTGAATGCCACTATACAATATGGATTATGTATTGTGCTGGAAACATCAGGTGTCCAAAAGCTTGCGGAGAGAACATAAATACTATATAAAAGTGAATAAAGGGACATAAACAACGTAACAATGAAAACTGTTCAGTTCCCCAAAAAACAGAAAAACGTGATATGTGAATATATTGATTAAATTGAATAGGCAGGGGGGACTGAAGGCTTCATTTCACGGCTCTTTATATGTAATTATTCTTTCTTCAAAATAATCCATCTACTTCTGTGTTTATAACATGGATTTCCTGAAACAAGACACAAAAGCAAGGATCATGGTGCATTAAGAGCAGATTATTGAATAGGTTTATTTATTATGATCAGTCTTTTTATGTTTCGTGACATGTTCAGGCAAGCCAGATAGTAGAAATCACGGTAACTTTTTTTAAAATTTTTTTGCATAATTGTAGAAAAAAATCACAATTGCAACTAAACAAGGTTGTGTTTTATTTTCACATGATGACCAATGGTTATCAATTGTTGTGATGTTAAACATACACTTCCCATTGACTTCTGTGGCATCTCACAGGTGGCAAGATTTTTTTTTAAATGTATTTTTCATTTAATAAATTGTGGGAGGGGGGAACTTTGCTGCATCTTTGTGTGAATCACAGGAAAACAGCAACTGCAAAAATCTGTTCCTAAGTGAAGCCTGTCTAAGTACTAGCTGCTATAGAGCAGGGGTGCCCTACCTTTCTTTCCTGTGAGCCACATTCAGATTTAAAAAGAGTTGGGGAGTAACGTAAGCATGAAAACTGTTCCTGGGTAATGCAAAACAAGGGCTGTGATTGGCCATTTGATAGCCCATGTGTGGACTGGCAGCCTACAGGAGGCTTTGGAAGTTTATCTGGTTTATTTGGAACCAAAACATGCTTCCAAGCCAGCAATTCAAAAATAAGCACCTGCTTTGAGGCTACGGGTAGAAACAGCCATGGGGTTGGTGACAAAATGTTGCTCACAAGCCACTGGTTGGGGATCACTGCTCTAGAGGAAGGTGAAAAAAAACAATCTGAAGTCTCTATAATTTGCCTCAAAAGGACGATCAGACCAGTCCCTTGATCAACTACGGTTAATTTCAATAACTTTGCACAGTTTCTAAAAAGGCATCCAAACTTTTCCTAATATTCCATTAAACGCCTACAGGTACATCAAAAATAACTTTGTGCACAGAAAACCCATAGCAACATAAATGGGTGACAGGATACTAATCATTATTCTTGCACAAATGAAACTCTCTTTGTTACATATCTATTAAAACCTACACAGGCCCCACACAATAAACCTAACACATTTCATGTTTACCAAGCACTTCAGCAAAGGCCCTGGATCAACTTTGAGTTAATTTCAGTATTTAGTATTTTCTCACTTTCTAAAAAGGCATCCAAACCTTTCTCAAGAAAGGGATGCACCGTATTCAGGATTCGGTTCGGGATTCGGCCGAATGATTCTGCCCGGCCGAACCGAATCCTAATTTGCATATAGCATGACTTTTTGTCACAAAACAAGGAAGTAAAAACTGTTTTCCCCTTCCCATGCCTAATTTGCATATGCAAAATACAATTGAGAGAAAACATAACACACATTGAAAGCAAAATTATTACTTTGGCGTACTGTTTGAAAACAAACTATTCCTTCAGCTGTAGCACTGGATTCATTTCCTTTTTAATATTCTTGCCTTTGCAAATCTTTTGGGGTCATCAAAGTTTTAAAGCTAATTAAAAATTACAATTGAAATGGCATATCCAAGGGACAATCCCAAAGAGCATTATTGGGATCAAACATTTTTCAGACTAATTATACAACATAAGAAACAGGTTTATAAAACTGAATCTTTGCCATACCCACTCCGTGTCCATGTAGAAAAAGGCAAACATACATCCCCCTCCAAAATCGAACTTCACAAAAAGGTGAAAACGTACAGCATAAAATCCAAAGTGGTTATTAGTAAACTCACTAGATCAATTATTTGCAAAAATACATTTGCAATGTTTTCTGCAAACAAAAGCACCCAACCCATTTTAAATAAAGGTATGAGACCTGTTATCCAGAATGCTCAGAACCTGGCCTTTTCTGGATAATGAATCTTTCCATAACTTGGAACTTCACACCTTAAGTCTACTAGAAAATCATGTAAACATTAAATAAACCCAATAGGCTGGTTTTGCTTCCAATAAGGATTAATTATATCTTAGTTTGGATCAAGTACAAGGTACTGTTTTATTATTACAAAGAAAAAGGAAATATTTTTTAAAAAATATGGATTATTTGGAAAAAATTGAGTCTACCTGTCCTACAAACTTTATCAGCCTTTATCAGTCTATGTCCATTGGTAGGGAATTCCGTAACCCTCCCATTTTACAGTATAGAAACGCTTCCTGGGTAGATCATTGGGGGTGATTTTCAACACTCATTTGCCTAATGGCAGTAACCCATGACAACCAATCAAATTGCTGCAATCATTGTTCTACTTGCAGCTGGCTTTAAAAAGCTATTCACTGATTGGTTGCTATGGGTAACTTCCTATTGCAAATTTGCCCAATATTGTTGTGCCTAGCTTGTCTGCTTGTCACATACACTGTCTCACAGATAAAAAGCTAATTAGACAAATCTTTGTATAGATAGACCTTAGATATATTGGTAACTGAAGTTTATTGTTGGATCTTTTCCAAGGCAAACAAATGCAACAGCTTTGTTGATAGGGCAGAGACACACGCTCAGATTCCGGGAGATTGCACTAGGAGCGCTTCATTTTCCGAAGTCGCCCAAAGTTGCTTTACGAGGAAACTTCAGGCGACTTTGGAAAACAAAGTGCTCCTAGTGCCATCCCGTCGGCGATTTACATTCTAGCCGGCGGGAAGGCCCTTCGGGGAGATTAGATAATTTCAGTTTGTCATGGGGAGGCCTATTTATCAAAATTTTAATTTGTGTAGTTTTAGAGGGTTTTTTTCAACCACGACTAAACTCACATTTTAAAAAAGCAGGAATGTCTTTTTATTTATTAAAAGATCTGAATACAAAAGCACAAATGAATAAAAACACAGAATGAACCCAAATAACAGAAAAAAACCCCTAGAAATGTATGTTTATTCCAATTTTTTTTGTGTATTTACAAGTGAAAAAAACTTGAAGTAACTAAATATTTTAAAGTTTACTTAAGACAGTTCCCATTCCCCCATATGCAGCCAGAAGCAGTAATCCATAGCAACCAATATTATGTTTGCTTTGAAATAGATTACCAGTAAATGCTGCCTGCTGATTGGTTGCTATGGGTTACTGCTCCTGGGGCAAACGTAGTGCCTTTTATTACAGAAACCCTATTGACATCTACAAGACCTTGGCAGTTTTTTGGGGGGAAATTTCATGCTTTAAAACCATTCTTCAAGATTGTTAGCGACCCATAGAGTTGAATTGCGCACAACCAAAATAGCAGTCCTCCACTTATTTAATGGTTTTCTATTTCCAATTTGTAAGGCCTAGAAGGTCTCATTGACAGTCCGTTCCCATCACACTGAAGGCAGCACTTGTTATCTAAAGCAGACGTGCCAGACAGCATTTGTGGTTCCATGGTAGTGATCACAGTTCAGAAACTGATTAACACTGTTTATGTATTCTGGGATGTATCTACTATGGGATTAGATGAAAAATATGTGAAAGAATCATAGTCAGACAAGCAAAACGTTCATTTCCACATAGAAAAATAATGTATTCATTATCGAAGATGTTTTCCAACTATTACTGCTGGCACACATAGAAACAGAAACACATTTCTTACATCCAAAAGTATGCATATTGTTATATAGATAAATGCCAAAATAAAGTAACACCGCAGTAAATAGTGATGCTGTTTCCATACAGGTGCAGTTCATAATTACTGGTAAGTAATTAATAGGGTATAAAATGCTGGAAAGACCAGACACATGATACAGCTATGTGATCTACAGTATGTGATCTGTTATCTGGAAACCTGTTATCCAGAAAGCTCCAAATTTTAGGATAGCCGTCTCTCATAGACTCCATTTTAATCAAATTATTCAAATATTTTGAAATGATTTCCTTTTTCTCTGTAATAATAGAATAGTACTTTGTACTTGATCCTTACTAAGATATAATTAATCCATATTGGAGGCAAAACTTTCTATTGGGTTAAATTAATGTTTAAGGGGCACATTTACCTAGGGTCGAATATCGAGGGTTAATTAACCCTCGATATTCGACTGCCGAATTAAAATCCTTCAACTTCGAATATTGAAGTCGAAGGATTTTGCGCATTTCGATTAAATCCTTCGATCGAACGAAATTTCTTCAATCAAAAAAAGCTTAGAAAGCCTATGGGGACCTTCCCCATAGGCTAACATTGGCCTCGGTAGGTTTTAAGTGGCGAACTAGGGGGGCGAATTTTTTTTTAAAGAGACAGTACTTCGATTATCGAATGGTCGAATAGTCGAACGATTTTTAGTTTGAATCGTTCGATTCGAAGTCGAAGGTCGTAGTCGAAGGTCGAAGTAGCCAATTCGATGGTCAAAGTAGCCAAAAAAAACATTCGGAAATCAAAGTTTTTTTCCTCTATTTTCCTCTTTTCCTTCACTCGAGCTTAGTGAATGGGCCCCTAAATGTTTTTTGGTAGACTTAGGAGGTTGCAGGGTCGGACTGGAGCCTTGGGGGCCCACTGGGGCTGCAAACAACAGGCCCTCCTGGCAGTCCCCGGGGGCCCCCTCCCGAGCTCCAACTCCATGGCCTGCCGCGTGCTGTTGGTGGACATGTTGCACTGTTCACATACACACAGACACGTTTGCGCTGCTCGCGCATGTGCGCTAGCATCGCGTACGTTTATTTCTTAATAGCACACCCGGGGCTGGAGGAGCAGTTCTGGGCCGGCGGGGGCCAATGAGGGCCGGGGCCCACCGAGTATTTTCCCGGTGTTCTGCTGGCCCAGTCCGACACTGGGGGGTTGTTTACTAAACTGGAATTTTTCTAAACAAGCTCGTTTTGGCAAAATGGAAAATAAAACTGTAAAAAAAAATTTGAGATGTAAAAAGCTGCAAAAAGCCTGTATCCAAAAATCCTCCATTTCAGACCTTTTGTATAAGTCAATGAAAGAGGCACCTATCCCAAATTAAAGCTATTGTGGTCTCTGCTGAGTTTAGCTCAAAAATCTGACCATTTTGTGGTTTATGGGCAAAAATTTGGGAAAAGAGCCTGAAAAGTTGTACGATTCATGTTTATCTAGTTTTTTCACAATCCGATTAACTTAAGTTATTTTATTAATAAATAAGCTAAAATTGGGCATGGGAGTTTCTCGAGTTTTTTTTTATTAATATTATGAGATAAATTTATGGTTCAGTTAATAACCCCCTTAATGTATGGATACCTGAAATATGAATAAAACCCTTATCTGGAAAACCCCAGGTCCCAAGCATTCTGGATAACAGGTCCTATGCCTGTATTGTATTGCTACCTTGCCTGTATAGAAAGCAAATAATTTAGCACATTACAGATCAATCAATTATTGATGTGTCATCCAGCAGTGTATCAACGTGCCGCAGGGCCCCTCCATCAAAAAAGTGTTAAGAGGGCGCACACACAGTTGCTCTTGCTCCGCCCCCAATACCCACCCACCTGCCTGCCCTCCCCTTTGCTGTTTGCCGATGCTCCCCGCCGGCTCTCAATTAGGAAAGTGGCTGCAAGGGAACCCCTTGTTATAGTTACTGGCGTCATCATTCCCATGTGTCACCATTAAAATGTATTGCCAACGCTGAACCAACATTTCCAAAAGTGCGGGTTCTTAATAAATGCCTCAATATATGGTGTCGACTGTCCAAACTAACTCAGCGCTAAACTTAGCGTGGAAATTGCAAACTGGAGAGCTGCAAACTGAACCTAAATATCTCAAAAACCACAAATGATAAAAAATGAAAAACAATTGCAAAATGTCACAATGTCAAACTCTACATCATACTAAAAGTTAATTTAACCCCTTTAGAAAATTCGCCCATGGTTGTGAATACACAAAAGAGAAAATCAACACACAAATAAGGCTGTTCCTTGAATTTTTACGAATCTGACTTTTTTAATAAAGCTTGAATGTTGAAAATAGACCTCCCATTTACTTCTATAAAAGCTCACCAGGTTCTAGTTGCTATTTTTATTAAGTATGTTGTGCTTGTGTAAATCTGTATTCTACATTGCGTGAACTCTACAGCATACATGTCCTGTTTGCACATTTCATTGTTACTAATGATGTGTCAAAGGGAAAATGGCCGCCGGGTGAAAGCTGCTATTTGTTTTAGGAAAATGTGATGGCGATGGCAAATAGAGGGGGTATATGCAGTACAAATGATGTGGCTTGGGTGAGGAAGATATACCCAATGTTAGGGATGTAGCGAACGGTTCGCGAACCCCATAGACTTCAATGGGAAGGCGAACTTTAACATCTAGAAAAGACATTTCTGGCCAGAAAAATGATTTTAAAGTTGTTTAAAGGGTGCAACGACCTGGACAGTGGCATGCCAGAGGGGGATCAAGGGCAAAAATGTATCTGAAAAATCTGCCTGTGTGTGCTTGGAAGAGATAGTGTAGGGGGAGAGCTGTTAGTGATTTCAGGGACAGATGATAGTAAGTTTGCTGGCTAGTAATCTGCTTGATACTGCTCTGTATTGGAGGGACAGAAGTCTGCAGGGATTTGAGGGACATTTTAGCTTAGGTAGCTTTGCTGGCTAGTAATCTACTGTTCTCTTTAAACAACTGCCATACGTTGACCTTGTAGGCATTGTTTGCCCAGTTTTTTTGGACGCAGCCACTGAAGCACAGTTGCCAGAAAAAATATGCCATATAAATGCTGAAAATAGTCATTTTTCGCCATACGTTGACCTTGTAGACATTGTTTGCCCAGTTTTTTTGGACGCAGCCACTGAAGCACAGTTGCCAGAAAAATTATGCCATATAAATGCGGAAAATATAAATTTTTTTGGTTGCAGCCACTGAAGCACAGAGGCCAGAAAAATTACGCCATATAAATGCAGAAAATATGCATTTTTTTGGTCGCAGCCACTGAAGCACAGTTGACAGAAAAATTATGCCATATAAATGCTGAAAATATAAACTTTTTTGGTTGCAGCCACTGAAGCAGAGAGGCCAGAAAAATTATGCCATATAAATGCAGAAAACATGCATTTTTTTGGTCGCAGCCACTGAAGCACAGTTGACAGAAAAATTATGCCATATAAATGCTGAAAATATAAATTTTTTGGTTGCAGCCACTGAAGCACAGAGGCCAGAAAAATTATGCCATATAAATGCAGAAAATATGCATTTTTTTGGTCGCAGCCACTGAAGCACAGTTGCCAGAAAAAATATGCCATATAAATGCTGAAAATAGTCATTTTTTGCCATATACGTTGAGTCAACGTATGGCAAAAAATGACTATTTTCAGCATTTATATGGCATATTTTTTCTGGCCTCTGTGCTTCAGTGGCTGCGGCCAAAAAAACTGGGCAAACAATGCCTACAAGGTCAACGTCGTTGACCTTGTAGGCATTGTTTGCCCAGTTTTTTTGGCCGCAGCCACTGAAGCACAGAGGCCAGAAAAAATATGCCATATAAATGCTGAAAATAGTCATTTTTTTGGTCGCAGCCACTGAAGCACAGTTGCCAGAAAAATTATGCCATATAAATGCTGAAAATATAAATTTTTTGGTTGCAGCCACTGAAGCACAGAGGCCAGAAAAATTATGCCATATAAATGCAGAAAATATGCATTTTTTGGTTGCAGCCACTGAAGCACAGAGGCCAGAAAAATTATGCCATATAAATGCAGAAAATATGCATTTTTTTTGGATGCAGCCACTGAAGCACAGTTGCCAGAAAAAAATATGCCATATAAATGCTGAAAATAGTCATTTTTTGCCATACGTTGACCTTGTAGACATTGTTTGCCCAGTTTTTTTGGTTGCAGCCACTGAAGCACAGAGGCCAGAAAAAATTAAACCAGTAGGGTTTGCACCCTAGTTTGTAACGGTGGCGGAGGGAGGAGGAGGACGCTAAAGGACAGCTGTGTGTGGAGTCATGAGGCTTGAAGAGAAGGACAGCTGCATAGAAGTCAGAACAAGTCTTCCGGCGTGCAGTAACCCTCCGAGATCCACCCCTCATTCATTTTAATAAAGGTCAGGTAATCGACACTTTTGTGACCTAGGCGAGTTCTCTTCTCAGTTACAATCCCTCCTGCTGCACTGAAGGTCCTTTCTGAGAGCACACTTGAGGCTGGGCAAGACAAGAGGTTCATGGCAAATTGTGACAGCTCTGGCCACAGATCAAGCCTGCGCACCCAGTAGTCCAGGGGTTCATCGCTCCTCAGAGTGTCGATATCTGCAGTTAATGCCAGGTAGTCCGCTACCTGCCGGTCGAGGCGTTCTTTGAGGGTGGATCCAGAAGGGTTGTGGCGCTGCCTTGGACAGAAAAACATTTGCATGTCTGACGTTACAGACTGGCCAAAGGGCTTTGTCCTTGCAGGTGTGCTCGTGGCAGGATTACTGGCACCTCTGCCCCTGGAATGTTGATGAGTTCCTGAAGTGACATCACCCTTAAAAGCATTGTACAACATGTTTTGCAGGCTGGTTTGTAAATGCCGCATCTTTTCGGACTTGTGGTATGTTGGTAACATTTCTGACACTTTATGCTTGTACCGAGGGTCTAGTAGCGTTGCGACCCAGTACAGGTCCTTCTCCTTAAGCCTCTTGATACGGGGGTCCTTCAACAGGCATGACAGCATGAAAGACCCCATTCTCACAAGGTTGGATGCAGAGCTATCCATCTCCGCTTCCTCATTATCAAGGACTGCATCATCCACGGTCTCCTCCCCCCAGCCACGTACAAGACCAGGGGTCCCCAAAAGGTCACCACTAGCCCCCTGGGAAGCCTGCTCCTGTTGGTCCTCCTCCTCCTCCTCCACAAAGCCACCTTCCTCCTCTGACTCCACTTCTGGCACCTCTCCCTGCGTTGCAGCAGGTGCCTGGGTTCGTTCTGGTGATTCCGACCAGAAATCGTGCGCTTCCAGCTCCTCGTCACGCTGGTCTACAGCCTCATCTGTCACTCGTCGCACGGCACGCTCCAGGAAGAAAGCGAAGGGTATTAGGTCGCTGATGGTGCCTTCGGTGCGACTGACCATATTTGTCACCTCTTCAAAAGGTCGCATGAGCCTGCAGGCATCGCGCATAAGCACCCAGTAACGGGGGAAAAAAATCCCCAGCTGTGCAGATCCAGTCCTACCACCCAGTTCAAAAAGGTACTCGTTGACGGCCCTTTGTTGTTGCAGCAGACGTTCCAACATAAGGAGCGTTGAATTCCAGCGAGTCTGGCTGTCAGAAATCAAACGCCTGACTGGCATGTTGTAGCGCTGCTGAATGTCAGCAAGGCGTGCCATGGCTGTGTAGGAACGTCTGAAATGGGCCGACACCTTTCTGGACTGGGTGAGAACGTCCTGGAATCCTGGGTACTTGGAGACAAAACGTTGGACTATTAAATTTAACACATGTGCCATGCAGGGCACATGTGTTAAATTGCCTAGTCTCAACGCTGCCAACAGATTGCTTCCATTGTCACACACCACTTTTCCGATCTGCAGTTGGTGTGGGGTCAGCCACCGATCGGCCTGTGACTGCAGAGATGACAGGAGTACAGATCCGGTATGGTTTTTGCTTTCCAGGCACGTCATCCCCAAGACAGCGTGACAACGGCGTACCTGGCACGTCGAATAGCCTAGGGGGAGCTGGGGGTGCACAGGTGTGGAGGAGGAGAAGGAGGACCCAGCAGCAGAGTAAGAAGAAGAAGAAGACGAGGTAGAGAGCGATGGAGGAGTAGAGGTGGTGGCAGAACCGCGTGCAATCCGTGGCGGTGACACCAACTCCACTGTTGTTGTTGAGCTACCCATTCCCTGCTTCCCAGCCATTACCAAGTTCACCCAGTGGGCAGTGTAGGTGACATACCTGCCCTGACCATGCTTGGAGGACCATGCGTCAGTAGTCATATGGACCTTTGGCCCAACACTAAGTGACAGAGATGCGGTAACTTGGCTCTGCACATGTTGGTACAGGTGTGGTATTCCCTTTTTAGAAAAAAAATTGCGGCTGGGTACCTTCCACTGCGGTGTCCCAATTGCTACAAATTTGCGGAAGGCCTCAGAGTCCACCAGCTGGTATGGTAAAAGCTGGCGGGCTAAGAGTGCAGACAAGCCAGCTGTCAGACGCCGGGCAAGGGGGTGACAGTCAGACATTGGCTTCTTACGCTCAAACATGGCCTTCACAGAAACTTGGCTGGTGGCAGATGACTGGGAATGGGAACAGGTGGTCAAGGTGGAAGGCGGAGTGGAGGGTGGTTCAGACGGGTCAAGGAGAGCAGAGGTAGAGCAGTAAGATGCTGGACCAGAAGGAGTGTGGCTTTTAGTTTGCCTGTTGCCTTTGAGGTGTTGCTCCCAAAGTGCTTTGTGCTTGCCGCTCATGTGCCTTCGCATAGAAGTTGTACCTATGTGGCTGTTGGGCTTACCAAGGCTCAGTTTCTGACTGCACTCATTGCAAATTACAATGCTTTTGTCAGAGGCACACACATTAAAAAAATCCCACACTGCTGACTTTTTGGAAGTGTGCGATCTGGCGGTAACAGTAGAAGTTGGCGGAGTTGGCGGTATTGGCGGCAATGGCGGGTGCGTTGGCCGGCTGAACACAGGTGCCGATACATGTTGTTGCCCTGCTGATCCCTGCGGGCTGTCCTCCCTGCTTCTTCTAAGTCTTATTCTCCTACTGCCTCTCTGACTCTCCGTCTCTCCATCTGAACTACCCTCCTCTTGCTCTCTTCTACTAGGCACCCACAAAACATCAATCTCCTCATCATCATTCTCCTCAGATGCATCAATTTCTTCTGACACATCACAGAAGGAAGCAGCAGCGGGGACCTCCTCCTCATCACTCATTATGTCCATCTCTATCGTGTTCTCTGCCAGAATTAAATCTGGTGTAAGGTCCTCATCTCCTTCATCTTCTTCTGGCAATAATGGTTGCGCATTACTCAGTTCAAGAAACTCATTGGAAAATAACTCCTCTGACCCCAGTGAAGAAGGGGCACCGGTGGTGGAGGAAGTGTTACGTGGGGTGGCCATAGCAGTGGAGGATGAGGAGGATGTTGTGGTAAAGTTAGAAACGGTAGAGGATGGGGTGTGCTGTGTAAGCCAGTCAACTACCTCTTCAGCATTTTGGGAGTTCAGGGTCATTGGCTTTTTAAAACTGGGCAATTTGCTAGGGCCACAGGATTGCATAGCAGCACGGCCCCTAGCACGGCCTCTGCGTGGCGGCCTGCCTTTGCCTGGCATTATTTTTAAAAAAACAACAACAACAACAAAAACTCAGTTGGTTTTTCTGGAAACGATAATACACACAGCTAGATGGCGGGTTGAAGAAAACACTGTGCAAATAATGCCTACAAAGTCAACGTATACACTACTACAGCGGTGGATACGGATTACGTAAAATATATGAATGCTGCTTGAAAAAAAGTAACTCAAGTGGTTTTTCTAGAGACGATAATATTATCAATATTTAGACAAAATGTGAACAAGCTCACACAGCTCGATGGCGGGTTGAAGAAAACACTGTGCAAATAATGCCTACAAGGCCAACGTATACACTACTACAGCGGTGGATACGGATTACGTAAAATATATGAATGCTGCTTGAAAAAAGTGACTCCGGTGTTTTTTCTGGAGACGGTAATATTATGGATATTTAGACAGAATGTGAACAAGGTCACACAGCTCGATGGCGGGTTGAAGAAAACAGTGTGCAAATAATGCCTACAAGGCCAACGTATTCACTACTACAGCGGTGGATACGGATTACGTAAAATATATGAATGCTGCTTGAAAAAAGTGACTCCGGTGTTTTTTCTGGAGACGGTAATATTATGGATATTTAGACAGAATGGGAACAAGGTCACACAGCTCGATGGCGGGTTGAAGAAAACAGTGTGCAAATAATGCCTACAAGGCCAACGTATACACTACTACAGCGGTGGATACGGATTACGTAAAATATATGAATGCTGCTTGAAAAAGTGACTCCGGTGTTTTTTCTGGAGACGGTAATATTATGGATATTTAGACAGAATGTGAACAAGGTCACACAGCTCGATGGCGGGTTGAAGAAAACAGTGTGCAAATAATGCCTACAAGGCCAACGTATACACTACTACAGCGGTGGATACGGATTACGTAAAATATATGAATGCTGCTTGAAAAAAGTGACTCCGGTGTTTTTTCTGGAGACGGTAATATTATGGATATTTAGACAGAATGGGAACAAGGTCACACAGCTAGATGGCGGGTTGAAGAAAACAGTGTGCAAATAATGCCTACAAGGCCAACGTATACACTACTACAGCGGTGGATACGGATTACGTAAAATATATTATGGCTGCTTGAAAAAAGTGACTCCGGTGTTTTTTCTGGAGACGGTAATATTATGGATATTTAGACAGAATGTGAACAAGGTCACACAGCTCGATGGCGGGTTGAAGAAAACAGTGTGCAAATAATGCCTACAGGGCAAATAATGCCTAAAAGGTCAACTTATACACTACTACAGCGGTAGTAAAATAAAAAAAAGTAAAATAAAAAAAAAATGAATATTAAAAAAAAAAATTAAAGTTGGTGCTGCTGAACTACTAGGAGCAGCAGATTAGCACACCAGTCCCACTCCCCAACACTGCTAGACTAATAGCACTGGGCTCTTATAGTAGTAGTAGTAGTAGTAGTAGTAGTAGTAGTAGTAGTAGTAAAACAACAAAAAAATAAATAAAAGCAGTCCTTACAAGGACTACTGTTATTGCAGCAGTCAGCAGATGAGATCAGAAGCAGGACAGCTGCCCACTGCAGCTACATACAGAGCACTGCAGTAGAAGGTAGATTACTAGCCAGCAAAGCTACCTAAGCTTAAATGTCCCTCAAACCCCTGCAGACTTCTGTCCCTCCAATAACAGAGCAGTATCAAAACGATTACTAGCCAGCAAACTTTCAACTGTCCCTGAAATCACTAACAGGCAGCAGCTCTCTCCCTACACTATCTCTTCAGCACACACAGGCAGAGTGAAAAAACGCTGCAGGGCTTCGGTTTTTATAGGGAAGGGGAGTGGTCCAGGGGAGAGCTTCCTGATTGGCTGCCATGTACCTGCTGGTCTGGGGTGAGAGGGCAAAAAAAAGCGCCAACAATGGCGAACCCAAAATGGCGAACGTCGCGCGACGTTCGCGAACTTCCGGCGAGCGCGAACACCCGATGTTCGCGCGAACAAGTTCGCCGGCGAACAGTTCGCGACATCTCTACCCAATGTCCCTATACATGGTAGGAAAATGTAGGCTTTACATGTCCTTTAAGGGGCATATTTATTAACAAAACTGCGGCAAGTAATAGAAGTCAAGGTCCTACTGAAGTCAATGGGAGCTCTAATACCACTAAAATTCGACCATTAATAAATGGGCCTCTAATTATGGTTTCATAGAGCGTAAAAGAATGGCATATAATTTGATAATAGTGTCAAACATAAAAGAATCATTATATCATAAAAATACAGAATTCTTATAATTCAATTTATAAAACTGAACTGTCCAGTACTTTTATTCTTTCATCAGGAACCCATCAGTATGTTATAAGTTTGTGGGATTTCTGGTTTTGTGACCTAGAGCAAATTACCTGTTCATCATATAAACCAGGTCTATATTACAAATGTGGTCTGGAATCATTTATATCTTTAGTAGAATACAGAATATTCACTAGTCAGGTTAACAGAAGCTGTACAAAGACAGATTTAATACCCAGAAACCAATACAAGGAGACAGCAAAGGATGAAGCAACTTCTAGGGGCAAATTTACTTATGGTCGAATATCGAGGGTTAATTAACCCTCGATATTCGACTGCCGAATGGAAATCCTTCGACTTCGAATATCGAAGTCGAAGGATTTACCGCAATTCGAACGATTTGAAGGATTTAATCTTTTGATCGAACGATTTTCCGTTTGATCAAACGATTCAATCCTTCAAATCGTTCGATTTGAAGGATTTTAATCCATCGATCGAACGATTTTTCTTCGACCCAAAAAAGCTTAGAAAGCCTATGGGGACCTTCCCCATAGGCTAACATTGACTTCGGAAGATTTTAGGTGGCGAACTAGGGGGTCAAAGTTTTTTTTTAAAGAGACAGTACTTAGACTATCGAATGGTCGAATAGTCAAACAATTTTTAGTTCGAATCGTTCAATTCCAATTCGAAGTCGTAGTCGAAGGTCGAAGTAGCCCATTCGATGGTCGAAGTAGCCAAAAAAATAATTTGAAAATCAATTTTATTCTATTCCTTCACTCAAGCTAAGTAAATGGGCCCCATAATGTCCTTATCTGAGGATACTAATTTATTAAACTACTTTTATTAAATTTTTCAGTATCTTTGCCACAGCTGTGCCCTGGCATATTTTCAAAGGACTGTGTTCCTCCTATGGGTATAATAACAACCTAAAATGCCTTTTGCAGATCTTAACAACCTTTAGCTTTTGCATTGGGTTAGCTGAATTGATGCAAATCAAGTGAACTCTCTAAGGGGCCGATTCACTATGGGTTGAATATCGAGGGTTAATTAACCCTCGATATTTGACTAGGAATTAAAAGCCTTACGACTTTGAGGATTTAGCGCAGATAGTTTGATTGAACGTTCGAAGGATAATTCCTTCGATCGAACGATAAAATCCCTCGAAACAAACGATTTGAAGGATTTTAATCCAACGATCGAAGGAATATCCTTTGATCAAAAAAAGTTAGCCAAGCTTATGGGGACCTTCCTACTTCGGTAGCTTTTAGATGGCGAACTAGGGGGTCGAAGTTTTTTTTAAAGAGACAGTACTTTGACTATCGAATGGTCGAATAGTCGAACGATTTTTACTTCGAATAGTTTGATTCGAAGTCGTAGTCGAAGGTCGAAGTAGCCCATTCGATGGTCGAACTTCAAAATTCGAAGTTTTTTACCTTCGAATCCTTTACTCAAAGTTAGTGAATCGGCCCCTAAATGTTTGAGGCCTATTGAGGCTTTATTGGATCCCATGCTCCCCAAAATGAAAGTAGCTGCTGCTAAAAACATGTCCAGCTTTTGCACTTATGCATAAAAAATGGCTTTTGTAAATGAGCTCTACTGTCTTATTATTACAGAGGAAAAGTAAAAAAAATTAAGAATTTCTAATAGGACACCGTAAAAATGGCATTACATTATTTTAGAACTTTCTGGATAAAGGGGTTCCGTATCATAGACATTGGGCATTTTAGTTAAGTAATGATTTTTTGTTCCTGTATTCCCATTAAAATATCCAGCTGACCTGCTAGAAAATGCTATGTCTGGAAGTTAAGTATCTTTCGTTAAATAAGCATCTATGCCGTCCTATCATGTACCAGGTACATTTTGTTCTTGCCATTGTTTGTAAATTGATGATGCAGGATTGCTCAGCATTATTGGAGACATTCAAAGGAGCCTGAAGGGTGAATTTCCCAGCTATGACTGAAGCCTAGCAATATCTTATTGTAATCACAGCAGGCCACTTCTCACTTCTTGCAGGTTTCCTCCAAACATTTTCATCACAGTGAATGGGCCCTCATCAGCAGTGCTTTAAAGAAGCCCGCATTATTAAAGAGTGCTTTTTCTAATTCAATTTTCATTTCGCTATCAAATATAAATGTAATATAATAACATGATGACAAGCGCTGTAGAACAAGCTACTGGCTGAATATATTCAGTTCTTGCTCCAGATCTAAAGTGTGCAATACAAAGGTGTTCCCAAAAGGATTTATTGAGGTCACAAGGTCATTGCTGGCTTGAGTTGCTACAGTATAGTATACTGTGACTACATGAGGGGTGAGGTATTAGTAGATCCCTACTCGCCTGCCTCAGGGTATCATCCTAGTAGAGAGCCAGGATGAGAGTAAATTGAAGTCTATGAACTTTTCTACTTTGTCTGCAGACAATGTCAAATACTCATACAGCAAATAACAGACCTCTATAATGGACTTTGTTCCTTCATTATATATGCTGTTAACTAGACAACACAAGACAAAAAGTAGATATGCCAACTATGGATAAACATGTAGGGAATATCTACTGCTTGGTAGGGACAGGTGCTGGAGAGCTAAGCAATGAAATAAGCATTATCAGCACTTGTGCCTACATAGAAGGCACTCATAGTTCAGCTTTCTGCCTTCGTTCTGTTTAAAAGTACCTAAGATCAAACAATATAGGAGTTCATTTTTATGGTATAGTTTTTTTATTACTAAATTACACTGTGTACACTGTAAAATGTTATTCTTTAACCAATACATGCATTTTGTTAGTTGTAATATTGGTGTGTAGGCAGCTAATCTCAGGTCATTGTGCCTTATCCTGTGCTATAAAGGGGTTGTCAAACACCAAGTTGTTATCAATTAGTTCACCAGAAATAAAGACTTTTTCCAATTACTTTCTATTTGTGACAGTTTTTCTAAAGTGTAAAGTTTTTTTTTCTCCTTCTAAAGCAGCTCTGGGAAGGGGGTCGCCGACCCTGTAATATGTTCTACATTGATACATTTAGTTGCTACATTTCTTATCACTGTCCCTGCTGAGCAGAATCCCTGAGTTTCATTAAAGGCAGCTGTCGGAATTAATACAATAGTTGCTAATACTCCAGAGATGCTGCAGAAAAAAGTATCAACTAAATGTTGCAAAATTGTAACAGTTTAGAGTCTGCACCTGAATTACTGAGCTGTCAGGGACATTAAACTTTAAACTTAGATTTTGAAAAAAAAAGGTAAAAAATGGAAAGTAATTTAAAAACGTCTTTATTTCTGGGGAACAATCTGAAAAGAATTGAAATGAAAAAAGTGTTTGGAAGGTGAAAAACCCCTTTAAGAAAGAGCCAACACTTCACAATGGCACTGCTTTTAGCTAAGCTATTGTTTCTTCTATTCAATGTAACTTAAGGAGCCATGACTTGTGTTAGCAGGACTTGGATTTTTACAATTGAATGCTGTTCTCATCTACCACTAGGTGGAGTGTGGGAGCATTTTTAGCAAAGCAAGTGTAAGGAAGCTGTTATTTGGTTACCTTCCAATTGTTCTGATGATGCTACTGGGAGGGAAAAGGAGGGTGATATCAATCACAGCAGCAAAGAGTGACTGAAGTTTATCAGAGTACAAGTCACATGGCTGAGGATTCCTGGAAAACTAAAAACATGTCTAGCCCCATGTCAGATTACAAAATGTAATATTAAAAAAACTGTTTGTTCTTTTGAAAAATGGATTTCAATGCAGGATTCTGATGACGTAGCACAATTAACTGATGCATTTTGTAAAATACATGTTTTCCCATGACTGAGTCCCTTTTTAGGTGTCAATGGCCATGGAAATAATTGAAATAGTTTTTATAGAAACCATTGTAAAGTTGCCACAATGAAAGCTGCAGTGGAAATCTTTTCTTTGGGGGGTAAACAATGCTGACCGGCATCTGGTGAAAAGCGGCCATAGAATTTAATGTCTTAGAGAAAGTCCCATGAAACGCGCGGCCATGAATACAGTTGCCATGAAGACAACGCAATGCTCATTCTTTTTCCCCACTTTCCGAATAGATAGGATGTCAGTGCACAGCTTCCATGGCAGAGAATTGAAGTTGATTGAATTCTAAGAAACTGACATATTGATAAATGTGTCAGTGTGTCAAAAATGTTAATAACTCCTTCCGGACAGGGGTGCTTTGCCAATGAGGCGAGTTGAGGCTGTCGCCTCAGGCAGCAGCGCCCCACTAGGTACCAGGGGCAGCAAAAATGCTGCTCCTGGTACTTTAAGAGTGAATTTCTGGGGGAGGGGGGCAGCAGCAACTGCTGCTGCCTCAGGCGGCCCGAGGGGCCAGGATCGCCCCTGCTTCCGGATTCCCTAGTTTGAATTTGACTAAATCTGAGCCAATTCCACTGTCTGATAAAAATTCAATACATCATATAAATATTGAACATAAAATGATTGTCTGCTTTCATAATGTATATATGATTAAAGAATACCTAAACCCTATTTTACACAAAAGTACTCCCACAGCTGTGGAAATTCTCTGAATTCTCTGAATTCTGAGAGCCACCCTGGTTCTGCCCATTTATCAAAATTCAGATTTGTATATTTTTCGAGGGGTTTTTATATGTGTATATATATATATATATATATATATTTTTTTTTTTTTTATTTATTTATTTTTTTTATTTATTTATTTTAAAAAGGATTGTTAGCTTAAGTATTAAAAAAAGCAGAATATAAAAAAACTCAAATGAATAATTTTTATTCATTCTTCATGCTTTTTAGTAAGTTTGCTAGCTCCGAAAAACATGAATTAAATATATAGCTTAACTTTTTCCCAGGACAGTTTCTACATGACCTTGCAAGCTTTTAGATGCCGAAAGTTTTACATTTTCATGTTTTTTTTTCATAATAAATATGGAAAATGTGTATGTTAAGCCATTATTCGCATTCATGATTTTTAGAACAAAAAAATTTGAATTGCAGAAGAAAAAAATATCCAAATGTTGATAAATATCCCCCCTTAGACTAGTACAGGTATAGAATTCATTATTTGGAAACTCATTATCATCCAGAAAGTTATGAATTACGCAAGGCCATCTCCCATATACTCTATTTTAATGAATTAATTAAAAATTTTAAAAATGATTACCTTGTACCTTGTACTTGATCTCAACTAAGATATAATTAATCCTTATTAAAACCATCCTGTTTGGATTAATTTAATCTCTAAATTATTTTTTAGTAGGCTTAAGGTATGGTGATCAAAATTGTGGAAAGATTCCATATCTGGAAAACCCCAACTCCCAAGCATTCTATTCCAATACCCATATTTTCGGATTTTAATCTAATAAAATGGTGGTGCAACATGGCTATAGAAAGTTCCGCAAGCGAGTGCATTTTTAATTTTTGAAAAGAAGCACCAGCCTGTGGAACAACTGGGGGCTAACATGTTGGCACCCACCAGTCAGTTAAGGATTATTTGTCCTTTAATACAAATTTCTTCAGATATTTGCTAGCGCATAAAAATTTATTTTGTTCTCAGTGCCTGGCAAGAGCTTCTAAACCCGAAAAAAAAAGCTATGGATACTGGAAGAAGGAGCAATAACTGTGAATATGGTGTGAATAAATGTTTTAGTAACAGAATAAAAGCAGGAGCTATTCATACTCTGTGGCTCTTTAAAGCTATCTCGGTGAAAGGCAAATGCAATATTGCTGCTGGCAATCATTTAATGCAGGGATTTCTCTGCCAATTATAAGCGACTGCCAGCGGATGGTGAAAGGAATACAAATTTGTTGGCTCTTCTCATCTCATTAGAAAAAGCTGTTTCCCGAAAGTGATGCTGATTAGATTAATTTAGTCGAAGAAATGAAAGAGTGTAAGGTTTTATTGCCAGGAGCGTGCAAGGGCAGCCAACGCGCCTACCCGGCAAACTTTTCTTTCAAAGCCATTCGCAATTTACTGTATAGATATAAGCAGGTCAGACAGAGTTGTTAGAGCTGAACACCTGCTCAGAATCAAGTTACAAGCCTTTACTGTGTAAAGCTGGCCATAGATGTTGAGATTTTTAAAAGATCAGATCCTGATCGTGAGACCACGATTTTCTCAGAACGATCGTACGATTGTACGAATTTACCATCAACTAAAAAGACCAATTTGCCAGGAAAACAAAGGGGAGCTGCCTGCTTGGCCCTGCAAACATAGAGAGATTGCACTGGGACCGACAAAGATTTTTTGACATGCCCGATCAATTTCCCGACAGATGTCGGCCGAAAAATTGTAAGATGTACGATCGTACGAATACCACTAACCGCACGATAATTTCGAAGGATTGGTCGGGCTTCCCTAAAATCGGTCGTTCGGCAAGAAGAATCGTCGCGTCTATGGGGAGCTTAAGACAGTGTTCTGCACACATGCTCATGCAGCAAACCCAACCCAAACCTTTTATTGCATTTATGGAAAGTAATCATAGCCATCCTAACAGTCCTGGAGGTCCTTGTTAGTGGGCTGAAAATGCATTAAAGTTCCAAAAACACTGGAGACTTTTCCTTTTCGGAAGCGGTATTGCCTGCAAAAGTCCTGACTTAAACTTTTTTTTTTGGTAAGCGGTTTTCTCCAGACATTTCATAACATATGGAACATTCATTTTACAGTGGGCTCATGTATAGGACATTATATTAACGCTCTTGTCTTTATTAAGGTTCCCTGGACATTTTTAAGAAAAAGTGGTAACATCAAGCATTTGCACCAACATTTATAATAAAGATCTCAATACCACTTTAAATTACCTGCCATATGCAAATTGACCTAAGCGCAAGATCATTAACGAATTTTCGCTAGGCACAAATGAACGCTAGCGCATCTTCACTATGAAATGCTGTAACTGCTTAAGTAACACTAGCGTAAAGTCACCAGCGTTCGGTGCCCAGGGCGCAACTTCGCATATTAGCGAATTAGCGTAGCGGTAGCGAATTTGGGCCTGGCAAAGTGGTGCAAAGTGTGCGAAGCAGTCGCTGGCAACAATTCACCCTTTAATAAATCTGCCCCATGGTCTTCAAGTATTTCTAACCATGCCAATCTTAAGACTTGCTGTAATCTATTTAAATCCAAATGAACCATATTTTACATATAAAATATACTATGAGTGGTGGGACAATCTTCCTAGGTAAGCCGGCTGACTATGACGCTCCCCCTTTCCCCTGAGCACATGCACATATGACGAGCAAGCATGCATGCTTGCACAAACAAGTGTGCACATAACAAAGTATTGAAAATTGGGGAAGATGGTGAAAGAAGAGCAGTCGGTGGGGGGAGACAAGGGCCCAAACTTGGGGTGGCTAAAGAAGAGCTACATGCCTGGTGTAGCTGTATGCTGATTTCTATCTTTTATTTTTATCAATTTAAAATGGTTTGTAGAAGCAGAACAATATTCAACATTGGGCTCATGTTCTAAAAGTGCCCAGGGCACTTAACTATATACAGAAAACACTACAATCAGTGCATACACTCATTGACCTAACCATAAATTACTTGCCCGACAGCTGAGTGTTATAAAGTCCCCAACACGTTGTACACACACACACACATATATTGATACGTACATAAGTCAAGACCCACACAGACCATGCATACAACTTCAAAAGTGGCACTGAACAGTAAAATGGTACACAGAAATGTGTTAGCTATATGGCTAAATGTCATTTAGCCCTCCTCCCACCATCTTATTAGAAAAAGAAATAGGAGTAAATAGAATAAAAACTATTTTGCATAATCTCTGTATATGGCGTGTGGCTATTTTTACCCAAGTAAATATCCTCAGCATTTGTTTACCATTAGTTATCAGCATTGGGCCTCTGACGGGTTCAGTCTCTTAACTATTTAAATATCTCAGTAAAAGAACATCTCGAATGCACTTAATGAGCCTTTTGTGAATTTACTGTAGTGTAAGATAAGGATTCTCTTTATTTGATAATACCCTTTATACTAACACAAACGTTGATCTTCTTCATGGAATAATGTCACACATTTTGCAAACACAGGGGTTAACGCGATGAACCATTTTCCTTTCAGTGTAAGTCAACAGATCAGGTTGATAATTAATGCAACAATACACTGTTTTCTGTTGGTAGTTTATTCAAAATGCACATGAATGCTTTCAGTCCCAGGGCTGGCAACAGAGATCACAGGGGCCCGTACAATAAAATTATCTGGGGGCCTAGTAGTTAAAAACCAAAACACATATTGGAGGCCAGGGGCCCTAAAACATACCTCCCAACATTTTGGAAGTAAAAAGAGGGACAAAAAATTTTTCCGCACGTAGCGCTGCAAATTTTTTTGACCACACCCATTTTGTGGTCACACCCCCTAATTACCCTGTTCATTTTACAAAATTTGGCAGATTAAGTTTGAAAATATTTCTCCTTATCTAAACAGTTTTTTACCCTGAGGTGTCTCAAAATTGTTACAAAGTAGGGATGCAGCGAATCCACTTTTTTGGGTTCGGCCGAACCCCCGAATCCTCCGTGAAAGATTCGGGAAAATACCGAACCGAATCCTAATTTGCATATGCAAATTAGGGGTGGGAAGCGGGAAAACATTTTTACTTCCTTGTTTTGTGCCAAAAAGTCACGTGTTTTCCCTCCCTACCCCTAATTTGCATACATTTACGGTACGGCTCTACTGCGCATGAGCCAAATGTCACGAAGTGAAATCGGAAAACTTTGTGACATTCGGCGCATGCGCAGTAGAGCCGTACCGGTAAATATTCCCACTGCGCATGCGCCAGAAGACGCCACAGCAGGAAGAAGACGCGCATGTGAGAAGATGGCGACTGTGAACTCCGTGGACAGGACCTGCGCAGAGGGGTGAGTAACAAGTTAGGGGCATTTGCCGAGGGGGACAGGTAGGCCAGGGGGGAGGAGGAGGGAGGGGGGGCAACACGGGGGGAGGGGTTTTGCACCCAGGGGGTTCCTTCTCCTTTAAGTTAGAAACTTTGTTTCTTTTTCTAGCTGTTTAGCGCAAAGAAAAGAGGGACTTTCCAGTACAAATGAGGGACTGCATGTTGAGTTGTCAAAAGACGGACTGTCCCTCCGAAAAAGGGACAGTTGGGAGGTATGCCTAAAAGTCCCAGGTTCTTCATTAAAAAAAGAAACCTATTTCCCAATACATTTGCTGTACAGTGCTGCATACATAAGTAGCACTATATAAATAAAAATATACATACCATACATACATGACATTTTTTTTAAAAAAAATGCCATGCCTTGCCTGTAATTCCCCCTTCAATCCATTAGCTTCATCGATTACTGACCTCACAAATCTTTAGACAGAGCTGGCTAATAGTGATGGGTCGAATCTGGGGCGTTTCGCTTTGCCGAAAAATTTGCGAATTTCCTGCAAAATTCGTGAAATGGCGAAAAATTTGCGAAACGGCGCCTGCGTCTGTTTTTTGGACGCTGGTGAAAATGCACCAGCATCCATTTTTTTTGACACCAGTGCATTTTCGTCGGCATCCAAAAAACGGATGCAGGCGTCAAAAACAAGACGCCGGCACCGTTTCATGAATTTCATTTTTTTTTTCCATTTCTTTTGACGCTGGCAAATTTTCGCGGTGATTTGTATCCCTCCAGCCCAGCTGGAATTGTATGTGTATACAGATGTGGTATCTTACTCCTAGAACAGAGTATATTTACCCTGAGGTAAAGGTATACGAGACAAGACTTTGGATGATCGGATGCATTATATCTCTAGAATCTAGAGTAACATTCTAGAAATAGCAACACCATGAAAATCTGTGTTTCAACTAAATTTACAAAACAATTTACATAAATGTAACTGACTGTGTGTGTCTGTTTTTTTTAGTTATTGCTCTTCTGAAGAATACTGGAATGGAAAAAATTAAGTAGGTAATATTTATATTTTATTTTTTATTCATTTTATGGATTTTCAGATGTCCTTCTTAAAACACGTATTTCCTTAAATAAGTTTAAAATCACACGAGCTGTAAGATGTTGATTGTACAGAGTGCCTGTGAACCTTTGTACAGTAAGGGGGTTATTTTTCAATGGTCAAGTTGATTTTTACACAAAAAATTCTAGTAGTCGAGGGTATTTTTCAGTCAAAAATATTAGAATTTTTCATGTCTATTTTAAGAACGTTTTTTCAAGATTTATTATACGCCGAACCAGGGAATAGCTCACATCAAAAACACTTCAGCTAAAACCTGTCAAGGTCATGTAGAAGTCAATGGCAGAGGTCCCTTCAACCATTTGAAGATGTTTTTAGACTTCATGATGTTGGGGGGTTTTCTTTGTGGGTTTTGCACGGAATCTTGATTAATTTTTTTGCCCTAAAAACTCATGTCACAGCCGGCACCCAATACCAGAACAAGTGCCAAGTACCCTGGTCTCGGCTCAGCTTCACCAGTAGTGTGACCACCGCTGGGCTTTGGGAGGAGCCCTCAGCTTACTTGGGTGCCACCTGGACTTAACAAGGGGTGCAAGGTGAGATGTTCTGGCTGGCAAAGGGGCACGGCTGTTTAGCAGAGTCTTTTTGGGCCGAAGGTCACGGTACAAAAGGATTAGGCAGAATCGTAGTCAGGCAGGCTGGGTCGAGGCAGGCGGATAACTAGGATCGTCAGGAAGGCAAGAGGTCACACCGGGTAGTCAATCAGAATAGGATCAGGCAGAAGGAGTAGTCAAAATACAGGCTTGGTCAGATTACGGATATCAGGATGGTCAAAACAGGCAAGGTCATAACAGGAGATCAATATCACACAGGGACAGATGCACAAAGGCTCAAAGGCACCAGGAAAACAAGTCCTATCATGGGCAATGATTACAGAAAAACTGTCCTTTTAAATACATTTAAACCTCGCGCCATTGCTCGCTGACGTAATCACACCAGCGCGCATGTGCCTATAAATTACAGGAGTGCGCGCCGCGCGCACACTAGGAAGCCGGCACACAGAGGGAAGAGGAGCGGTTTGGCGGGCGTCCCCGCCGATGGCGCGGAGGGCGTCCCCGCCACACCACTACACTCCCAGGGCAAGGTATTTTTATTACAATTCAATTAATTCGCATTTTCGGGTTCTTCACCCCAAATTTACAGATTTGAGTTGCTTCATTAGAGTTGTTTCTTAACTCAGAAAACATTTGTTTTGTGAGTTTATTTGAGATATAAAAAAACTGGACCTTTAAAACAAACTGGACCTTTGATAAATAGCCTAAATAAGTCTTTTATATTTTATAATATTCTTCTTTTTGTATAGTGGCAAATAGAATACAACAAAACATTTTTATGAACCTCTAATGGGAATACAGGTTTTCCTGAATTCTTTCTCAAGGTTTGATAGGGCCATTGAGTTCCAATTTATTCACAGGTATTGATCCAGTTTATTTAATAAATACCAAGAACAATTAGGGATTGATATGAAATGTACCAACAGGAATTCAAGGACGTCTCTTGGCATAAATATCAGACTAATGCTTTCATTCAGTAGCTTGTATTCTAGGGTTCTTCTCCGTTATTCTGGATGGATTATTTTGACAAGTGTGCAGAAATACAAAAGGGCTTGTGGGAGTTCTCCAAGGTTAATTGAAATAAAGTATAAAGGCCTCCACTGCCCTTTTGCAGAAAGACTGCCTGATAATGCTGCTCAATGAAAAGTGCCATGTGCTAAGTACAAGTATGGGATCCATTATCTGGAAACCTGTTGGGTAAGCCATCTCCCATAGAGTGAATTTTAATCATACAATTCAGATTTTTAAAATTGATTTCCGTTTTCTCTGTAATAATAAAACAGTACCTTGTACTTGATCCCAACTAAGATATAATTAATCTTCTTTGGAAGCAAAACCAGCCTATTGGGTTTATTTAATTTTTAAATGATTTTTAGTAGACTTAAGGTTTGGGGAACCAAATACAGAAAGATCAATTATCCAAAAAAACCTCAGTTTTCAACATTCGAGCCATAGACCTAATGTAAGCACTACTCATCGGGTCAAAGTTCCAAAAAGAAATTAGACCAATTTATATTGCCTGGTGACATTTGCACAGATAGCTTCAGGGCAAGGGGTTCTAGTGATAAATCTCATGGACTGAGTTATGGTAATAACATTTTCATATGACAATATGCACATAAAGGTAAACCTCACCCTAACTAATTACTGTACATATTGTTCATAGGTTGGCACTACCTTGATTGACTTTATTTTCTTGGGAAAAGTCTCTGTAGACCAATACATTTTTTTACTATGCAGGTCATCTGGCCTATATAAAATAAATACAGATATGGGACCTGCTATTCAGAATGTTGGGGAACTAGGATTTTCCAGATAATGGGTCTTTCCATAATTTGGATCTACATACCTTAAGACTACTATATTATCATTTAAACATTTATTATACCAAATAGGATTGTTTAGTCCCAAATAAGGGTTAATTATTTCTTAGTTAAGATCAAGTAAAAAATTTAAAAAAAAGGGAATTATTTGATTAAAATGGAGTCTATGGAAGATGGCTTTTACGTAATTCAAAGCTGTCTGCATAATGGGTTTCCTGGGAATGTATCCCATACCTGCAAATTTAGCAGATTTATCCGAAAATAGTAATATTTTTTTTTATTAATGGATGGAAATCAGTAAAAAAAAAAAAAAAGGTCAGATAAAAATGAGACATTTTTGTATATATAAATAGGCCTGAATGGACAGATTAAAGAAAATTGCAAACCTCAACCGGTTTTTCTGCTTCAACCCTTTATAAATAGGGTCCTTAATCTCAAATTGTTCAGGGACCATTATCACAGTCATTCTAATCTACACCCATTTACATTATATGGAGAGAGAGAAATAGGATTTTCTAAGTTGAAACTGATCATATGCTTTAAATTAGCAATTTTTTGCTCATTATAAAACGCATCACTCTCGTCAAAGCGAGAAAGAAAATCCAAGAGAATGTTGCAGTAATTACCACTTTATGTAATATGGAACTCTAGGAATAGGATAAAGCAAAGAAACAGATAATGATCTGCAATAAATGACTGGCTGATCTGATTTCCCATGGTTCCATATAAAATGCAGGATTTTATTAGCGCTATTACGATGAAGAGAGGGGAACTTAATGAGCTTTGTGAGACTTATTTGAGTGTGTTTGTGTGCTTATTTGAAAATGCATAATGCGGTGAAAAAATACAAATTAGATAAAAGGCGGGAAAACACATTTACGGCTAACTCAGCTGGCCCTCAGTTAATAACATTGGCAATAGAACATTAACCTACAGGAACCTAGACAACTGGTTGCATTAAATGCATTAGATTGATTGTAGTTTGTAGATTAAAGTCCCTTTTTTTTGTGGTTCAACAATTGGCCAAAACTCCTGCAGTATGTAAAATCAAACAAGTATACAGTGTCCCATAGAAACACTAACGCCACCACGCTGTGACTATAATTATGATCATTATTTACATTATAAACATTTTTGTAGTTCCATGTTACGTTGTTAGAAATGAAAGGATTTGGCAAACTCAGAACTATCTTCATTTCACTGGTTTGTCAACTACAGGGGGCAGATTTACTAAAGAGCAAAGTGGCTAACGCTAGCGACTTTTCACCAGCGTTGCCATGTCATATCCTGTGTGCTGAAAATGCATTAAAGTTCAAAAAACGCTGGCGACTTTTCCTTTTTTTAAGCAGGATTGGCTGCAAAAGTCCTAACTTGTTTTTTTGGGTTATAGGTTTTCTCCACACATTTTGGAACATATGGAACATTCATTTTACAGTGGGCTCATGTGTAGGGCATTATATTAACTCTCTTGTCTTTATTAAGGTTCCCTGGACATGTGTAATATAAACTGGTAACAAACCATTTGCAGAAACATTTATAATAAAGACTTCCATACAACTTTAAATTTCCCTCCCTATGCAAATTGACGGAAGCGCAAGATCACTATCAAAGTTTCGCTTGGCACAAATGAATACTAGCGCATCTTCACTGTGAAATGCTCGCAAAGCCAAAGTAACGCTAGTGAAAAGTCGCCAGCGTTCTACGCCCGGGACGAAATTTTGAATCTTAGTGAATTAGCATATTCGTATTGCATTTCCGCCTGGCGAAGTGGCGCGATTGATGCGAAGCATACGTTATCAAAAGGTCGCCCGTTAGTGAATCTGTCCCCAGGTATCTGTCCATCTCTCATTGAGGTATATTTATCAAAAAGTGAAGTTAGAGATCCCCACAGTCCTCTAGATTGAAATTCTGCCACTCTCCATTCATTTCTATGGGATTTTGAAAGGCATATTTATCAAAGGATGAATTTTCACTTTCACCCATTGATAAATACTCTAACTTCACTTTATGATAAATATACCCCATTGACTCCATTTACAAGTACCTCGTACTTGATCCAAACTAAGAAATAATTAATCCTTATTGGAGGCAAAACCAGCATATCGGGTTAATGCTATGCTTCCATAATTTTCTATTAGACTTAAGGTATGAAGATTGAAATTATGGAAAGACCCCTTATCCAGAAAGCCCCAAGTTCTGGATAGCAGGTCCCATACTGGTACAAAACAATTTACAAAAATAAGACAGCCATTAAGGACAGTGCTGTGGCTTTCTATTGGGTCCTTTCCCATTCTTATTCCAGTCTCTCATTCAAGTCAATGCATGGTGACCTAGCAACCATATTGCAGAAATTGGAAACTGGAGAACTGACGAATAAAAAGCTAAATAACTCAAAAGCCATAAATAATAAAAAATGAAAATGAATTGCAAGTTGTTACATAATATCACTTTCTATATGATACTAAAAGTTAACTCAGTGGTGAACAACCCCTTTAAAATGTAACCATTTTAGTTAGGGATTTGATGAAGAGTAGAGTTGTAGAAGTCATACAAGTAGAACATAAGTTAGTGAACATGTCCATAATAATACATTTATCTATTACTGCTAACCAAAATGCTGTGTATTTTGTTCAAATAGTTAGTACTGCTTTATGATGAATATATTTTGTACAAAAGTCATTGTATAAGAAAAGGCAACTGCTTCCTACTTTGGAAATTTGGTTTCCGGTAAGCAAAGGACTTGTGTCTGAACTTACGGTTGTTTTCATGGAGGAGCATACAGACATTAACCAATCAATGAAAAAGATTGATGTTCTCTACCTTGAAGACCCAGATGTCCTATTGCGCAGGCCAGTGTTTCAATGAGACGCCTTAAGAGAATTATCGAGAGCACAAGCGTGGCACATGCGTCACAATTAATGAAGGCAAAGCAACCAAGAACTCTTTATATATCTTTTATATGCAAAATGGAATTGTAATGGAAAAAAAACATGAGTGTGTTGAAAATATAGAAGCTTTATATAAAGAGATACAAGCTGGTATTTGTATATATGTAAAAATATATGTAAATCAAAATAAATACATTTATTATAAAATCAATAGTCACTTTCCTTCTTGCCCTGAGCAGCTCCTAACATACATTCAATTTCCTTCCTTAATGAACGAGGCAGACAATGATGTGTGCCATAGGGGTGAGGGGAGTTATCATTGTATGACCTTTCTCTGGTCAGACTCCAACAATATATCATTACATGAACTTTCTACATTCAAAGGAATGGCCTTACTCTATTGTATTATCCCACTCCATTCAGCCTTATTCTTGTGGGCAAAGGGAGGGCGATATTAAAACTGGATTCAGAAGTCGGGAGCCAGGAATATTAGCTTTTCAGGTCAAAAGCTTACAGACATGGCTCTCCATAAGATGTCAAAGATTAAATATACCCTGAATTGTACATTTTCCCCTTTATTTGTGTTTATCTTGATTAACAAAGCTCCTCCCACTTTCCACAAATCAGCACTTACAACTGCACAAGTGGCCTTTTGTGCTTTGTGATGGGCCCATTAGAAAACAAAGAAAGCAGAGCTAACTTTGCACTATTTTTCATTTGTCTCCATTAAATGATTTCACCCAAGCAGTACTGTCTGCTGTTACTCAATAATTAATATATAGGAAAGAAGTAAGAACCTATTGGAATTAGAGATGATGTAAAGATTGATGGATTCTGGGACTCTGAAGTCCCTCAACTTTCCAAAGTAGGTGGTGTACAGATTCCATGGAAAGCAGAGACTCCCAAATCCTCAGGAGAGTTTGCATGACACTGTGAGCCTAATGGTGGCTGGGAAATGTTTTTAGGAGTATCATTGTTTACTTTCAATCTGTGCAACAAAATTAATTAATTTATATGATTTCTGGAAGTTTTGGGGCATAGCCAACTTTTTTTTACATGGGCCCAACTAAATGAGCTCATGTCATATCTTGTATGTTAATTTCTATACACAATTCCTAAGCATAGTAAATAAGCATATTAATGCCTGTTTCTGGCAGCCTGTGCAAGGGCAAATTCCTTTATTTTCCTTTATTCAAGGAATATTTTCTACTTCACATCAAGAAATCAAAATATTCTTTTTGTACTGTATTTTTTTTTTACAAATTTATAATATTTTAATTTTCCTTTGAAACTATTTCCCCTCATCTGCTTATTTAAATAATCTCGCCAACATATTTATTATGAAAGCCAAGTCATAGTCCTTGTGGATTTGCTGTTGATATAAATGGTAGAGCCCTGCTGTGTTCCAAGCTAAGCTAATCATTATCTATTTTGCCTTAATCAAAAATAGCTTAAGGAACAGTCTCCGTTTTACCTACACTGCTCAGCAAAAAACACAGTTAAAACTGCTTTTGTGCTAGGCAGACTTTTTAGTGCTATAAAAAGCATTAGCAAGAGAGACAGGATTAAATAGGGAGGACAATATTGACATTTATTTGTACTCAAAGATATGCATTTTTTAGAACAACTACAAAATTAATGAGAATAAACAGTTCTAGGAAACAAAGCTATAAGCACAATTATTAATGACGCTGGTAAAGAAGGTTGGCCTTAGCAAAGAGACGCTGTTATCCTCCTGGGACTCCCTGTGCCTTTCATATTTAATAGTTAATAGCTCAGTTATAACACTTTTTATAGAAATGTAGCAGAGACACCAAAATTATAACAAGAATATTGTGCAATATCTGAAGAATATAAGTATTTTGTAAACGTTCATTTAGCCAGAATTTATTTATTTCCAGGCCATCAGAAGGTTTGATAATGTCTAAATAACATAGTGCACAACTTTTATACAGTTCATGTCCCTGAGTACAGGTTTAAGCCCAGTTAAGAAAGGTATAAGGAAAACATTGTTTATAAATACTTCCATGGTTCCGCAAATCATTACAGGTGTGGGAACTGTTATCTACTTAAAAGTCTACTTAAAAATCATTTAAACAATTAATAAACCCATTTGCCTCCAGTGAGGATTAATTACTGGTTTATTACTACAGAGATCGTGTTTAAAATTTTTAATTATTTGATTAAAATGGGGTCTATGGGAGATGACCTTCCCCCTAATTCGCGGCATTCTGGGTAACAAGTTTCCACATAACAGATCCCATATCTGCACTTTTGATAATATGTTGCACATAAAGTATAGATATTATAGTATGATCTTTAAAAATAATTACACTTAATTTTTTAATGAATATTGTATTTTCTAATGTAATTAAAAAAATTAATAATGCATTATTTTTTTTTCAGCAAAACTGTGGCAAAAATTTGCCACTGAAAAAATTTCCACAACATAAAAAGTCACAGAGACAAAAATGATGCAGAGACAAAAAAGTCGCCATAAGAAAAAACTCCTATTGACTTTAATGCTTTTGGACAAAAAGTCGCCATAAGAGAACACGCCCATTGACTTTAATGCATTTGGACAAAAAAGTCACCATAAGAAAAAACTCCTATTGACTTTAATGCTTTTGGACAAAAAAGTCGCCATAAGAGAACACGCCCATTGACTTTAATGCATTTGGACAAAAAAGTCACCATAAGAAATACTCCTATTGACTTTAATGCTTTTGGAAACAAAAGTCGCCATAAGAAAACATGCCCATTCACTTTAATGCATTTGGATATCTATTTTTTTTTGTCTCTGCGACTTTTTTGTCCAAATGCATTAAAGTCAATAGGAGTTTTTTCTTGTGGCGACTTTTTTGTCTCTGCACCATAAGAAAAACGTCCGTTTACTTTAATCTATTTGGACAAAAAAAGTCGCAGAGACAAAAAAAAAATTGCCAAAAGAAAAAACTCCCATTGATGCCTTTTGACTTCAATGCGTTTTTGCGAATTTTTTTTGGTGAAGCATCACTATCTGAGATATTATACTCTGCTTTATTAGACATTTCTCAGTCCATCAAATAGTTTGATTGTTTAGGGCTCTAACTTGTCCATTCCCTGTATTACAAGCCTTGATTGCTGCCATCTGTAAAAAGATAACTTCATCATAATTGTTACATTTATGAATGGTAAATTTGTCAATAAAATGTTGATGAAGAAGATTTGGTGGTTTTGCAGGTGGCTTCTTTGAAGAGAAAGAGCACAGATGTTAATAAGGGAGGCAAAATTGGATTCACAGAGGTCTCCTGGATGAAGGCAGAATAGATTCTGGGTCTTTAAGACCTCTTTAAGTGCAGTGTTATATGGCTTGCTACAATATTTGTTCTACCAAACATAATAAATGATTTTATGTGTGCATTATCTTAAAATATGTTATGTAAGAAGAAAAATATGTTCCAACGTGGAGCTCAACCTCATTCAGGTGGCTATTAAGTAATCAGTCGAAGACCTCAGGCTTTGCTTTTTTCCATGCACTTTTATCCAATTTCTTACATTTTCTATGGCTTTGCTCATCTTTCTATGTCCTGCCTTCTCTGTCCTCCTACACAACTGTTATGTTAAAGGAGAAGGAAATGCAGTTTTTAACAAAGGCTCAGAGATCTCTGTAAGTAAAACAGTGAAACTTAATTCACCTTCCCATATCATAAATCACTGCCTTCCCCAAACTTCTTTTTTTTCTTTTAACTCCCCCCAGCCCATGGGCTAAAGCAGTGATCCCCAACCAGTAGCTCATGAGCAACATGTTGCTCTCCAACTCCTTGAATTATGTTCTCCGTGTCCTCAAAGAAGGTGTTTATTTTTGAATTCCAGGCTTGGAAGCAAGTTTTATTTGCATAAAAACTAAGTATAGTGTCAAGTAGAGCCTCCTGTAGGCTGCCACTCCACATAGGAGCTACTAAATAGCCAGTCACAGTCCTTGTTTGGCACCCCAAAGGATTTTTTCATGCTTTTGTTGCTCCCCAACTCTTTTTACATTTCAATGTGGCTCACGGGTAAAAAAGGTTAGGGACCCCGGGCTAAAGGATGCGCAATTGAACAATACCAAGGCTTGTGTATGCCCCCATCTTGTAAGAACATGGCACAGACATGGACGACACAGTCAAGAAAGCAGGACTTTTCTATTTAATATACAATTATATTAACTTTTTACTTTACTTTAACGTTTCAGTACATTCTAAGCAGGTTATCAACATGATTTTATATCTGGCCTTCTCCTTTAAATGGGTTGCTCACCTTTGAGTTAACGTTGAGTATGATGTAGATGGTGGTATTCTGACACAATTTGCAATTGGTTTTCATTTCTTATTATTTATGGGTTTTGAATTATTTTGCTTTTTATTCGACAGTTCTCCAGTTTGCCGTTTCAGCAGTTTGGTTGATAGAGTTCAAATTAGCCTAGAAACCATGGTTTGCTTTGAATAAGATACTAGAATATGAATAGGAGAGGCCTGAATAGAAAAATGAGTAATAAAAAGTAACAATAACAATACATTTGTGTGACCCCAATTTGAAAGCTGCTAACAGTAATAATAATAAGAAAAATAATTAAAAAACCATAAAAATAAATAATGAAGACATAACATACTTTGGGGTAAATATACTGACAATTTGCCAGAGATGGCTTCACAACCATCACAACACTTCACCAGGCAAAAATTCACTCAGACAACGCTAATTTACTAAAATGCAAAGTTGCGTCCAGGGCGCCGAATGCTGGCGAATTTTGTTTGCATATGGCGGGAAATTCAAAGTTGAATGGACGTTTATGTTGCAGCAAATTCATTACATAACACAAGTCCAGGGAACCTTAATAAAGAAAATATAGTTGTTATAATCCTCTACACATTAAAAGTAAAATCCGCATCTTAGTGAATTTGCGGAGTAACGTCCATTCGATGGAGCAAAAATTCGCCTGGCGATAGAGTGCGAATCACCACTAGCATCTATCTCCTTCGCTAGCAAAGTGAAGCCTGCGCCCATTAGTAAATCTGCGAAGTCCCTTAAAACGGTAACACTTCGCCATCATTAGTCACTTTGCCCTTTAGTAAATGTGCCCCACTAAGTTAAATTAAAGGTGAACCACTCCTTTAAATTCCTTACTTTACTTCTGTTCTAAGCCGTTACACTTTATTGGAGTTTTTGGTGTTACTGTTCATGTCTACAATACAGTGCCTATAAAAAGCAGTACAGTACCATGGAAGGATGGCTAGAGTTATCATAAATATATTTTGTCATATCTGGAAGACTGCAAATTATGATAGAGAGTATAATGAAAAATTAAGTAGGAAAGCTCGCCGTATGCTGTACGCTACAAGAACTCTTACCCTCTTCTTTTTGTTATCCTATGCAGAGTGCATGGAAAACACAATATAGGCTTCTCTCGTGCTGATTTGTATAAATGCTTTAACACAGTTTTAGTATCGGCTCAGTGTGTGGTTTACTAGTTAACACTTACTGAGTAAGAGCTTCACCTCTCTTGTGTATTAAATCATGATAAATTACATAGTGTTCATCTTCAGTGTACATCCATTTAAAAGGGATGTTTCCCATTTATCTTTTCTGTGCTGTGATTATGGAGAATCAGATTTCTTAACCTAATTTCCTTTTCAGGTTAGGTTTGGGTACTCCAATCAGATTAGGAAAAGTCTCAGTTTAGTGACAATAACCGTTAAACCAGCTGTGGTCTGGTCAATGCAATATTACATACATGTGACATGAGACCCTTTGTTGTGTGATAAATACATTTAATTACATGGCTGCCTTTGTGAACAATTCCAGCAGCAATTCATTGATTAAGTAATTAAATAATTTAATAATATATGCCACAAAACCAATGGAGTCTACTGTTTAGAACTATCCATTTCATTTTAGGGATGATAAAGTGAAAGATATTAAAGCTTATTTATAAAATAGGCATATCATGAAGGCCATACTGATATTTGTTAGGGTGCCCTTGGAATATTAAGAAACGTTCAGCCCTGGTGGAAAGATTGTGTACATGTATAGGACCTGTTATCCCAAATGCATTTTTTGCTGTCTATTTTTTACGTGACCATTTTATTTCTCAAACTCAAAAATTGATAATTAAACATCCAATTGTACATCTCGAGGCACATTTATCAAGGGTCAAATTTCAAATTCATGTGAGTTTTTTTAAACTTCTCTAAACTCCCATAAATTCTAAATTCGACTAGTCAAAATGTGTAACTTAATTTTTTAAATAGGAACAAATTTAAACGACCCTGAATTTGATTTGAATTATAAAAACTCAAATGTCAGGAAGGCTACAAACATCACCAAATTGATCCCATTGACTTATACAGTAATTTGCCAAGGTTTTCGGTGGCAAACAGTCAAATTCGAGTTCTTAAAGGGCCAGAGTATGATAAATTTCAAAATTTGAATTTGAATTAAAATTTGAATCGAGTTTGGCTAATTCGAATTTGAGCCTTTTAACCCAAAAAAATTGAAAATTTTCACTTCGACCCTTAATAAATGTGCCCCCTAATGTTACTTTTGATTATTGCATGAACCATCCCTGATTGTGTTTACTTGGTTGCTACTCTCTAAAAAAGAAAAAATATTCTATGACACTTAGCTGGTTATTCAAAATATTATCATTATTTTTTAAACACCAGCTAGTTACAGGGCACATTTCAATAATGTAATTCAAAATTAACAAAAAAATAAATAAAAAAAAGTAGAATTTGAGAGATTAGCTTGCAGCTGAAGTATCTGACTTTGTATGCAGCTAGTACTTATAGTTTTAAAACTGAAGTGGTTTTATTGCATGGGTAGGACTGGGTGAAGTAATGTTGACACCCTGCCTGCCTGACATTCCCATATTTTGTAACTTTCTGGATAATGGTTTCCAGAGAATGAATACCATAGCTGTACTGCATAACAGCAAACTGACTGGTTCTTTGATATCAAGGACTGGTGCTAGTGTCAGACTGGGGTGTCCCTGGCCTCCCAGGGCTGCCACCTCAAGGGCCCCCCACCCCAATCATGGCCCATCCTGCCACCGTCGTGCCCCCCAATCATGAGCACCTCCACCCAACCGTCCCTTGTACCTTATAACTTTTGCGGCCACAATGAGGGAAGAATGGGGGTGCCTACAGTTCCCGGAGGAGATTGGGCCTGGTTCAGTGGTCCCAGCAGGTTTTTTCCTTGTGTCCTGCCGGCCCAGTCTGACCCTAGCCCGTACTCCTGGTAGCAGAAAACTGCACAAGCCCAGAGATCCTCTTGTTTGGCTTCATCTTTCTTCTGTTGCCACAGTGTGACCCATGTGCATTAGAATGCAAATAAGGAAGAAGCAGGAGGAGGAGTATTGCTTCTTGGTGCTCTTTCAGAAGAGGCCGGTGGATTTTCCTGCTAACTGGAGCACCAACCCAAGGTATTAGGTAAGTTATTATAGCTTCTTCCTCTTTAAAGCATAGTTACAACATAGATGTCCTTTGCCAGAAGAAGTAGAAGTTGTTTGAATGCAAAATTGTTAAAACAAAAAGTATATAAAATTGTTCCTCTGGTTCATGAAACGGGAAACTGCAATACATCGTAATGTGAACATATGCACTCAAAGCAAAGCAAATACATTGTTCCATGATGGCTTCATCAGTGATCAAAAAGCTGACGGAACAACTCCATTACCCTGTTATATGATTTGCAATCTCACAGTAAAGATGGGAAAGAAAACGCAGTCCCAGTGATGGAAAATAATGTAATGGTGGAGATATAGGTTATTAGAATATCTATAATATTGAGTTACACTTCAGTGCCTGCAAGCTCTTGTTTTGCAGATTTTAGGTTTACAGTGCTCTTTAATGGGTAAGTTCTAATATCCAGGGACTGGTAAAAAGGATCATTTATCGAGACTGTAGATGCAAGTGCAAAAGCAGTAAAAGAGCTCCCCTTTTGTGCTTATTCCAAAAGCACTTGTTGAACTATGCACCTAATGCTGGACTGGAAATCTGGTCCTGCTGTGGTCTGCCCTTGCCAGCGCTCCCTATAGGGTTGCCACCTGTCTAGTTTTGACACGGACTGTCTGGTTTTTGAAAGGATTGTGCAGGTCAATACTGCCTGCCCAATTTTCCATATCAGGAAGTCCAGACAGGATGTCTTTGCCTGATACATCGACTGTGCAATTGCAGATTGCCACATCATAGTCATGACCCTGTGACATCACAGCCCCAACACTTTACAATTTGCATCTACTGGTGCAACCCTATTCTGACCACCTGGGTATGGGTGGGGAACAGGAGGGTCCTCTCGCTCTGTGGCTCATGAATACAGTGTTCCTGAATGCAGGCAGTTGTGATGTGAGGTCAACAAAAATTCGACCCACAAGCAACCTCTCCCAACCCTTACCAGCAATTCCATTTACATACCCGCATCCGACTCACCCATCCCTGATGTCACAAAAGGGGGCAGGAGTGCAACAAAAGCCGGTAGAAGAACTAAACACAAACTCACAGAATGTGTGTAGCAGTAGCCTGAACATATCTGGCTCATTGGTGGCAGTTCGGCCAACACATCATTGTAGGCATCACTTTATTCATGTGGGGAATGTTTTTGAAGTGCAAAGACCTGCAGCAATTGTTCAGGGAGTGGATCAGGGTGCAGATTGAGTTTGTATTTACACATTGCACATTGCAAACAAAGTAATATTTTCACCTTAACTGCAGTTTTTAGAAAAAATAAATCTCCTTCCTTACATGTGCCTCACCCATGTCTCTTTCCTCTGTCTCTTCACTTCTCCCTATAAGCTGCAAGAGACATCTGGATCTGCCCATTCCCCCATAGCACTAGTGCTGTGCCCCCAGTCACTCACATGCAGGAGCAGATTAGAAACTGTCTCCCAAACAGAGAAATCCTGCAATACAACCATAACCTCAACCATCGCTGACGTGAATGCAAAACAGAATATTAAATGACCCAAAATTGTTGCTGTGCAGATACTGCAGTATTAGTTACTTTATCGTTTCACTGGAGACTTTCCCAAACATCACTAACTTTAATCCCAGCTCATTTACATCTGTCTACTACCTGAATACAGTAAAGAGCTGAACTCCACAAACATCATTCATCTCCCTTCTACCATTAATATGGAATTGAGACGCACCGCCATACACACACAGCCTACACCAGATAACTCAATATATTATATTATTCCCATCACAGGCAGAATTATAGTCACTTCACCCTCAGAAAGGTTTTACGACTCCTGCATTAATAATAAGGGTATTTATTTAGTGGAGTCTGCACTGCACGTGAATATGAAAGTCATTTCTTATGCAAATGAGGATGAAGATGCCTGAGACAAATGCCATCATTTTAAAAACATTATTGCTTGTTACAGAGTCTTGGCTGTTTGCCTTCTCATTGTATATAATGACTATTTAGGAGAGTTTCATATGGGAATGTACATTTCAGATGAGACATAATTCTTTTGAGTGGGAAACAATGATTGTGGCTAAGGTTTGAAAGACACAGGCATCTCAGTCTGCCGGCACTGTCTCATCTGCTCATCCAACCTCTTTGCTGTCTCTTTGCTGTTAGTCTTAAAACTGTTGAATATCATTTAAAGGGCAAGTCAACCCCAAAAATAAACATTTGTCTAATAAAAGAAAACATAATTCTAAGCAACTTTCTAATATACATTTATTAAGCAATTTTCAATGCTTTTAAAGTTATTTGTAAAAACAATTGCTGTTGAAAACCGCATTAACAATGTTGCAAGAGTCAACAGTCTGAGCCACCAGTGCAGAGAATAAAAAGAGACCAACACTACATTAAATAGCAGTATGTATACAAATAACGTTAAAAATCATAGAAAATCTGTAATGAATGCATATTGCATGTTTTACCCATTAACTTCCAAGGTAACTTTGAACATTATTGTAGATATCTCTTGTTGCTTTATACTGCCTAAGACTGTCTACAGTTACAGACTAAACACTAAATTATCATTGTTGGATAAAGGGCAGTATGACCTTATAAGATAAATTATAGACCAGTTAGGGGAATAATAATTAGTTCTTAGTAGTTTCTGTTTGAGGCCAAGTGGTCTATGCCTTCGGCTAGCCATACCCACTAAGGGGCTTCCATATTTAAACATGCAACGTTTGCTACAGATCTAATCCCCTACAGCAACCAATCAGCATGAGCATTTACTCATCACCTGTTTCAAAGCAAATATCTTATTGGTTGTTATGGCATATAGGCAAATTGTGTGCCTTTTATTACATACGGTGGTAAAGTTTGATTTCAAGTATACACCCCTAGAGAAGCCAGGTTTTTATACATTTATAGTATACATAATTGCAAAATCCCTTGCCAAATGACATATTTAGTTAAGGAAATATCTACTGCAGGAATCCATGGGGTAAAAAAACACATATTTTCCAATGGTAAGGCACACTTCAAAAGCTTTAAAACAGTAATAAAATACAGGTATGGGACCTGTTATCCAGAACTCTTGGGACCTGGGTATTTCCATAAAAGGGGTCATAGATTCCATTTTAATCAAATAATTTACATTTTTAAAAATAATTTCCTTATTCTTTCTGATAATAAAACAGTACAGGTATGGGATGTGTTATCCAGAATGCTCGGGACCTGGGGGTTTTTTGGATAACTGATCTTTCCATAATTTAGATCTCCATAACTTAAGTCTAATAAAAGAACATTTAAACATCAGTTAAACCCAATAGGATTAATTATATATTAGTTGGAATCAAGTACAAAGTACTGTTCTATTATTACAGGTATGGGATCCGTTATCCGGAAACACGTTATCCAGAAAGCTCCAAACTACAGAAAGGCTGTCTCCCATAGACTCCATTATAATTAAATAATCTAAATTTTTAAAAAAATATTTCCATTTTCTCTATAATAATAAAACAGTAGCTTGCACTTGATCCAAACTAATTAATCCTTATTGGAAGCAAAATCAGCCTATTGGGTTTATTTAATCTTTACTATGATTTTCTAGTAGACAAGGAATGAAGATCCAAATTACAGAAAGATCCGTTATCCAGAAAACCCCAGGTCTCAAGCATACCTGTACAGAGAAAAAGGAAATCATTTTGGAAAAACTTTAATTATTTATGTCTATGGGAGATTGTCTTCCCATAATTTGGAGCTTTCTGGATAACAGATTTTCCCATACCTGTATATAATTTGGCAGGGTGCCCAAAAGTTTGCATTCAACTGTTCATAAATGGCTAAGAGTAGTGTATGTTAACTGTGTTCCAGTGAGGCAGACAGGTAAAAAAAATGTAAACTTAAAAATGATAATGTTTCTTATCTAAAGAAATAATACTAACAAAAAATACAACAAAAAAGAAATGTATTATTTTAAAAATTATATTGAGTTTTCTAGTTATTGCTCAGGGCTTCTGTTGTGATATAGACAAATGATATGTTGCTCTGGCCCAGCAGAGGTCCAGTCTAGAAATAAACATCTTGATCAATGCTATTTATATCCAGCAGCTCCCAAATTCTATAAGGAGAAATGGCTGCTATTCCACAATTCCTATGTGACGTCTGTGCACTCTGATACTAACTCCTTGCTGCAGGCAGACCTCTATTATTTGAAAATCCATTTATTAACAATAAGCTGTGTATATGACTATATGCACATTGTATGCATTATAATCTATTAGGATCGAAAATGATGTAGCTAGATTAATTCCATTCACTTTTTGCATGTCTTCATGCATCACCTACTGTCATTTTAGAGTCAGAGCGTTTTTTCTTTTTGCCCTGACTGAAAGCATAGGTCAGTGGGATGCGTCCTCTACTAGGCTTATGACACATAAGTAAGACCAGTCTCTGCCATAGAAGAAGGGTCAATTTTGTGTTGGAGGAGGCTCATTTTTCAAAAACGTGCCTTCACAATATCCCAGGGCCAATTCCATGTGTAATACCCCCAGAATACAGAGCAGGATAAAGGAAGTGGTAATTTCATGTAAAATAACTGTTAAATACCTTGCAGGGTAAATGTAGTGTCAGTTTAATATGTAATACCCCCAGAACACATGGCAGGATAAATACAGTGCAAATTCCATAAATAATGTCCCCAGGGCACATGGTAGTAGAGATAGAGTGTCAGTATGATATATAATAAACCAATAACACATGGCAGGATAAATGCAATGCAAATCACATATATAATGCCCCCAGGGCACATGGTAGTATAGATAGGATTGTCAGTATGATGTATAACAGTGATCTCCAACCAGTAGCTCACATGTTAAGGTGGCCATAGACACACAGATCCTATCGTACGAATCAAGGATTCGTACGATTTTCGGATCGTGTGTGGAGAGTGCCGACATCTTTCGTCCGGCGGAGATTGGTCGTTTGGTCGATCGGTCAGGTTTGATTTTGACCCGACCGATCCCGCCGGAGCCCACGGCACATCGTAATTAGATCCTTCTGCCATACGGCCGAACAATCAGATTACACCCGATATAGCCATGCTCGTTAACAGGGTCGGACTGGGGGGACCGGGCCCACCGGGACTGCTGGTCCAGGGCCCCCCGCCCCCCTACTGCGCCGCTTGCGCCGCATGCGCAAGCGGTGATGCGATGCGCATCGCCGAAAACTTTTTACATTTTTTTATACTATTAGAGGGGGTCTGGCCCGGCGGGGGCCCACGAGGGTCGGGGCCCGGCGGGGGCCCACGAGGGTCGGGGCCCACCGGGTTTTTTTCCGGTGTCCCGCCGGGCCAGTCCGACACTGCTCGTTAATGGCATATCGGGGAAAGATCCGCTCGTTTGGCAATGTTGCCAAACGAGCGGATCTTTGCATCTATGGCCACCTTTACTCACCAACCCCTTGGATGTTGCTCCTAGTGGCCTCCAAGCAGGTGCTTATTTTTGAATTACTAGCTTGGAGGAAGGTTTTTTTGTTGCATAAAAACTAGGTTCACTGCCAAATAGAGCCTCTTGTAGGCTGCCAGTTCACATAGGGGCTTACAGATGGCCAATCACATCACTTATTTGGCATCCCCAGCTTCATTTTCTATGCTTGTGTTGCTCCCTGATTTTTTTTACATCTTTATGTTGCTCACAGGTAAAAAGGGTTGGGGACACCTGATGTATAATAACCCAAAAACACATGGCAGGATAAATGCAGTGACAACTACGTGTTTAAAACCTCCATTATGTTTGTTGTAGAAAACTAATTGGCCTTGTTATTATAAAATATATCTGGAACGGTCTAATTCCTAAGATGGACGAATGGCTAGTGTCAGAGGGTTGATAGTTGTCACCCCCACCCTCTATGACGCCATAACGCTATAGGGCCCAAGGCAGGATGGACTATAAGGGCTAATGGTCTACTGTGGACAATGGTCACTCATATAACTTATACTAGGCCATACAAATAAATGATCACCACTCTGTTACTTAAATTCCAGAGTGTCAGCATAGTGTCAGCATGTCTCGTTTGCCCTTTTGCAAAAGTGTTGCTCAATAGCTGTCTGTACCACAATGGCTATGTTTAGCCAACAGATGTTTACGAGGCTGTGGACAGTTGGAACCAGAAATCTCTTATGTTGCAAAACTGCACATCTTACAGGAATGTATAAATATATATGCCAGTAAGTCTCCTCACCAGACCATGTATGGTATTTCCGTGAACCCCCTTGTCACAATTACTGTAAATGCCTTCTGAAAGCTATATAACGCCTGGACCAAGAGGTGGGTCTTTGGTAAGTCCTTGGGTGACATTCTGTGTGTTACTCCAACAGCTTACCCAGACAAAACTGTGATGTTGTATTATGTATGAATAAATTGCCTGACTATTACTAAAGGTTTTCCTTTACTGAGTTTTGTCTTACACGAGGTCAAAAATGGTACTACTAAAAATACCATCAGCCTCCAAAACCTGCAGTCATTTCTGCCTATGGTCTGTGTTAGCAGTCTCTTGGGATCTTACCCATTTTGTCAGTCCTCATGCTTTGGGTCTCAGCCTTTGGAAAGAGGCACGTGGATATTCAGATTTGTGCACACCGACACCAATTCAGTTGCTTCATGCACAATGAAGCCTACATCTTGATGCTAAAATGCTATTTACACTCTAGTTATGCGACTTACTTGGCACTTGGACATCATCCTAGTCTTCTATTGCTGTTAATTTCTACTTGGCACTTGGAAACATTCTGGCCTTCTATTGCTGTTTATTTATGGTTTTTCTAATTTCTACTTGGCGCTTAAACATCCTGGCCTGGCCTTCTATTATTGTTGACTTTCACTTTTGCTTGACTTCTGGCCTTCTTTACTTTGTCTTTTGTCGTCTTTATCTTCATTTTGTTTCAGTAATAGATGAACATGGGATCTTTGGCCTATGACAGACCAATAGGCAGTACGTTTACCATTCATGTGAAAGAAAAGGGACAGGACTGTAATGACTAAAAAAAACCCTGTGCTGTGAGTGTTAGGGGCCGATTCATCAATAGTCGAATATCGAGGGTTAATTAACCCTCGATATTCGACTGGGAACTAAAATCGTTCGACTTCGAATATCGAAGTCGAACGATTTTGCGCAAATCCTGCGATCGATCGATCGAAGGATTTTTCGTTCGATCGAACGATTAAATCCTTCAAATCGAACGATTCGAAGGATTTGAATCCAACGATCGAAGGAAAATCCTTCAATCAAAAAATCACAGGCAAGCCTATGGGGACCTTCCCCATAGGCTAACATGGACTTCGGTAGGTTTTATCTACCGAAGTAGGTGGTCGAAGTATTTTTTAAAGAGACAGTACTTCGATTATCGAATGGTCGAATAGTCGAACGATTTTTACTTCAAATCATTCGAATCGTTCGAATTCGAACGAATTTAACCAATTCGATGGTCGAAGTACCCACAAAATACTTCGAAATTCAAAGTTTTTTACATTCGAATTCTTCACTCGAATTTTGTAAATCTGCCCCTTATTGTCAGGAACAGTCAGGATTTAAACTTTGAGGGGTGTGTTCCTGGAACTGTGCACTAACTGTCACGGCCCGAAGGCTCAGTGGTAGTGAGGACCAAGGAGGAGACACAACACCAAGTTCGCGGTACAAAAGGATTTATCAGAAGAATAGTCGAAAGCAGGCAAATGGTCAATACAGGCGGCAAGGATCAGAATCGTTTAAACAGGCAAGAAGTCGGTACACAGATAATCAGTAATAGCAGAATCACACCCAGGAACTATACGAAATAGACCTATAATTGGGCAAGGACACAAAGGGAAAATGAGACTAAATAGTCCAAAGTTGGCGCCAAAACTTGACGCCGTGACGTCATGACGCTGACGCCGGCGTCCTCACAATGACATCCTGACGCTGACGCACATTCTGACGCCGGCGTCCATTCCGTCGCCGGCGACCAATCCTGGGGCGACACATTTCTGACGCGGCCATATTGCGACCAGGAAGAACCGCATGGTGGAGCAGGAGGTCGCCATCTTGGACGTCCCGTGGGGTAAGTTCCTTGCTTTCCGTTACAGTACCCCCCTCCTTAGGGGGGGCCTCAGGACCACCGAGGCTAGGGGAAGAAGGAAAGAGTCTGTGGAACTTACGAATCAGGACAGGTGCGTGTACGTCTGAACTCCTCACCCAAGAACACTCCTCTGGACCGAACCCCTTCCACTCAATAAGATATTGAAGGATGCCCCTAGAAATACGAGAGTCCAAGATTCTCTTGACTTCGAATTCTTGATGATCGTCAACCAAAATAGGAGCTGGAGAGGAAGAAGAAGAGGGACAAGACATAGCAGGTTTAAGCAGGGAAACATGAAAAACATTGGGTATCCGTAGCTCAGGAGGAAGTTGAAGACGAACAGCCACAGGGTTGATGATTTCGATGATAGGGAAGGGACCGATGAATTTAGGACCAAGCTTGGGAGTAGGAATCTTGAGACGAATGTTGCGAGTGGAAAGAAAAACTTTATCACCAGGGGTATATGGAGGGGAAGAAATCCTTCTTTTATCAGCAAACCTTTTCTGCACCAGGGAACTCTTCTCTAAGTTAGCCGTGGTAGCATACCAAATAGCCAACATGTGAGCCGCTTGGTCATTGGCTGCAGGGATATTGGTAAGAAGAAGATCCTGGGAGAACGCCAAAGGATTGAGACCATAAACACAGAAGAAGGGAGACTTCTGAGAAGAAGAATGCAGAGCGTTGTTGTGAGCAAATTCAGCCCAAGGAAGAAGATCCGACCAGTCATCCTGGCACAGGGACACATGACACAGAAGAAACTGTTCCAAGGCCTGATTGACTCGTTCCGCGGCTCCATTAGATTGTGGGTGGTAGGCAGAAGAAAATTGAAGGGAAATGTTGAGAGCTTTGCAAAGGGATCTCCAGAACTTGGAAACAAACTGGGAACCCCGGTCAGACACAATCTCAGCAGGAAAGCCATGGAGACGAAAAATATGTTTGACGAAAAGTTCAGAAAGTTCAGGAGCAGAAGGCAGTTTTCGCAGAGGCGTGAAATGAGCCATCTTGCTGAATCTGTCGATCACCACCCAGATGACAGTGTGACCAGATGAAACAGGAAGATCGACAATAAAATCCATCGCCAAGTGAGTCCAAGGTCGAGATGGAATGGGAAGTGGCAAGAGTAACCCCTTGGGGGGGGGAATGACCGGACTTGGAAACAGCACAAATGGTGCAGGAAGAAACAAAGTCTTTGACATCCTTCCTTAGGGTCGGCCACCAGACCAAACGAGACAAGAGCTCTGTAGTCTTCTCAATCCCAGGATGACCGGCCTGTTTGGAGCTGTGAGACTGGGAAAGGATGGCATGACGAAATTCTGGAGGCACAAAGGCAACGCCCAGAGGAGTCTCCACAGGAGCTGAAGATTGAGCAGAAAGTAACTGGGAGGCACAGGAGGGAAACAGGGCAGCAATAATCTTGGTAGAAGGCACAACGGGTACAGGGTCTTCGGGGCAGGAATCTTCAGGAGCAAAGCTTCTGGACAGAGCATCAGCCTTCTTGTTTCTGGAGCCAGGACGAAAGGTGATAATAAAATTAAAACGAGAAAAGAAAAGTGCCCACCTGGCTTGTCGGGGATTGAGGCGCTTGAGGGATTGAATAAATTCAAGGTTCTTGTGGTCGGTAAAGATTGTCACCGGAATGGATGAACCTTCAAGCAAATGTCTCCATTCTTGCAAGGCCAGCTTAACGGCAAGTAGCTCCCGATTGCCAACGTCGTAGTTCTGTTCAGGAGAAGAAAATTTTTTGGAGAAAAAGGCACAAGGGTGGAGTTTACCGTCAAAAGAAGATCTTTGAGACAGAACTGCTCCAGCTCCTACATCCGAGGCATCGACTTCAATGAAGAAGGGTTGTAGGGGTTCAGGGTGTCTGAGAATTGGAGCAGAAGAAAAGGCTTCCTTGAGGATCTTGAAGGCTTCGAGAGCTAGAGGGGGCCAGAGTTGAAGTTTATTCCCTTTACGAATCAGGACAAGAATTGGATGAATCTTGGAAGAAAAGTTTTTGATAAATTGTCTATAATAATTGGCGAAGCCAATAAATCTCTGAACTGCCTTGATGCTGGTAGGAAGAGGCCAATCCAAAATTGCAGAAACTTTGGCGGGATCCATCTTGAAACCTTGAGGAGAAATGATGTAGCCAAGAAAAGGAATGGAAGAAACTTCGAAGGTACATTTTTCCATCTTGGCAAAGAGATTGTTTTTCCTCAACCTGGAAAGAACCTCCCGCACATGGCAACGATGATCAGAAAGATTTTTGGAAAAAATAAGAATGTCGTCTAAGTACACGACCACATACTGTCCCAAAAGGTCCCGAAAAACGTCGTTGACTAATTCCTGGAAGACCGCAGGAGCATTGCAAAGACCAAAAGGCATGACGAGATACTCGTAATGGCCATCACGAGTATTGAAAGCGGTCTTCCATTCATCTCCCTCACGGATCCGAATAAGGTTGTAGGCCCCACGTAAATCCAGCTTAGAAAAGACACTAGCCCCCTTGAGTTGATCAAAAAGTTCAGAGATGAGAGGAAGAGGGTATCTGTTTTTTACGGTGATCTTATTTAACCCCCTGTAATCGATGCATGGCCGCAAACTACCGTCTTTCTTCTCAACAAAGAAGAACCCTGCTCCAGCAGGGGAAGTAGAAGGACGAATAAAACCTCTTTGAAGATTTTCTTGGATGTAAGACTTCATAGCCGAAGTTTCGGAGGGGGAAAGTGGATACGTGTGACCTCGGGGAGGCATTGAGCCGGGTAACAGTTCGATGGGACAATCATAGGGACGATGAGGTGGGAGAGTCTCAGCGGACTTTTTATCAAAGACATCGGAAAAGGCTTGGTACACGGGAGGAAGAGAAGAACTTGAAGACACTGAAGAAACTTTGATAACAGGAACAGCAGGTAAACAGTTGTGTGCACAAAATGGACTCCAATGGGAAACTTGAGAACTTGCCCAGTCGATGACCGGGTTATGAATACACAGCCATGGCAATCCCAGGACAACAGGAGTAGAGGGGCAGTCAATGAGGAGAAAAGACAGTCTTTCCAAATGCATAGTGCCCACCTTGAATGAAAGTTCCTGAGTAGACTGGGAGATGATGGCAGAGGAAAGAGGACGGTCATCAATCGCCAGGACTCGGAGAGGAGTTGCCAAGGGTTGGAGCGGAATGGCATGGTTAACAGCAAAGGCTCAATCCATGAAGTTGCCCGCAGCACCAGAATCGAGGAAGGCCTGAGACGAGATCTTCCTGGAGCCGAACTGGATTTGAACAGGAAGAAGAAACCATTGAGCAGAGGAATGGGGAGGAGGACAAATTCCACCCAGGTAAGTCTCCCCAAGCTTACCTAGGCTTTGGAGTTTCCCGGCTTCACTGGGCATTCCTGGGCGAAGTGGGCTCTTCCCCCACAGTAAAGGCATAACCCAGCAGCCCTTCGCCGGAGCTTCTCCTGCTCGGAAAGGCGTGCCCGCCCGATCTGCATCGGCTCTTCAGGTGGTAAAGAAGGAGTAGCAGGTGCCGTAGGAGGAGGAGGAAGAAGGTTGGAAGTCGGACTGGGAAGTAGAGGTCTTTGGAAGCGTGGAGCCAGGGTTGGTTGGAACCTGGAAAACTTCCTAGTACGTTCCCTGTCAAGTTCGACTTGGAACTCCCTCTGTCGGGTGTCAACCTTCACAGCCAACGCAACCAGGTCCTCCCATCGTGGAGGAATCTCACGGGATACGAGATCGTTCTTGATGCGCATCGCCAGGCCATTATAGAAGGCGGCATGATATCCATCATTATTCCATGAAGTTTCTGCCACAAGAGTTCGGAACTCAATAGCGTATTCAGGAACAGAACGAGTCCCTTGCTGCAGCTGGAATAAACGAGCCGAGGCAGAAGTAGCCCGGCTGGGAGCATCAAAGACTGTGCGTAGGTCCCGGATGAAGGCCCTGGCATCATCGATTACCGGATCCTCCTTCTCCCAGAGAGGAGAATCCCACTCCAGAGCTTTCCCTTGCAGGCGGGTAATAATATAGCCCACTTTTGCTCGCTCCGAGACAAACTGACCTGGAAGCAGGGTGAATTGGATTTCACACTGGTTGATGAAACCACGGCATGACTCCGGATCACCACTGTACAAAGGAGGTGCAGGAATGCGAGGCTCGGAAACTTGGAGCGGAGTTACAGGAACCGGCATAGGGACTGTGGCCGCAGGAGATAAGGCAGACAATTTCTCCAGGATTGCTTCAAGTGCCTGGCCGAAGTGGGATTGCTGGGCTTCATAGGACTGCATGCGGGACGCCAATCCACGAACGGCTCTGCCAACATCAGTTGGAACTTGAGGCTCCTCAGATGGGTCCATGGCCCAATTATACTGTCACGGCCCGAAGGCTCAGTGGTAGTGAGGACCAAGGAGGAGACACAACACCAAGTTCGCGGTACAAAAGGATTTATCAGAAGAATAGTCGAAAGCAGGCAAATGGTCAATACAGGCGGCAAGGATCAGAATAGTTTAAACAGGCAAGAAGTCGGTACACAGATAATCAGTAATAGCAGAATCACACCCAGGAACTATACGAAATAGACCTATAATTGGGCAAGGACACAAAGGGAAAATGAGACTAAATAGTCCAAAGTTGGCGCCAAAACTTGACGCCGTGACGTCATGACGCTGACGCCGGCGTCCTCACGTTGACGTCCTGACGCTGACGCACATTCTGACGCCGGCGTCCATTCCGTCGCCGGCGACCAATCCTGGGGCGACACGTTTCTGACCAGGAAGAACCGCATGGTGGAGCAGGAGGTCGCCATCTTGGACGTCCCGTGGGGTAAGTTCCTTGCTTTCCGTTACACTAACCAATTGAGCCACTGGAGGCTCTCATGGCTGCTCCTGCCCAGTCCTCCTACTGTATTCATTGTGTTCTTTCTGTTTGCTCCCTTGTCTCAGTCCACCTCATTAGTCCCATGTGTTCTTCATGCCGTAATCAGGACTCTATATAAACCTTTCTCTGATCATTACTCCTTGCTTGGTCATTGTGCTTCATAGCCAAGATCTGGCCATTCTGATTCCTGTTCCTAAGACCCTCCTTTGTTCCTGAGACCCTACCTTGTTCCATGAGTCACAGCCTTGTTCCTGTGCTCCTGTCCCCTCCTAGCCTGCAATAATGGATTTTCCGTTTGCGACCTCTGGCCTGTTCTTGGACTCTTGGATTCCTTCTTTCTCTAGCTAGTATATTTCTTTATATTTTCATCATGCACCTGGTTAGTTACTTTGTCTCATTAAATGTTGTATTTACTTCACCAAGACTCGGTTCTGCTATTTACGGGTATACCCCGGGTTCCCCATCATAGAGGCTCCCATCCGATAGTTTCACTTCAGTGTCAGATAATAACAGTTAGGCATGAAGACAGGCTTGATGAATCTTAATAAGTAATGCTGGTCCAATAGATAACTGCAAGTCTGTTGTCACATTAAATCTCTTTGCTTTCCACTGTAAGTTTGTGTTTGAAAGCAGCAAGAAAGGTTGGATCAAGAAAACTTGAATCAATAAAAAAAATGTTGTCGGTATAAAAATGTGTACAAATACATATAAATTTCACCATTCATTGATTTGTTATTACAGGTATGGGACTTGGATAATTTGGATGTCCATACCTTGGCTTAAAGCTACTAAAAAATAAGTTAAGCATTAATTAAACCCAATATTTTGCTCCTAATAAAAATGAATTATATCTTAGTTGAGGATCAAGTACAAGGTACTGTTTTATTATTACAGAGAATAAGGAAATCGTTCATAAAAAGTTAATCTGGAAATTTCTGTATGATGGGTTTTCCGGATAATGGATCCCATACCTGTACAGAATAAAGTAATTTCTTGCTCTTATCCGGAGCCTTATTTTCCCTTATTTTTAAACTCCATTAGCATCTCTTCAACTAGATTGTAGCACTTCCTTTTCCATCAAAGACGATACAGATTAATGCGACCTTTAATAAATATAAACAGCGTTGCTTAGAAAAAAGGGATGTATGGGCACTTGGCTGGTGAATAGTCTTGTTAACAAGAGTGTATAATTAAAAGGATATGTATGTTATATGAAAACAACGATCAAAGTGTTATATAATGGTCCTTTCTCACCTTTCTCAGTAGAGTTCCTTCTATATTTTTTCAGTGACGTACCTGGATCTAATAAATAATGCCGTGTAGTTAATTTCTTTTGGCAGTTTCAGATCTCAGATGAAACCCTCTCCATAAAATATATGCTGTACAGTGCCATCATTTTGGCTTTTATCTCTTAATTATACATGACTTACTAGGACTTCAGAAATTGGCCGAACACCACCTCACTTCATTTCTACCAGTAACTTTTAATGAGTGGATGAGTACTATTTTTAACACAACCTTGTAGAAAAAAACCCCTCTAATTAATGTGTGACACGAGGAGAACATCTTGCTTTTGGCCCTACTTTTAAGAGGCAACATGGCAGTTTCCTTTGAAAACAAAATTTCAAATGGAATGATCGAAGATGAAAACAGGTAATTGTTCAGTCTGCGTTGTGACCTTTGTCTTATAAAAGACCAAGATTGTTTCTTGATGTGACGGGTTGGTCATGTTCAGAGTTCTGTAAAGCAGGGAAGCTTGTGATTGCAGCACTCATTTGTGAAAGATACAAAAAGAAAATGAATATACATTACACACAGTCATTATTCTTTCTAAATCATTTATGGATACAAAGCTTCAAGTGCAATAAGATCATTTAGACCCATTATTAAACCCCTGTACAGCATCTAAAAACAGTTTTGCAATGACGAAACATAATGTTCACAGTTTGTCTTATCCTTCCAATAACAATGCTTCACATGTAATATTCAATGTAGCAGCTTTCATATTTCATCCAGATTCTGTAGATTTAGACTGAACACAAGTGCAGCAAGCAACCTGCAATTTCCAGTACAATTGCCATGTTTCTTTCCTCCACAATACAGCAATTTCCCATAATTGACATTGTAGTTGCAAGGGGGCGCAATTGCAATGCACCTTGTAAGACTCTGGTGGGATTTGAACCTAAGATCTCCTGGCTGCTTTCCCTAACCATTGGTCCAGGAGAGCAGCCAGCAAATTCTCACTTGCTCTTCTGCTGGGTCTCAAGTTTAGCCATTTCACCCCAGAATCCTTATTGGTAGGTTGGGGTCAGTCAATCAGGGCTGACCCTGCCCTATATAAGGCCAGCCCTCCTCACCACCAGTGCCTGAGCATTGGCCTTTCTGAGCACTGTGGTTTTCCCCCAACCCTGATTTCCTGCTCTGGCTCTGTACCATGTGCAACAGCTCCTACCTGAAGGTCTCACCCTTCCAAGCTCAGCCTCCACAGTGCCCCTACCTATCCTTGACACAACTACTGCAATCACATGTAAATATGACTGGCAATATTTCTGGTGATCAGCGTGCGAGTGAAATCTGCACCCATTTTTTTAGGAACAAGTGTGCTGTGCCTATTCACACTGGGCACAAAGGAGACCCTGGAGCTTCCACCTGGTCAGTAGGTGGCAGTAGCTACAGGGTTCCCCTGCTTCAATAGGTGCAGTAACACTTGATTCAGAAGACAGGAAGGACTGAGCGGCTTGGTGTGCAAATATATGGAAGTGCAAGAAGTGCATTTTGATACAAGTACCTTGCAGGGAAATTGTGTGGGCCTCAAATGCACTTGTGGATGTAAATGAGCCCTCATGTCTTCTACACCACAATGCAGTGTCTTTTTCTGATAATTTCAGCCAGGGGCTGATTTCCTCTTTTGGCACCCCTAGGCCACCTTGGTCCTAGTGCCTGCATGTTAACATGCAATTCCCACCAGGTCCTAGTGCCGCCAGCAGGACCGTCATCAGAAATCACAGGGCCCCATACAACAAAATTTCCTGGGCCCCCTGGGCTGCGCCCACCTCAAGCCCTACCTACAGGTCCGCCGACCCCACAGGTCCATTTGAACATGAACGTAGACTCTGGCCTGGGCCGCAGATTTCGGTGCACTTAGACATTACTGGGGAAGGTGAGTTTTCTTTTCGCTCCCTGCCCTGATCTTTCCTGGCTTGTGCAGTCTCCAATGGTAGAGGAGGTGGATCAGGGTGTAGTGCTGTAATGTCTCCCTTACTGTCACATTCTGAGCATTCAACTGGTATCTTACAGTCTTTGGCTATGTGCTCAGTGGATTCACAGCACTTGAAACCGATGCCATTCTGTTTGAGAAAGGAGATCCGCTCTTCAATAGGTTTACTCCAAAACCTTTTGCAATTCTTTAGAGGGTGGGGCTTATGATGAATTGGGCATTGCCTGTCAGGGCTTTCCCTAGTGCTTACCTTGTGGTTATTTTGACAGTCTGTCACTTCTGAAGGTACATTTGTTTTGTTCTTACTGTATGGTCTATGTGGCTTTTTCAGTCATGACTGCTGACTGCTAATAGCAAAGGAGAAACTGGGATCACATCTGATTTTTGCTTGTTGTCGGACAAACCTGGAAAACACAGAGAAGGGAGGAAAGGCAACTCCATTATCCTCTTTGTATTTCACTCCAACATTCATCCACCTATCTTGTAGGTTGTGTGGTAGTTTTTCTACTATAGGGTTGGTACTGCTGGCTGTATCTAAATACGTGAGCCCTGGCAAATAGCCTTCTTCTTTGGCACACTCTATTTCTTGAAGAATGTCACCTAGTTCTTGAAGCTGTATATTATCTTTATTGCCCAACTTAGGGAAAACTTCAAGCTTATTTAACAGAGCACTTTCAGTTGCTTCTGCTGATCCATACTTTTCTTCTAGTCTTTGCCAGGTCATGTTAAGTCCTGCTGCAGGGTTAAATATGTGTATTCTGCGCATCCTTTTTGCATGCTTTGCTAACTCAGCACCAAGCCATTTTAGCATTAAGTCTAATGTCTCAGCTGCTGGTAAATCCAGATCTCTTGTAGCATTTAGGAAGACTTCCATGCCCAGTAATTTTCGGGGTAATCATCAAACTTGAGGAATCCAGAGCTAACCATTTCTCTGTGAAGGCGGTACTTTGTGACATCTTATACACTTTGGTGTTCAGGCATATAATCTTAATGTTGTGGTACTAAGAATCCTTCGCTTGCATGTCTAGGAACCTTTTGAATTTGAATGTTAATTGCTTTGGCACCGCTATTATCATAAGTCTGATTTGGTGTAGCCTGGGCTTTTGTTGACTTGGGTTTGAATTCAGCTTGTTCAGTCCCAGGAGACTGTTCCCTTGTGTGTGTGTGTCAGTAAGTTTCTGGATGTAATTACTGGTATGTTCTGCAGGAGTGAGAGGCTTCTCTGGAACTTCATAAGCTTCTTCGCTTCCTGACTGATCTGCTTCTAAATAGGCTGCAGCCTCTGCTGCTGCAGCAGCAGCTGCACTCTGATGCTGAAGGATGTGCATTTTTGCTTCTAGTTCCGCCTTTTCTTGTATCATGGCAGCTTTTTTTTCAGCAAAGGTTAGCTGTACATGTGCTGCTTCTGCTTTGGCGCACGCTCGTGATGATTTGGAAACATATGACTGTGCATCATTATGCTGGACACTAGTGGGCTTCTCCCTGTCTTGCTGTCTCACAGGTAGCCTATCCTCACACTTGTACTTCTTTCCTGATCTCAGACTCAAGTTTGTTGTGCAGCGACATCTTGAATACAAGCCTGATGCGTGATTGTCTTTTCACTGTACTGCCCTCACTGCACTGTACTGTGTGTGTGTGTGCAGATAGACAGTCAGCTAAACAATAGCTATCCCTAATCCCTATGATCGCAGCATTTCCAGTATTCCGCAACAAAAAGATGTCTGTGCATTATTCTTTAGGCACAAGTGTATGACACTGGCCGCTATGAGAACTTATGAGGTGGCGGTAGCTTCAGGGTTCCCCTGTGTCAGTAGTTCTGAAAACAGCAGCTTTAGAAGCAAATACATTTTAATGCATGGAGCCAACTGCAGGAAACAATAAATGAGCCTACTGGTGTTTAATATCTTATGCAACCGAATGTACTCATCATTTAATTCTGATATCTTTATGTGTCTCTTGAAGTAACAAAGCTGCTGTAGTTAAGTTATGTATTGTTTCTGAAATAATCAAATGCATCTTCACTGTCCCTATCTCAGCATCTGTCTCTCTTCATTCTCGCTTCATGCAGCAGTTGGGTGTCAGATATTCATCGACAGTTAGATCCAATATATCTTATAGGGAGGCTCCTTTCCTAGCAGATAAATTAGAGCTCATTCAACTTCGGATTCCAGTACAAATAGTGATGGACGAATTTATTCGCCAGACGCGAAATTGCGCGATTCGCCACCGGTGAATACATTCGTGAAACGTTAAATGTTTCGTGAATTTTTCACCATTTCAAATGGAAACGGCGCAAATTCGCCCATCACTAAGTACAAACAAAATCTAACAAAATAACTGACTTTGGCACTCCTTAATAGAGTGAGCTCTAATACATTTTCTAGGTAAAGGAGCCCCCCTAAAAGATATATTGAATTTAACTGTCATTCACAATCAGACTCCCAACTCCTGCATGAAGAGAGACAGATGCTGGGAGGGGGATAGTGAAGAGCAACTTGAATATTTCAGAAACAGTTCAGAATTTGTAATTGATTATATTTAGAAAACGGATTTTTAGTATGATAAAGCTTATATTACATTTTCATTATCGCAATAGTTTCCCTTTAAACAGAAAAAAATTAGAAGTAAGGATTTCTGGAATCTATAGATGTGCTGGATGGGTACAGTCCCTGTTTACATAAGTCAGACAGTTGTGCAGTTGCTGCAACAAATCCTAAAATGACAAATGCCAGGAACACCATAATAAAAGATATTGTGTATGTAAAGCATAAAACACAGTGGGTTTCCCCCAGACTTCCAGCATAACGTAACCCACTTACATTCAAGCAATAAGTTGGCTAAAAAATTTGCACAGTTAGTAAATCTGTTACTAAAATGTGAATGTTGATGGTGAGCATATTTTTAAACACAAAACAAGTACACATGATTTACATGAGCTGAAATGTTAGCACACGTGGGTCCTATAGTTTCTGCCTGCTCATTGACAGGTGTAAAGAACAGGGATCCCTTACATTTGTTTATGCCAAGCATTGCATTAACATTACTGCATTTTTTGCTATAAGACCAGCACATTCACAGCCATTCATGAAACAGGTGTACGTAGAATTTACTAGAAGGAGAATCTGTATTTCTAAGAAAATTTGGTTTTCTTTCCAAGCAAACGTGGGTGTTCCAAAAGACACTGCAGTAATCTAACAAAGATACTGTTCCAACCACACAAAATCAATTAGGAAAAGATTACCGTCCTATGTACGCACAACCGTACCAATTTATTTTGTGCCTTGTGGAATGGTCTGTCATTATAACATTTGCCTTTTATGTCACTTCCTGGAACAGTTTTGGGGCCAGATAACGTTTAACAGCTGCCACTTGCATAATGTGTCGATCTTCTCTATGTGTCATTCCTCCTTTCTCTTTTTCACCCTGATTGTGCTGTAGAAACATTGCTCATGTCTCACACTTAGAGCATTTGCCTGCTAATACACGCAATTTAGCTATAATATATTTTGCCAAGCAAAAGACCTTGTTAATAAATAAGGGGGCAAGGTGCAAAAAACAAGTCCAAATTGCCATGGTATGCAAACGGTGCATTTGTTTGTCGTCCCTGAATGCAAAAATGTCTGCCTCTCTATGTCTATAATGCTGCCTACATTTGGTAGCACAAATGGCACATGACGCATTCCCTTTGGAGCACCCAATCAGAGTTCTAAAAGCCACAATTTTAGGGCAATTTGCACCTGCTCTATTACAACTGAACCCTTATATAGGAAAGCTGAAAAGTTCCTTGTACTCAATGTATGATACATACCTTTTCTTTCATGCACACATTGATATTTAAGTTGCCCTAGCATTTAATATTGTTCTGTTTAATTGTGTTTGCATACATTGCATCAGGCTCTAGAATAAACCTTGTATTCTGGAATCAAAAAATATTTTCGTATTCTGCCTGTATCTAGAGCTAATCCCCATACAGGGGGACGGTATTTCTGGGTCTACTTCCCTCTGAACAGAACAGAGCTCTCCTACACTTGAAGAGAAGTCATGTCACTTATAGTATGTTGTGTGGATGTGTCTATGTCAGAATTGCCCAGCTGATAATGCAACAAATGATCATAGATTTCAAAGGGGTGGTTCACCTTTAAGTTAACTTTTAGTATGTTACAGAATGCCGTATTCTTAGAAACTTTGTAATTGGTTATTTTTTTAATAGTTTTTTAATTATTTGCCTTCCTCTTCTGTCTCTTTCCAATTTGCAAATGGGGGGAGTCACTGACCCCGGCAACCAAAAACTGTTGCTATAAGTGAGCCTATAAGTTTATTGTTACTTTTTATTAGTTATCTTTCTGTGCAGGCCCTCTCCTATTCATATTCCTGTTTCTTGTTCAAACCACTGCCTGTTAATTTGGGCCTTAGCAACCAGAAAGCTGCTGAAATGCCAAACTGGAGAGCTGGAAAAAATCTGGAAAGCTAACTGAACAAAAAGAAACATAAAAAATGAAGACCAGTTGCAAATTGTTTCAGAATATCATTGTTTACAACATACTAAAAGTTAATTGAAAGGCGAATGACCCCTTTAATATCCATTTTCTTGCAAGTGTAACTGCTAAGAATTAGTGATGGGCGAATAAATTCTGAGTTTCGCACCCAGCAATAAATTTGTAAAACTGTGGTGAAAATTCACAGGCGAAAAATCCGCTGTGTCAAAAAAATTGTGGCGCGCATCAGAATAGTGGCACGCATAAAAATTGTTGCGCATAAAAATTGTTGCGCATAAAAATTTTCAGACACCCATTGACTTTAATGCATGTGGACAAAATAGGCGCTCATATAAAAAATTATCGCGGGCGACGAAATTGAGGCAAATCATATTTTGACGCCCATTGACTTCAATGCGTTTCGCCCATCACTACTAAGAATGTTTTGCCACCTTGGAGGTACAGGCATGGGCCTTGTTATCCAGAATGCCCAGGACTTGGACTTGGTGTTTTCCCGATAAGGAGATTTCTGTATTTTGCATCTCCATAACTGAAAGGAAAACTATACCCCCCAAACAATGTAGGTCTCTATAAAAAGATATTGCATAAAACAGCTCTTGTAAAACCCTGCTTCATGTAAATAAACCATTTTCATAATAATATACTTTTCTAGTAGTATGTGCCATTGGGTAATCATAAATACAAAATTGCCATTTTAAAAAATAAGGGCCACCCGCTGGGATCATACGATTCAACATGCCAAACAAACCATACTTGTTAGGTCACATGAGCCAATCAACAGACAGAGTTCTGTCTTTTGCTTCCACACTTCTTCCTGTTACAGTTAGTGTTGTAGTATTTCTGGTCAGGTGATCTCTGAGACAGCACACAGACCATCACCAAATGGTGGCTCAAGGCAAGAGATATAAAAGGACAATATTTACTTAAATATATATACCAGTTTGGTAAGATTCTTTAATATGCAACTTAATATGATGTAAACTGTTGCTTAAGTGTTCATTTTAGGGGTATAGTTTTCCTTTAAGTCTACTAAACAAATTATTTAAACATTAAATAAACCCAATAGGCTGGTTTTGCTTCCAATAATGATTAATTATATCTTAGTTGGGATCAAGTACAAGGTACTGTTTTATTATTACAGAGAAGGAGATCATGTTTAAATATTGTTATTATTCGATTACAATGGAGTCTATGGGAGACGGCCATCCCGTAATTCGGAGCTTTCTGGATACCGACTTTCTGGATAACCGATCCCACACCTGTACTTTACTTATTCTGCAACAGAAAGCCAAACATACATTGAACCATTCACTTTTTTTATACATGTGAAGGAGATTAATTCTACTATTTGGCGAAACTAGTTGGTCCTATTACAAAGGATTAGACTATTATACAATTGACATGATGCTTCTCTAAACTGCCCAAATATGCAGTTAATAGAATTCCTGGAAAATGACATAAAATTACTAAAATGTATATTGCATTAAATAACCTTATGATGTCAGTAGATGTCTGTGTCATAGTCAGAATGACTTGCGCAAGCAAACTTTATGTAATTGCTCATGTCATTCTCATTTTCTTTGTGCGATGGCAATATGTCCCTGTTTGTAGCCACATAATTAGAATAAAAGAGAGAAACCGTAGCTAATCAATCAGTCATGGAGCAGGAGCTGAAAAGCATGAGCTTGATCAATCTGTAACAATAATTAGGGCTGTTAAAGAGTCAGGATAATATACATATAAATATGCAGAATGGCAGTAACATGACACAGCAATTTACCCACTGGAAAATAAAATAAGGAAATCCTTCCACTGCACATAACTGGCTTGAACAAAAAGAATGAGAAGAGCATCTCAAGGACGTATGAAGAATAAATGACAATGAAACCCAAATGACGAACATTTAAAGCTAAACAGATTGCTAACTGGCACATTACACTAGCACAGAACCCATACACTCTCAAAGCCTCAGTTACCCTTTAATAGATGTAACAGGCAACAAACATGAGGCCCATATTATAGAGGCATACACAACACTAGAGGTGATTAGTTAGATTTCAATGAACTGTAAATATGTATGTATATTTTTATTTATATAGCGCTACTTATGTACGCAGCACTTTACAGCAGAACAATACATTAAAGGACCAGTAACATAATTTTTTTTTTAATTCGTTAGTAAAACAAAGACAAATTAAACTTTGAAATCGCTAAGACTTTATTAAGAAAAAACTTTCCGAAACTCCGCTTGCACTCCTTACTAACGGGCTCTGGCAGAGATAGACTCTGGCGTAACTTCGCACTCTAACGCGTTTTTCATTTTACTGAACGTTACCTCTATCGCTTAACTTGCCTTCGCCACCTCAGACCAGGCGAAGTGCAATAGAGTAGATAGGACTTGGTCCAAAAAAAGTTGAAATTTTTCCTATCCCAAAAAAACGCTGGCGTCTTTTCCTTTTTACAGGGTGATAGGCTGAAAAAGATCATAATTTATTTTTTGGGTACCCTCCTTCCCCCCTACATTTTGTTACATATGGCACCTAAACTCTACTGTGAACTATAAGACAATATAACAATTCTATTTTCTTTTGTTTAGGTTCCCTGGGTTTGTGTAGTGTACTGTATTTGCTGCAACATATATGTCCATTGAAATGTAACTTCCCGCCGTATGCAAATTAGGTAACGCTAGCGCAACTTCGCTATACCTGGCGTAGTAACGCTAGCCCAATTTCGCAAGCGTTCGAAGCGGAGAAGGAAACTTCGCAACTTAGTGAATTAGTGTTGGCTCTGCAAAGTTGCGCCTGGCGAAGTTTGGCGAAGCCGTTGCTGGCAAATTTTCGCCTGTTAGTGAGTTTCCCCCATAGTCTGGTATAACTAGCTTCTTATTTTATCACCGCACCGAGGCCCTATATCTTTTGCTAAGCAAACTGAACTCTTGCCATTTCTAAGGCGACTACAAGGTGACTATATGGCTCAGTAAGATATGAAAAATGTACAGAATCACTAAACACTCAGCAAAATGGCAAGAGGTTCTCTGCGCTCAGCAGAATTATTGAAAGTCATAAAGAATAATGCTTTTGCAGATAAAGCCCCGGAGCAATGACTAGCAAATCAATAGAGATATTTTTTTTTTTTACCAGCTTCCAAATAGGCAAAGAAATCTCTGCAGAGTGAGAGGGGAACGAGTTCATTTAATCAATCAACATGCTGTGCAATATCACAGAACAGACTAATAGTGTTGCTGGAGAATTTAGCAGCTTGAAAAGTATTAATCAAAGTGCGAGCTGCAGTGGGTTAAACGTATGAGCCATTGTGAGGCACATACAAAATCAGCCTTCTTGTTCCACAGGTCATTGAGTTTATTTTACACTCTGCTTTTCCGGTAAATTGCACGAAGATATTAGAGTTTAACTGGAATTCTTGTTACACGTTTGTTGATAATGAAATCTACAAGTATAATGGCTGTGATTTAAAGGGGTGCTTCGTCTTTAAGTTAACTTTTAGTATGTTATAGAATGGCCAATTCTAAGTAATATTTACATTGGTCTTTATTATTTATTTTTTTTATAGCTTTGAATGATTTGCCTTCTTCTTCTGATTCTTTCCAACTTTCAAAAGGGGGTCACTGACCCCATCTAAAAAATAAATGCTCTGGAAGGCTTCAAATTAATATATATTGCTACTTTTTATTATTCATATTTCTATTCCTATTTATATTCCTGTCTCTTATTCAAATCAGCACATGGCTGCTAAGGTAATTTAGACCCTAGCAACCATATTGCTAATATTGTAGAGCTGCTGAATAAAAGGCAGAGCAGAGCAGCACAAGTATACAGACAGAGTCAAGTTCAGCTTAACAAAACTTCTCTCATTATCTTAATTATCTTGTTTAACGCAGAGAATAGAGGCACAGAACAGAGATCAGACTGGGTATACAGAACACAGAATGTATAATGAATGACAAGAAATAGGGTACAATAGCCAAGAAAGAGTTCTGTATAGCACAGAAAAGAGAATACATTGGGTATACGTAACAGAGAATTAATTAGACGACATTCTGTATTCTGCATACCAATCCTAACCTCTGTTCTGCATCTCTATTAGCGCTTCCTGGCTATTGTACCCCATACCCTGTCATTCATTATACATTCTATGTTCTGTATATCCATTCTAAGCTCTGTTCTGTATCTCCACTGGGTCTTTAGCCCAAACCCTGTCATTCACTTTACATTTTGTGTTCTGTATACCCAATGTAATCTCTGCTCTGTGACTCTGCTAGGCACCGTCTGGCTTTTCCCATACTCATTTACTATCAGGTTCACACTGAGATTCATAACAGACCCTGGCAGAGGAAAAAGAGGTTCCGCCTAAATATTCGGAAGGGGTTTTTTACAGTGAGAGCTGTGAAGATGTGGAATTCTCTCCCTGAATCAGATGTACCGGCTGATACATTAGATAGCTTTAAGAAGGGGTTGGATGGCTTTTTAGCAAGTGAGGGAATACAGGGTTATGGGAGATAGCTCATAGTACAAGTTGATCCAGGGACTAGTCTGGTTGCCATTTTGGAGTCAGGAAGGAATTTTTCCCCCTCTAAGGCAAATTGGAGAGGCTTCAGATGGGTTTTTTTTTTGCCTTCCTCTGGATCAACTGGCAGATAGGTAGTTAATAAAAAAAAATTAAAAAAAAAAGGTTGAACTCGATGGACATGTGTCTTTTTTCAACCTTACTTACTATGTTACTATGTTACTATGTTACTATGTATTTCAAGTACACAAAGGCCCAAACAGCCTCTCTCAAGCCCAATATCACAGCTCATGGCATCTACATATTACCAGTCTGGACCTGTACCCCTCATTCCATTACCCTTGTAGCTGAAAATAATGGACACTGAGGGACCTATTTATTAGAATTCAAGAATGCTTTTTCCAAACATTTATCAAAAAAATATTTCTAAAATGGGAATGAAAAAAATCAGCTGCTAAAACCTGGTGAGATTTTCCATAAATAAGCTAGTTATCAAGAAAAAAAATTGTTATTGGGAACAAAAATTGATGGCGTTTGATCTGAATATACTATCCTCACTCCAAAGTGCATGTACTGTATTCCCTGACAATGCAGTGAAGCAACATTTTTGTTCAGATTCTGATACTTTTTAGAATGTTGGGTATTTTTTCATCTTTTTTAGTGGGAAATGGCCGTGTTAGCTATCTATTACCTGGAATCATAGCGATATACTCAAGAAATAATATTCTGAAGGCTCCAGTTTCTTTCCAAGATATTGAAAACTGCCGAACCTGTTTTATATCGTAAAAACCCACACTTAACCCACAAAGCAAATGTACTTGAGGGGAAACATTATCCGCCGCAGTGAAAATTGGCACTTTTAGTAACTCCAGTAGTTCTGTTTACTGACTGCAATCAGTTGCTCTTCTATTGCAGGTTTTGAACTCAGAAATATCATAACTGCTCCCGATCTTACTAATACTGTCAGACATCACTGGCAAAATGATTCTGAATAGAATAAGAAAAAGTGAAAAGAGCAGTGAGAAAAAGCTCCATTGTGTCAGGGATAAGTTAATACATAATCGAGTGATGGGCAGCAAGGCCGGCAGTGTTGTATTCATGGAGGGTTAGGCAACGGTCTCTGCTCAATGAAAAGGAGCGACAAAACCTGCAGCAATTCTTCATACATGCCGATAACACAAAAACAGAACTAGAGTTGTGAAAGGTAAAGACAATCAGGCAGCCAAATGGTGCCTCAGTGCAGCTGATAAAACGGTGTAGGGGATGAGTCTTGTTGGAGCAAACTGGAAAACCAAGTTCTGAAATTAGTTATTAAAAGTTACTAAAATAAACGTACGGTAATCAGAGCCGGGCCAACCCGGCCAGGCGCCCTAGGCAACCTGGCGAGCACGGCGCCAGCTCAGTGTGCGCGAAACTGCGCACGTGCGAAATTACGCTCCAGCGCGCATGCACAAAATTACACTGCAGCGCGCATGTGCGAAATGGTGTCCACGCATGCGCAGAGGCGCATTTTCGTTAAAGTTACACTAGGCAGTCTTGGAGAGACGGGACCGGACACGTGGTAGAGCAGGTACGTGCAGGCCCGGATTTGCGGCAAGGCCGCATAGGCCCGGGCCTAGGGCCCAGCCAAATCATGGGGACGTTCACGTCCCCGTTCAACTACACCAGCTGTGCCGGCGTTTTTTCACCAGCTCGCTGGGAAGGCCGGCGTTAGGACCGCGCGGCCGCCTGGTCGGCCTGCGCAGCCTAGGGGCGGCCTGAAAAGAAATCCGGAGCTGGGTACGTGCCTGGCGCCCCCCAGCTTTGCGCCCTAGGCACGTGCTTACTCTGCCTACCCCTAGTTCCGGCCCTGACGGTAATCCCATCTGGCTGGCAGGTTACTATACATATATGAATACAGATGCGGAACTGCAACCAAACATTTGCAACACAGGCATTGATGCCAACAGTAACACAAGCTTTTAGAAGGACTCCATAATGCAGTGACGATTGATCATTTGAGCCTTTAGCAACATTTATTTTAATGGGGGGAGAAATCCTATGAAATACGTGATAAATGTTTCATTGTAGTAGCAAACTCTGGCCAAGTAAGTTTCATTTAGAAAGTGCCCCCACAGCTGCAGTCTTGTAGAGATGGACACCGTGATCATGTGAAAGAAATGGCATTCATTAAAGGAGAAGGAAAGGTCTTTTAACTTGGGGTTCCAAAAGTTAGGCACCCCCAAGTGATCGCATATACTTACCTAAAACCGGTGCTCTTATCAGAAGAAAACAGCACCAGCTCAGGATTCTTCCAGTGAGCACTACAGAGCGAACGTCTTCTGGCTTTTTCCTTTTTCTTGCAGCTGCGCATGTACAGTAACGCGAAAAGCCAAACTTTAAAGAAAAAGTCGGCTATTTGGTTCTACTGCAAGTTTGAAGAAACAAGAAGCCAAAAGACGATTGACATATTGTACGAGTTTTTCAATTTTTCTCCATACAGGGTTCTGGATGTTCAAGAACAGATTCAGATATTACATAGGGTACGTATCATATCAGCTCTCTTTTACTGCGGTATTAAGGAAGTTGACTGCAACGATAGATATTCTTAGTAATATGGACCTTGTTTCATCTCAGGCCTTTGCAGCACAGTTTTCTCAGTCAATGAAACACCAGGCAAATTAAATGATTTATCAGTATTTAGGTTCAGCAGAAGAACAGTTGGTGGTTACAGACCACAAATTTCCCTGCATTCTTTCCACTGCATTCAAAGAACCAGAGATGTGAGTGTGTCAGGTGCGTCAAACTCGCATTGAAAGACACACACAATAGCGTGTGTTTTAACACATAGGGGCATATTTACTTACATGTGAATTTTCGCTTAGGAATGCTCCACCATACTTCGTGCAACTACATCAGATGTTATTTCATGACTAATACGCTTATTTATCATAATCAAATGAATGCTGAAAATTCGTCAGCTGATTTTTTTCTAGCGGTACATTTTTCCGATCGAAACTTCGTTAAATTCAATGTGGCAGGTACATAAATGGCATATGTATGTATTTATTAGTGATGTAGGTGAAATTGCTGGAAGTGGCTTCTTATTTAAAATGTCTAAGTAAAAAAAAAAAAAAAACCAATAGAGATCTTCTTTTTTCCAAGACATGAGCCCACCCTAAAACAAATGTGGCATGAGCTTCAAATGGTTAAAAAAGTGTAAATAACATATGTTTAACAGTTGCAACTTGTAAATATAACCCCACATTAATATATGAAAAAACGCCGGCGTTTTGTCTTTTTTTGTCTTTTTTTATGACTTTTCTGGAAAACAGGATATGATGTCACTGACATAATAATGTTGAGAATGTAGCTTCATCTGATCAATTCACCAACCAGAACCTGGCGAAACAGACTTTGGCAAAAAGGGTAACATTTGAAAAGTTGATAAATTTGTAGATTAACGATCATTCTCCTGAGCAAAAATTCACCTGGCGAAAAAAAGTGCAAAACTTCTCTAGTGCCAGGGTCGGACTGGGGGGCCCAGGGCCCACTGGGACTGCAGTACAGGGCCCCCCTACATGCCCCCCATCCCCCTACTGTGTGCGGCACTATGCGCCACCTCCTTGGCGCGCTTGCGCACACGGGGCTCCATCGGCGCGCATACGCACACTGAGCTGCACATTGCGAAGATCCTTTTTTTAAAAAAAAAACAAACGACCAACAGGAGAGGGGGTCTGGCCCGGTGGGGGCCCATGTGGGTCGGGGCCCCCCAGGGTTTTTTCCCAGTGTCCCACGGAGCCAGTCCGACACTGTCTAGGGCTGCGCTTTTTCGCTAGTGAAATGTCTTATTCGCCTTTTAGTAAATTGGCAATGCCCCTGCGAATTATCATTTCGGTGAATTTTCACTAAAAAATGTGCTTTGCTCTTCAGTAAATTTTCCCCATGGACTGCAATTGCGTCTGGTACATCGACACCTAGCATCTGCAATAAAGCTGGAATTATGGGAGAAAATGCTGCAATGCAGGTGAATACAACTTGGCAACGTCCACCCAAAATTGCACTGAGCTCACTGTACTTGCGGTTGTAAACGACTCCCCATATATCAGTCAGAGATACTCTTGTAGGATAAGCTTCCAGCTTCTAGCTGGGCTTTGTTTTCATATTAAAACACATTCTCATATAAAGAGGCGAGTTACAGTGGGTTATCTTGAGTTAGAAATATTGGTATAAAACATTATAACGGCTGTGTTTCCACATGAAAACAGCAGATGTATTCCACGGAGAGGAAAGATTTGGAATTTTAGCATGCTACATAAAAGGGACATTAAGCAGAGAAAAAAAAAAAGACTGAGGCTGACAACAATAAAAATATTTATTTACAGAATTAAATCTCCTTTTACTTGCTGAGACGATGCCAAAAATGTATTTCCACGGATCTGTAGAGTTTATTGTACCACTTTCATACAGTCTGACCTCATTTGCAGCCAAGCTGTATCCTCCTGTTCTGTTGAGATGGTCACAGTATCTTCATTTCTTATTTTCCATTTTTATTTGACTGGTGGAAATATTAAGAGGGTATTCCCCTTTGGTTTAAATTCCCTAGCTTCTATTAAGATTTTTTTGGCTGTTTCAGACTTACTTTAGATTCCATTGTTGTCCACTTGCTATATTTTAATTCCCTTACAAAAAGAAAAATAAGTAAGTAGAGGTTTTGTCTAATGGCCACCATGGGCCAAAATAACAAAGCGTGTGTACAGGAAAAAAAATTCTGATTCTATTATTTTCATAATAGCTGTGCCAGGACCCCCACCCAACTGATTAAGTTTAATTTTTATACTTTAGGGCTCATTTATCAAGTACAGAGCATGGTGCATTGTACAGGTATAGGACCTGTTATCCAGAATGCTTATTTTCCAAATAAGGGAACTTTCCATAATTTTGATCTTCATACATTAAGTCTACTAGAAAATCATGTAAGTCAAGTACAAGCTACTGTTTTATTATTTCAGAGAAAAAGGAAATCCCTTTTAAAAATGTGTCTATGGGAGACAGCCTTTCAGTAAGTTGGAGCCTCCTAGATAAAGGGTTTCCGGATAACAGATCCCATACCTTTACAGAAAATGCCATACTTTCTCCTGTCCTGCACTTTTCTGAATGTGTCCCCAGGTCTCTGTACTACAGAATGCAGCAAGGAGGCCCGGTGTATTTCATGAATAAAGTGCTGCTTGGTTTAGAAGCTCTGTATTCATGAAGAACGAGCAGCAGGAGGCCAGTATCAAATGTTAGGCACCCTCCAGTGATTATACTCACTTACCTGATACCCAGTTCCAGTGTACCTGTTTACTGAAAACTGCAGCTACCCGGGTACGTCTGTAGGAGCACCACAGCATCATCATCCTCTTCTTAGATCATTTCTTCTACTTCAGGCCAGTGCACATTTATGTAAGGGAGGTAAAGGGTTAATGCTCCGCTGTCACCATGGAAACCAGTCTTTACTCTAAGGATGGGAATCCACACGATGGTAATAAAACGTAGAATATTTATTGGAACACTTCAGCAACATCCATTCAAGTTTTGTACAGTCCAAACACATTCACAATGTGACAATTACTCCCTTTCTTGCAGAGCAGTCAGGGCCGCTTCTGCCATGAGGAAAGGTGAAACCCTTGCCTCAGGCGGCAGCGAGCAGCCGGTTACAAGGGGCGGCAAAAGCCGCCTCTTGTAACTTTAAGAGCTGAACTTCCGGGTTTAAACCTGGAAATTCAGCTCCACTAGTGCAAAGAGCGCTATTGTGCTCAATGCACTAACGATACTGCCCCCTGAAACCCGATCCGACGCTAATTTTTAAGCGCGGGAGAGGAGGGGGGCGGCATCTGGGCTGCTGCCTCAGGCGGCAGCAGCCCCAGAATCGGCACTGAGAGCAGTTACCTCTTCGAATAGTGAACCCCTGACACAGAGTCATAGGAGACACAGGAACATCCCTTTCCAGGGTCACTTAACACCTCCCTGCTTCAGTCGGCCTGACACCACACCAGTGCACCACTGACCTTTCAGGGTAGGACTTTTCTTTCACCTTCTGGTCCTACCAGTCCGGCATACGTCCTATGCCCCTCTGGCCTACTCCAGATAGGATTTTTCTTTGCCCCTCCTTCAGGATGTCCGTGTCCCCCTAACACCCCTGCCCTCACTGGCAAAGCCTTGGCTCCTAAGCCACTAACTCCTTGTCGGGGTCTTGGCTACCCATTCTAGTGTTCAACTAACTATCTTAAGTACCTAGTACTTGCACTTGTAGCTTTACCACTATCTACTTCCAGGTGCATCCATCAACCACCCCTAAATGTGTTTTCCCTTTATATACCTTACTCAATTAACCATCCCTTTAACATTTACTGTCCATGTGCAGTTCTTAACTTTGTACATGTGCCTTTCCCTAGGTAACCTCATGAAACCTCCAAGATTCACTTGCTTGACACCACTGCCACCTTGTGGTGATTTTTGCACATTACAGCTTCAAATAACCACTTAGCATTTTCAATCACTTCAACATTTCACAGCATTCAACATTCACTTAACACATACAATATACACTTTCTCATACAATATACACATTTTCAGCACACAAACCCAATCACCTTCTTACATGTATAGTAGAATAAAAGGCTGGATTGTTGCTTCAAAGTTTGGCTTATCACGCTACTACATATGCACACACAAAACTGCAAATAGATATGATCCAAAAAGAAGAATAACATGGTGACATTGTGTTCCTACAGAAATAACCTAATGCAATATTCAGTGAATAGGAGCATCTACAGGGCACATTTACTCGAGTGAAGGATTAGAAGGAAAAATACTTTGAATTTCGAAGTATTTTTTTGGCTACTTTGACCATCTAATTGGCTACTTCGACCTTTGACTACGACTTCGAATCGAACGATTCAAACTAAAAATCGTTCGACTATTCGACCATTCGATAGTACTGTCTCTTTAAAAAAAACTTCAACCACCTATTTCGCCACCTAAAACCTACCAAGTACCAATGTTAGCCTATGGGGAAGGTCCCCATAGGCTTTCTAGGCAATTTGGGATTGAAGGAAAATCGTTCGATCGATGGATTAAAATCCTTCGAATCGTTCGATTAGCCTTAATAAGTAGCTCAACGCTGCCACCTACAGGTACTTATTACACATACTTGCTGCATGAACTGATTTCGGTCATATACAAAAACACCAAAAATGTTGAAATGTTGAGCTTAAAGGTGCCATTAATTAAGGATGCTTGCATCGAAACACACTTCTTTATGCAATGTTGTTGAGCTTAGCACCACTGTGACTGTGTTTTGTGCAGAATTGTTTGCAACTGGAGCAACTGTTGCCCTGAACGTGGTAAGACTAGAGTTCTCACTGCAGGTTGTCCCTATAGATATAGCAGACTTGCACCTAAAGAATCGCGAGCAGATGTCATTTTAATGTATAGATCCAAATACAGGTGTAACATATATTATCAGGAATGCTTTGGACCTGGGGTTTCCTGGAAAAAAGATCACTCCATAATTTGCCTGCCAAAAACCATTTAACCATTAAACAACTGGATTTTCACTAATATGGATTTGTGCAGCTTAGTACAAGTACAAATTTACTGTTTTATTAATACAGTTATGGGACCTATTATCCAGAATGCTCTGGATCTGGGGGTTTCCAGATAACAAGTCTTTACAGATAGCAGGTCTTTCTGTAATATATCTCCACACCTTTAGTCTTCTAGAAAATCATGTAAACATTAAAGAAACCCAATAGGCTGGTTTTGCTTCCAATAAGGATTAATTATATCTTAGTTGGGATCAAGTAAAAGCTACTGTTTTATTATTACAGAGAAAAAGGAAATCACTTTTCAGTCAAATTTGGATTATTTGATTATAATGGAGTCTATGGGAGACAACCTTTCCGTAATTCTGAACTTTCTGGGATAACAGATTCCATACCTGTACAGGTATGGGACCTGTTATTAAGAATGCTTGGTTTTCCAGATAATGGATCTTTCTGTCATTTGACTCTTCATACCTTATGAAGATTTAAATAAACAAAACACAAAAAGTTGGTTTTGCTTCCAATAAGGATTAATTCAATCTTAGTTTGGATCAAGTACAAGCTACCGTTTTATTATTACAGAGAAAAAATGTGGATTATTTGGATAAAATGGAGTCTATGGGAGAAAGGCATTCAGTATTACAAAGTTTTCTGGATAATGTGTTTGTTTATAACTCATCCCATACCTGTATGTTTTTTCTGCTGGGGTTGAACAACCACAGGCTAAGCAGTACTGATACAAAGAGGACTTAAATTATGAGGGTAGACTGTCAAGGTTGGGGTTGTTTTCTCTGGAAAAAAGGCGCTTGTGAGGGGACATGATTACACTTTACAAGTACATTAGAGGACATTATAGACAAATAGCAGGGGACCTTTTTACCCATAAAGTGGATCACCGTACCAGAGGCCACCCCTTTAGACTAGAAGAAAAGAACTTTCATTTGAAGCAACGTAGAGGGTTCTTCACAGTCAGGACAGTGAGGTTGTGGAATGCACTGCCGGGTGATGTTGTGATGGCTGATTCAGTTAATGCCTTTAAGAATGGCTTGGATGATTTTTTGGACAGACATAATATCAAAGGCTATTGTGATACTAAGCTCTATAGTTAGTATAGGTATGGGTATATAGAATTTTAATTAAAAGTAGGGAGGGGTGTGTGTATGGATGCTGGGTTTTCATTTGGAGGGGTTGAACTTGATGGACTTTGTCTTTTTTCAACCCAATTTAACTATGTAACTATGTAACTATTTACTAAAATCTGAATTTATCTCATATTTTATTTAAAAAAAAAAAAAACACGACCAAACTCTCATGCTTGACTTAACATTATTTATTATTATTATTAATTGGATCACAGAAAAGCTTGATAAAATCGAGCAAAACCCCGAATTGCTCAGTTTCTTTTAGTTTTTGCCCCAAAACCCTGAAAAAGTTGGCGTTTCAGGCTAAACCCAGCTCACACCACAAAAACTTCAAATTGAGATAGGTGCCTCTTCCACTGACTTATGGGACCTCGACAGGTCTGAGATGGGGGATTTTCAAATTCAGGCTTTTGCATCAAAAGCCTTTTTTCCCCCAAAAAGCCAGACCAGATATAATCGAAGTTTAGTAAATAACCCCCAAAGTGTGGCTGTCATTGTTATGTTCTGCTGTTGGCTTCTTGCCCTTCTACACCTGCTGCCTCACATTCTGCACATTGCAGGGCAGTTTTCCGTATTTGTACCCCACCATAATTCATATTTAAGACCCTTATCAAGGTTGATCTTGCCATACTCTGTTCCAAATCCCTCTTCAAGTGGCATTACGTTGTCTGAATCATGGAATGGAGAGAATCCTCCTTTTTTTCTTTTTTGCTTTTGCGTAATGCTAGTAATTTACAGCAAGTTAACTTCCTGAAAGGGGTAGTTATGTTCCTAAATGTCTCAGAATATTAGTAATTTCATATAATGTTCACACTGTTGGTTAAAATGCAATTTAGCCTTGTATGCTTTAATGGAAGTACTGGCAGAGGAACTCGATTATTTATCGTACTACTACAGAAGGTTCTGTACCTTATAAAATTAAAGAAAATCGTGTCCTGGAAGATGCCGTGATACTGCTAAAGAGTCCGCACTTTGTAAGAATATCATTTTCTCTCCAGGTTGTGTCCTCCGCATCAGGGGAATAGTTTTACATGAACATTATGTTGCTGTTCTCTGTGTTCTCTGACTCTTACTGAGTGTAAGTTCTATATGATCATTTTCTGTGACAGGAAGGAACAGACTATATTTTGTGAGCTCAACACATAAGGTTATATTTGAAAGATATATTTGTGGTCAGTAGCGTTGATCTTTAGCAGGGTGCCTGCATGGAAGATAGCCCAGACATAACATCCATGAATATAAATGGATTGACTACACCATGATGCAACGGTTGGGCTGGTTCAGGTGCAGTGGGTCCAGAAAGTGACTGATGGGTGGGTGGTTGGGTAAATAAACCAGCACGGGCGGGGGGTCATGTTCAGGTTTGGTTAAACGAGACAAAGGTTGTCAGGGTCAAATCATTTTTGACCCTCGTATTACTACAACACTCAAATAACACATCACATGCTTCCCATGATTAACATAATCCCACACACACCTACTGTCACTCCCACTCTCTGTATTAAAGGAGAACTAAAAACCCCATATTATATATACTGCAATTATAGCACCAGCCTAAAGTTTCAGCTTCTCAATAGCAGCAATGATCCAGGACTTCAAACAGGCATTTAATGATGTACACTACCATTGTCATCTCACATGTCAATCTGTATTTGATCTTGTACTTTTTGTCAGTATATGGGTGGGTGAAGTGTGTGCCCAAAATAAGGCTACCAGGCATCCAACAACCCAGACCCCTGGACGTGGACTCAAGAAATGTTCTTGTTCTGACTTCTCCTCATATATTTATCAACCGGGTCAGACAGACTCTAGTTCTTTCAGATTCTTTGCTCAGGAATAGCTGACTTTGGTCTTTTAGGGATCTTTGCTGCCAATTGCTCATCAGTACCAATTACTTCCCAATGATCAAGAATAGCTTGCTTTACTTTTTCACTATTGGGACCATACTGGCTGGCATAATACACATCTTGATCTTCTTACACATATGATGGTCACATATATTGGTCACACAGTCTGTTGAACTTTTAAACACAGTGCATAGTGGTTGTAATTTGCTAGCACTATGACATCATTTCAGTTTAAACTATTTAAAGCTCATTTGTGCAATGCACATTATCCTTGAAAAAAGTCCTAAAGAGGACTGAAACATCAGAACATGTATTATGTGTATATAAAATAAAGAGACACTGCATCACAAAGGGAAGCGCTTGTCCAGGAATTATTTATTCCAAGTTGTGATTATATATATATATATATATATATATATATATATATATATATATATATATATATATATATATATATATATATATATAGTCCGTAGAGATGGCAGCACTTTCTTTCTCAAAGTGAGAAAGACTAGATTGCTGGCTGAAACCTTCATCTCCCAGTAATTATATTAAATATATTTATGTATATATATATCCTGACGACGGCTCCATGTGAGTTGAAATGCGTTGATGCACCATGCACTAATAAAAGCCCTTTGATATATATTTGAAGAGTCAATGCCACTGAGATATATATATATAAACAGTGTGGTGCCAGCACAACTCGTGTTTTGGGTCAATAATGCCTGGGTGCAAAGAATCCAAAGCATAAATCTAGTCCCATCGACTTTGATAAAGGCCAGAGAGCTAGACGAAACGTCAGTCTTTTTGCTGAAATAAACTTGTACTTCTACGTAAGACCTGAGAGTGCGATCCTTCGATGGGACTATATATAGTGAATAAAGTACCCCCTATTGTAAAATATAAGGATATTATAAGTTACCAAGGAGTTTCATGACTATATAAAAACAAGAGGCCGAAGGCCGAGTGTTTTTATACAGGTCACGGAACTCCGAGGTAACTTCCAATACCCTCATATTTTGCAACAGGGTGTACTTTATTTATTATAATACACAAATTTAAGTGAGTCATGTGACAGAAATGACATCACTACTCACCGTTTATAACTGATGACATCAGAACTCACCTTTTATAAGGATATAATTTACAAGATATTCATGGCTTTTGTGTATTATATATATATATATATATATATATATATATATATATATATATATATATATATATATATATATATATATATATATATATATATATATATATATATAAGGATTCTACACACAGCTAGAGGAGTGGATAATTATAAAAGAAAGCATCAACCAAACAAAATGTTTCAGCATCACTCTAGGTGAAAAGAAGAGGTTTATTCGCGCCACATATCAAGCAACGTTTTGGGCTGTACCAGAGGCCCGAATCTACATTTACACATTAACTTCTTATAATAAATATATTTTTGCTTTATTGCGTTTACTCCGGAGCATCTTTTTGTGAGTCTGCGTGTTCTACAACTAACGGTTTATCCGATCCATGTATTATTATTATTATTATCAGCTTAGTGACGGCTACATATGAAATTCTGACTTATAACCATCAAAACCTGAACACCTGCACCCTCTAGTGTTATGAAAATATTTCACAGGCAAGATTAAATGGAAGGAATACATAAATATACATATACATACATTAGCATGTGCTTCTCTGTGAAGTCCTACCAAATCTTCTCCTTGGAATTATCATTCACCCACAACATACACTAAGGCCTATGTTATACAGGAAAATAAGTAGACATTTGTTTTATTATGTTAAAGGGGCAAATATTTACCCACATCTAGTAACCTATAGCAACCAATCAGATTGTTTTCAAACAGCTAACCGGTAAATTCTACCTGCTGATTGGTTGCTATGAGTTACTGGACAAGTAGCAAACTTAAAGGGGTGGTTCACATTTCCGGTAACTTTTTCGTATGTTTTGTAATGTCCGATTCCTAGCAACTTTGCAATTAGTCTTCATTATTTATATTTTATAGCTTTTGAGTTATTTACTTTGATCTTTTGCCTCTTTCAAGCATTCAAATAGGGGTCACCAGGGATGGGTGAATTTGTCCCGTTTCGCCAAAAATGTCGCTGACGCCCATTAAAGTCGCGCGGCGACGTGCATCTTTTTTTTTTGACCCACGCCACCATACAAGTCTATGGGCGTCATTTCTGCTGGGAAAACAAGGCGAAAAAGTTCGCCCATCCCTAGGGGTCACTGACCCCATCTAAAATACAAATGATCTGTAAGGCTACACATTTATTGTTATTTCTACTTTTTATCACTCATCTTTCTATTCAGTCCCTCTCCTATTCATATTCCAGCCTCTTATTTAAATTAATGCATGGTTGCTAGGGTAACTTGGATTCTAGCAACCAGATTACTGAAATAACAAACTGGAGAGCTGCTGAATAAAAAGCTAAATAACTCAAAACCCACAAATAATAAAAAATAAAAAACAATTGCAAATTATCTCTACATCATACTAGAAGGTAATGGAAAGGTGAACAACCCCATTAAAGGGATCTATTGTGAAAATGAAAATGTAATATTACCTTCATCTCACTGAACTAAAACACTTACTTACCTAAATATAATCAATGAAAATTTCAGTACTGTTTAAAGGAGAACCAAACCCTTGCTACTAAATCCCCTACCCCCCTACCCTACATAGACCCCCCTCCCTGCTCCCCTCCCCCAGCCTAGGTGGTACCTTTGCTAAATGCCCCTAACTCTTTACTTACCCCTCGGTGCAAATTCTGTCCAACGGAGTTCACAGGCGCCGTCTTCAGCCGCTTCGGTAATCTTTGGGTCTTCTTCTTCGTGCCTTTCGGCGCATGTGCAGTTGTCATGAAACGGAAAATTGCTCCAACTGTGCATGCGCCGATATGCCGATCTATTCCTGAAGATTACCGAAGAGAAGAAGATGGCTGCCGTGAACTGCGATGCCCTGAATCTGGGTTTGTTTCTCTTTTAAGAAGTAATCACGTTTCTCTTCAGAATCTCACCATCAGCTGCTTGTCATGTGAGGTCTGGGTCGGATTTTGATTGACCGTATGTCTTATACGTCTATTACGGGGGCTCCCTTTTTTAGCAAATGTTTTTAGAGCTAACTCAAATAATCAACTCTGGCACAAACAAAATATAACAAAATAACAGACAGAGAAACAGGATCTCCATCAAAACAGGCTATTTTAAAAGATCGAGCTTTTAGACCTATCTGTCAATCAAAAACGGACTCCACCTACTGCATGAAGAGAGGCCGCTTGCTCAGAGGGGCAGAGTGAAGAGAAACCTGATTATTTCATAAACAGTACACAATTCTGAATTAGCGATAAAGCTTCTATTTAATTTAAATGTTCGCAATTGATCCACTTTAAGTCCACTTATTGCATGACCCCCTAAATTCCAGAGCTTGACAATCTGTCCCTAGTTTCCTTTAGGAATCTGCTTATGTGGGAGGTCAGTGTAAAGTTGGCCATAGATGCAAAGATACTATCGTATAAAACTAAGATTTTCAGACCATGGTGATCGGTCGTTCAGTCGATCAGACAGGTTCAAAGATTTATATCAACTAACAATAAGATCTCTGCATGTATTGCCTGTCTGATGATATCAATGGGACTTTTGAACAATTGCTGACCGTCACTTAATGGCCTGAGCATTGTGTGATTTGTTCTCTTTACTACTTTATATTAATTTGAATTAGGGATGCAGCGAATCCACTATTTTGGATTCGGCCAAACCCCCGAATCCTTTGTGAAAGATTCGACGAATACCGAACCGAATCCTATATGCATATGCATAGAAGGATTCAGTTTGGCCGGGCAGAAGGACTCGGCTGAATCCGAATCCTGCAGAGAAAGGCCGAATCCTGGCCAAATCCCGAACCGAATCCCTGGATTCGGTGCATCCCTAATTTGAGTGGTTAGTTGGAGGTCAGAAGATTGCCACGGACAGGCCATAATCTGTACATCTACGGCCAGCTTTAGCTGCTGTTTTATCTGTATAAACCTCATTTTTATATGAATTCAAGTTGGGTACATGGTACATTGTTTATGGTACACCACCTGTTCTACAGGTCTTTAACTATCACTGCACTTTTGTAAAAATGTTGTCAACTAATGGAAGTATTGAGGGTGAATATATCATTATTTTCTCTTTTCCATTTCCCCTTAACTGCGATACTATTACAGCTAACTTTGTCTCAAATGCCTTCTCACATTCTCTTTTGTTTTAATAACCTTAAAAGAATTTAGTAGTGGAAATAAAAGTAAAAGCTTGTTTATTATGTTCTAACACATTTTTGCCAATTTTAGTCTTTGCTTTCCACAGGTAAGTTTGGCTTCTTTCTAATGTTCTCCTGTGACTTGAGTTGTCTCTTGTTTCCTGAGCTCCTGGGTTTTAGGTGTCACAGCCCATGCTTGTAGTAATAGTTCCGCTTCCACTTCTGACTTTGAATATTCCATCTTCAGCAAATGCAGATAACTTTCCAGGACCTGTAGATTTAACAAAAGTAAAGAAATGGTTCCTATTATAGCAAGCTGGACATGCAAATTTGGGCAAATATTATCAGGCATAAACAAAACACAAGTCCAAAAATTCTAATCATAAAAATTGGCTTTATCAGTAGGAAAGCTGCATAACAGATCCCATACCTGTGTGTGTGTGTGTGTGTGTGTGTATATATATATACCGGTATATATATATTTAATTTTAAAACAACCTTATAGGGGAGTCCTTCCCCCCTTGTCCAACAGCCTCTCATTGCTTAGCTACTGTAGTTCTCTAGCCAACTCTAGGGTGTAATTTTCATTCAGCCGAGGCCTTGTCAATACTATACACTAAAATCATTGGATACAGACACTACACCCTAACACCCTAACTTTTGGCCCCCGCAAGTAAAAATACCTTTCCTTCTCCTTTAAACATTGGAGTATTATATTTGACCCTTACTATTAGTGGATAGGTCAGTGAGCAGTGACCCCAGTGGGCTCTGCCTGTTATTTAAATCAGCCCAATGTGGTAGAGCATGTGGAAAAGGTAGTTAAGGGAATGATAGTCTCTGTGAGATTTCCCTGGTTGGTCTAAACAGCTCATCTCAGGAGAGAAAAATATAGAAGAACTCACCAATACTAGGTGCTTTAACATATTTTCTACACATCATCAGTTTCTCCATTTTATAGCTGAGTAGGTGGTTTCAAGACTGAGGCATTGCCACATATTTGAAATGGTTCATAAAGGCTCGGATTTGTAGGTTCTGGCAAATGCTGCTGTAAGATGCTATAGACAGTAGATATTTATTGGGACTATGGTGGCTGGCTATTTGGACCTCTATGTACCAGAAATGCCAGGGCCTGTTTTGAGTCCATAGGTATACAGATATTCAAGGCAGTGTAAATGCCTATCTCAAACATCCTCTGTGGATATTTGTAGGTAAATATCTCATCACAGATAATGTAAGCTAACAGTATGTTTCACTACAACCAGATATGAATACCCACCTGTAAACAAAAAATACAGTGGTTTTCAACTGTGAGCAAAATAAGTCTGCAATAGGTTAAACAGTGCATAGCTTGCTTTGGTCTGTGGAATTCATTGGTTCCTTGTTTAGCCCCTTGGGAATGTTATTCAAGGAATATATGTTTGCAATGTCTAGCAAGATCAAATAGTGTCCTGATCCAGTACAGCAAATCCTATACACACTGGAATTAAGGAAAAAGATAATGAATATTTCGGTAGAACTTTTGAGCTCTTCTTCAAAGTGTAGCTAAAGACTTCTACTTACCAGATCTGTGCATTCCTGGGCTAGATTAATATAATGTAGATCTCTTCATTAGATTCTTAACATTCCAGGATGAAGCAAAGGATAAGCATACATAATACAGTAGGGAAAAAAAGTAAGTTCCTGGAGATTATACTTACCATTTCCATTTGGCAGAACATGCACAAAAGCATGCATTTATAAACTTGTCTTGGTGATGAGATGATCTGAACATTTTTATATCACACAGACAGAATACTTTATAAGATGAGTTTTTTAAAGATGGTTTTAATTGATGTAAATTGATATGTTCTCTTTTCCAAACCTTAATGAATTGGTGCAGATTGCGAGGAAGATAATGAATAATTAGGTACTCATTGCTAAAGAGTTCTACTTACCAGATCTGTACATTCCTGGGCTTTACTATAAAGCTGATCTGTAGATCACCCAATGGGCTAGATTAATATAATGTAGATCTCTTCATTACATTCTTACCATTACGGGATGAAGCAAAGGACAAGCATACATAATACAGTAGGGAAAAAGTAGGTTTCTGGAGATCATTGCCAGAACACACAAAAGCATGCATTTATAAACTTTTCTCGGTGATGAGATGATTGAATATTTTTATATCATGCAAACAGAAGACTTTATAAGATGATTTTTTTTTTAAAAGATGGTTTTCATTGATGTATTTTGATATGTTCTCTTTTCCAAACCTAAGTGGCGCAGATTCCGAGAGAAGCGTTATGTATTATCCCTTTCCCAATGTCACACAACAAACCCATGACAAACACATATTTCACACAACACAATATCACAATATATGTTTTAGCGAACTAGTGTATCCCAGTGTAACTTGAATGACTCCAAACGACGATGTATTTTATAACGCAGTGAAATTGTTAGTGGATTGGTATGTTCATTTCTTAATGATCGCGGAAATGCAAAAGATGTTACGGTACGAACGATTTTGAAGGTTGTTGGTGTCTTTTAAGTTTGTGGTTATTTGAATCATGTACAAATAATATAGTTCTGAATAGATTTAATTTATCTGGCACATCTACTGCCTACAGTACAACTATGCTTTTTAATACTCACTTTATCCTTGATATGTAAGGAAAAATGTTATTGCTGCAGAAAAAGAGACAGATTTTTACCTCTGAGTATTACAGGACCCAGTGTTAAATATTGTGCAATCATTCCATCATCCACAGCACTGGTTTTGTTGCACATCTGAAAATTACATTTTAGAATTCATTACTTAATACATTTCTGCAGAAGGACATCGGTATTTTAATTATGAGCAAACTATTATCTTAGCAACCATGGGAATGTATTAAAAGGGGCCAGAGACCCAGAAATAAAAAGCTGTACATGTATGGGATTCCTTATCCACAAAGCTCCAAATTACGGGAACGCCATCTCCCATAGGGGTATACTTATCAAAGAGTGAAGTTAGAGATCGCCACAGTCCGCTAGAGTGAAATTCCACCACTCTCCATTCATTTCTATGGGATTTTTAAGAGTATTCAACAATGGGTGAAAGTGAAAGTCCATCCTTTGATAAATACGCCTTTCAAAATCCCATAGAAATGAATGAGTGGCGGTATTTCACTCTAGTGGATTGTGGTGATCTCAGACTTCACTCTTTGATAAATATACCCCTTAAAGGGGGTAGATGTATCAAAGAGTTAAGTTAGAGATCTCCACAGTCCGCATAGTGAAATTCCGCCACTCTCCATTCACTTCTATGGGATTTTGAAAGGCGTATTTATCTATGGATGTACTTTCACTTTCACCCATTGATAAATACTCTTAAAAATCCCATAGAAATGAATAGAGAGTGGTGGAATTTCCCTCTAGAGGACTGTGGTGACTTCTAATTTCACTCTTTTTTAAATATACCCCATAGACTCCAATTTAATCAAATAATTGATTTTTTTTTCCACTATACCTGTAACAATAGAACTGTACCTTTAACTTATTCCTAAAATAAGATATAATTAATCCTTGCTAGAGGCAAAACAATTGTATCGGGTTAAATTAATGTTTAAATGATTTTAGTATGGAGATTTAAATTATGGAATGATCCCTTATCCGGAAAACCCCAGGTCAAGAGCATTCTGGATATTAAAATATCTTTTCAAATTAAACATGGAACCAAAATGTTTTATTTTAATATCTCTACCTAACAAATTTAAAATCTTCAGCTGCTTGCCACACTGAATTTCGCCTTCCACAACTCATTTTCCCCCGCCCTTCTCACTGTCAGTACTCTCTCCTGGCGCAAAAAAAAAGATTTAAATATAATGGAAAGCTTGCCTTGATGACAACATCCACAAAGTGGCACCTTTCTGCTTGCTGGTATTCAAAAGTACAGGTTTTGACTAATTTGTTAAGTGCCATTATGGTTGAATTTGCTTGATTAACATGATAGAAAAGGATATGGTTTATTTCATTGGGTAATGAGTCCCCTTTCATGCTCCCATTAAAGGAGTGGTTCACCTTTGAGTTAACTTTTATTATGTTATAGAATGGTTTATTCCAAGAGAATTTTTATTTGACCTTCATTATTTATTTTTTTTATATAGTTTTTTAGTTTTTGAAATATTTGTCTTCTTCTGACTGTTTCCAGCTTTTAAATGCGGGTCACTGACTTCATCTAATAGCAAATGCTCTGTAAGGCTACACATTTGTTTTTATTGCTACATTATATTACTCATCTTTCTATTTAGGCCTCTCCTATTTATTTTCCAGTCTCTTATTCATATCAATGCATGGTTGCTTGGACCCTAGCAACCGGATTGCAGAAATTGCAAACTGGAGAGCTGCTGAATAAAAAGCTAAATAACTTTAAAACCCCAGATAATAAAAAAAAAAAAACAATTGCAAATTGTCTCAGAATATCAAACTTCAATAGAATCCTACCTCCATGGGTTAAATACTGTGGTGCTCTATCTGGGAACTTTGCTGCTCTTCATTGTCTCAGAATATCACTTTCTACATCATACTAAAAGTTAATTAAAAGGTGAACACCTCCTTTAAATTATCTTTTTTTTTTTTGTCTTGATGTGGTTAAAGTGGGAGTGGCCTTATAAATAAATGTGGATTGGTACAATTGTGCATCCCCTTTATATATTATAACATATTGGAAGCATAACTGTATTGACAATGGTATATATAAAATCTCACTACTTACTGGATTGCATGTTTCGGATATCGTATTACACAAACGGATCTGACAGTGCATATAAAGTTTGTCATAACTTGCAATGTATTCAAACATCGGTAGAGAAATGAGTCCTTGGTAGAACAGCTCACTCTGAGTTATGCGATAGGTTGACTCATTGAGTTTGAGACAGCTGCAAAAATAGACATCAGAACCATGAATCACATCAGATCGTTCTCCTTAACAACCTTATAAAGCTCAATATCCAAGGCTATAGTGAAAGGTTGGACTTGATGGACTGATCTTTTTTCAACCCAAATTAACTGTATAACTTGTATTTTAAGACTCACTGAAAGATAAAAACACATAAGTAACAAATAAGAAAAAATATGAAGAATAAGATTGTACTTGTTGATGATAATATAAATCTTAATGGGATCCCAGATCTCAGCGCTAGGTGTAGCATAGCAGGATTTCAAGTATGGCACGTAGATGTATGACTGGGGCTTTTCAATAACGATGCCAATATACAGTTTGGATTCTGTGTTCGACCACACGGATGGAGCCTGGTAAAGTCTGGTGTATTCTGCATCTCTAAAGAAGCCCATCTTTGCCAAATAGGTTGCATTTTCCCCAACAGTAATATTTGCAGAGCTGTATATAATAAATATAATTGAAATTATAATAGCAAAACATTTTTAGACAGAACTGCTGTGAACTTAACTTAAAATGCCCCAAAATATATCCTCCTTAAAAAAGATTTTCACAGGACTGAGCACTGGCACATGGGTCTTTCTAGCTATTGGCTGTAGCTACTACAGCAATGTATGACAATTTGACAATGCATGTCAAATTAAAGCAATTATCACATTCTGCACCTTGCAACATGTTCAATACACTGAAGTTATATTTTTGACAAAACTGAAAAGTACTTTGCCAGAAATGTATCACTACCCTGATATGAATATAACCTACCTGACAAAACTTTCTGTTAACCATAGTACGACTTCCATGTTAATTGGAAAGAAGCAGGAAAAATTCCTAGAGAGTTCAAGACTTTCATTGACTCCATCAGATTTTGTTGAGAAGAACAGTTCATTTGAATAATTGACATATGTGGAATATGCCTGGAAAAATATATAATTTTGATTAACGAAGAGATCAAATATGCATACCCTATTCTTTTCCAAAAGCCTTTTTTTGTGGTTTATGTATGAACATTGTGCTTTGCAGCTCTATACTTTGAAATTTTATCAAGTTGCTAGGGTCCCACAGAAAATAAGAAGGCATGTATGGGAGCACAATAATTCTACCAGAATGCTGTTAAGAATTATTAAATTCCATGTATGCTTTAATATCCTCCTACTTGTAGGTAGTACTGTGGAATAGGGAACACCCATAATATGTGTTGTCTTGGTCAAAGTATAAACCCTCTATTAGTCCTCTTTTTTTTCTTTTAAGGCCATAAGATACCCTTCTAGCCAGGCATCAGTTTTGAAGGTGATCCATTTTTGGCTGCTAATGATGTTTGAGTTTTTTGCGGAGGGTTTTGCCCGAAAACCCAATCAATTCAAGCGATTCATAATTTTTTCCCCAAAAAACTCAAATTGATCGCAACTCGAACTTGCTGAATAGTGTTTTTTCCATTCAAGTTGTGAATTCATTCAAGTTATAAAAAACTCCCTAACCCCCTAAGTGATTTCTGAGTTTCTGTAATCTAGTATTAGTATTTTTGTGATGTATTTTATACTCTATCGCTATCATATCAATTACAGGAGCATGGTACTAGCATGGGGTGGTTGTAGGGTTGTAGAGGGTGTCACAATACAATGCAGTGGGGTCTAGGACACTGCTTGGTCCCTCTGCGCAGTGCTGTCTCAGCAGAAGGGGGGTGATTAGGCTCTAGTCTACTGGGCATGCAGAGATCTTCTTAAAAAAACTAATTAAAAACAATTTAAATTCAGTACAAAACAGCTCTATGCCAAGTGCTTTAATATATATTTTACTATTCTTGCCCTTTGCATGTATTTATTTCAAGTTAGTTGGAAAGACAATATTTTTGTTGTTTATGAAAGCAAAAATAAAAGGATTTTATCAATAGCTGGAAAACAGTGTCATTTCAGTAAAACATTTAGACACTTTATTTTCCACAGTTGAAGGATTTATGCCAGCAAGGTAAAAATAAATGTCAGAATAATTTCTCCCTTAATGGGATCTCCATCAAGGAGCAAGGATTCCGACAGGTGCAGGGTCGCAAATTCAGGGCCCAGTTCCCCCCAACCCCTTAAAGCTAACCCGCAATGTGTAACCCGCACTCTGGTGGAATGCTCATACAAAACACAGAACCGACAAACGGAATTGTTATTCCATGGTGTGATCCCCTGTATTTATTGTATCAAACAATATTTCAATATTATATATTTTCAATATTTTCAATATTTCAGCCCCCAAGGACCTAAAACAATTCTTAATGAAAACTTCTGCATTAGTAGGGAAATGTTTACTAATTAAACCAGATTATTGATTTTTATACTAGACTAAATTCATAGTTTCAAAAGGTCCAGAAAAGCTTTAAATAAATTTGAAAACAAATATGGCATTTTACCTGGCCCTTTGATTAACCTGCCCATTACAATTTTGATTTTTACATTTGTAATCAGAATTTGCACATTCTATACCTGTATCTGGGCTCCACAAATACCATTTCTTGGCACTGCATACAGGCTGACATAGCTCTTGTCCCTTCTTTCAATGAAGCTGATGCAGGAACTGTCTCTTAGATGTACTGATGTGTTGTATCCCAGGTTCTCCAACAGGCATTTACCAAAAGACAGCTTGATTTGGTTTAATCCACATATTAACTCTGGTGAAGGCAGATCTGAAGAAAAAAAAAGCAGAGAATATTTCAGTGATATTCTTCCTTACAAAGGATAAGCTACAGAATGACTTCTTACTTGCAGGATCACTTGTTTTCAAAGAAGCAACCAAACTGCTTGGATTACACTGGCACTGAAAATCCTCAGTTATATTGGTGCAGTATTCATCTAGAGCACAGACAGTTCCAGAGCAATTCATACTTGATTCTATACAGGACAAAATGGCATTAAAAACTATTACTAGATATTCTTATATTAAGAAACTGTATATTGCCATAAGTCAGAGTGCTTACCAACACAATAGGCCATGTAGATTATTGGTACCGGCTTCAGTTTGTACACATAAAATCCACCTGAACAGGCTCTGACTGAAATATTGTAATACCAGAGACAGCAATAATTTCTCCAGCTTCCACAAACTGTGCGCTCTGTTATTCCTTCCTCTGGAGTTGGATGGCTGCCATTTAGCCATATAGGGAATTCTACTCCACAGCTATAACTAGGAATACAGTAATTAGGCATGCGCTGGCCATTTGTACCTTGAAATCTATACCAGCCTTCAGAAATAAAATCAAAGTTATAACGATAAACTCTATTTGATGTACTGCGCCACTGTTGATCAAGAACTGTGTAGTTGAAACATGGATCCAAACAGCTGTATAACGTGGCATTATTTTTATTGCAATCTAAATCGGGTCCACATGGTTCTCTGTGCTGACATTCATTCATTACACAGTTGTATCCATCCCCAAAATATCCATCAGGGCAGGCACAACTGTACCCTAAATATGTGTTTATACAAATTGCCAGAGGGTGACATTTATTAAGATCTTCGCTTAAACATTCATCAATATCGACACAACCGTATTCCAGTATAAATGTATATCCTTGATAGCAAGTGCAGTTGTACGACCCGACAGAGTTCACACAGGAAGGACAATACAATGAATAATCAGTACATTCATTGATATCATCACATTGGAATCCATTTCCTGCAAATCCTTCTTTACACGTGCACTCATTATATCCACCAAACTCCTCACAAGTAGCATTTGGGTGACATTCAGAATTTGAGCAGTTACCTTTAAATAATAGAAAAAGCTAATTAGCCACTAGTAGTATACTTGAAATCTTGCATATGTTGTGCTAATTGATACTCACGTTTTGTTTCCAGCCCTGAAACTTAAAAAAATAATAATGTGCCATACATATTAAAGAATATAACCATTTGCCTCATGTTCTGAATCAATTGCTGCTGCGCCTATTGATCCAGGGTTCCTACAGCAACCTGCTTCAATAGGCACAGTGCAGAGGCTCTAAAAGAATTGAAAATGATGCCAACTTTATTTATGCAAAGTATTGACAATTCATATGAACTATAAATTATTTGTCTTTTGCCACAGTTATACTTTGCCACCAAAAAAATCCTCATACTTTCAGAAAATGGAGTGCACATAATTTAGACCAATCAGGTACACTTTAGAAGACAAAAAATGTAATTAAATAAAATTAAATTAAATAAAATGCTAAAAAATTTACATAACAAATTTGGCACTCAGTTCTGGGCAAGAATTACAACTTTAAAGATAAGTGTAGCTAAACTTATTTAGGGGGATGAAAGGCTTTGAATAATTGCTAGCCAAATTGTTTATTTACTCCAAATGTGCTTTCATGCAGAAATACGAATATTATCGTATGATACAAAGTTCCATATGGTATTTGGTGCATTTATGGTGAGAGACGAGTCAATCGATATTGGCAAAAGACTTGTATATCAGTCATCTGGTGGATCGTCCAAGATGGAAAATTTTAATCGGGCCCCAGAATATCGGCCAGGATTTGCTGCTGAATTGGCAAATAGAGGAAGAATTCTACTGTTTCTACTTGTATATCCAACAATTTACACATGTAAATGTGTATGACCACCTTCAGTAACGTGTATAAATATAAGCCTATGCCCACAAGGCACGAAAAGTGTAAGGCTACTTTTTGAGTTGTTCTTTTGTTAAATAAATAACTTTTTAACTGCATCAAGTATTGGAGTGAAGGCTGATTTGTGCCAGCCCACTACTAAACACAACTAAGCTGAAGGTTTGGGGCCTGAGTACCTGGACCCCCATTAAAATTGGTAAGTTAACCTTGCTATCTACTACACTCAATGCTGGATACTCCCCTCTTGAAATGTGTCTGTTGTAAATAGAAGGTAAGTAAAGGTTTCCCTCAGTTGTAGTCTTTATTACATAACCAAAGCAATTAACTTGGAGCCAACCCTGGTAAACAGGATAAAAGATTCAAGCACATTCAGTTTGTTGTCTGGTGACCCTTGTCTTCGCTATTCTGCCAATCACATCATCCATCCATTTCCTCAGTGAAATGGTACCAAAGTGGAATAAAACTCACCTCCAAATCCTAGAATATTTACAGAGATGTATCCACTACCAAATACATCTATAAACCAAGGTCCAGAGGCCGGATTCTTTAAAAGATAGAAGGACCCATAGGCATATGATACAGTGTTTTCAAAATTCTCGTTGTTTCCTAAAAAATAAGTCTTCAAGTTAACATTTTTGCTTTTTCTTGCTTTGCATTTTATCTATTATTCAAATAAGAAAATATTTACAATGTTCATCTAGGAAATGGCAAGAAATATACAGACTACTAATCTTATTAATTATACACATCCCTCATTAAAGAGTACTTTGGGAAATCAGGCTGCTGCTTGGTCCCATAGAGAAAAACATGCAGCCACCCAAAATCTGTTGTGACATAAACTAGAAGCTTGATTGAGTGAAGTTGTAGCACCACAAATATAGCAATTTGCAGAAAAATGCCATATAGGTCCTGAAAATAGCAGTACAACAATTGTAAAAGTGTATCAGAATCTGTTCGGAGTACTTATAACTTACCACTTGGATCTGTAAGAGCAAGACTGATGTTTCCATTGGTTGTAATTAGCAGAAAGGTTAAAGATGTCACATTAAACACTTCCCTGTGATCCCCACTGATGGTTAAACTGACATTCAAGATTCGCACTGAAGAATTAAATGGTTTTGCTAGAAGTACATCCAAGCTCCTGATCACCTGCACAAGTTAGGGAAAGAGGGAAAGTATCAGCAGTGATTATCACCGAAGCCAAACTATCTAAAGCAATGGAAATGCACTTAAAATACTAAATAAAATGAAGAAAAGCCTAAATGCAGTCACAGGACCAAAATGTATTTTCTGTAGCGCCAAATGGATTTTGTTGGAATACAAATCCAGTATTCCTGAGAAAGGCTTAAAACATTATTATAGCTGCAGACCAGCACAGAGATGGATTTTTAAAGCAACACCTCACAATAAAGATCAAAGAGAGAGGATCCTCCAATGAGAATACCTTCTACTCCGTTTATACTTGACTGTCTGTGTATTGTTTCATAAGATAATTACTGAAAGATTTAAACATATTTTTTTCTGGGCCTGGACACTTAAGGAGCAGTTAGTGACTGTCAGCATTTTTTGTCATTGGAATGCCTGCTTTCCCTGGAAATTAATACAGGTATAGGACTGGTTATCCAGAAGGTTTTCCGGTTTTCTGATCTTTACTAGGGTATATGGTTAATTCTAATTACATTTTTTTTTTGGGTCCAAACTCACAAATTTGAATTTAAAAGCACCAACTCAAATTTGAATTCAGATGTGAGATTTATCACACCTGGAAACAGTTCTAATTCAAATTTTTGCCACCTAAAACCTGCCAAGTTCATGTAGAAATCAATGGCAGAGGTCCCTTGAACTATTTGCAGTTGTTAATAGTAGTGATGAGCCAAATTTTTGCCAAGTTTTGCTGCAAAAATGATGCCCCCACAGACTCCAATGGAAGAAAAAAATTGTTCTGCATTAAAAAAAAATTGTCACACAAAAGACAAGGGTTTTTATATTTTTGAGGATAACTCGATTCGAAAACGATTCGAGTTTTCGGTTGGGATTATTTGATCAAATTCTAGACGCTCAGGTTTTTTCATAAATAACATACCATTCTAATTGTGAATTTAATTTTAATTCATTACAGTTTTTTTTAAAAAAAATTCACTCTAAAATTTCAATATTTGATAAATAACCCCCTATAGTGTATAATATATCTACAAGTCATGGGAATGCCTGTTTTCCCTGGAAATGAATACAGGTATAGGACTTGTTATCCAGAAGGCACCGGAACTGAGGTTGTCTGAATAAGGGATCGTTCCATAATTTGGATCTCCATACCTTTAGTCTACTAAAAATCATTTAAACATAAATTAAACCTAATAGGATTGTTTTGCCTCTAATAAGGATTAATTCTATCTAAATTTGGATAAAGTATAATGTCCTGTTTTTTTTATTACAGAAAAAATGAAAATTATTTTTAAAAATCTGAATTATTTGATTAAAATGAAGTCTATGGAAGATGGACTTCATATAATTCAGAGTTTTCTGGGTAATAGGTTTCCAGACAACGGGTCCCATATCTTTAATAAGAATCATATCAAGGAAACTGTAATATAATGAGAATGGAACTCAGAAATACCCTCTAATTACAATGTAGGCTGTCGTATCCAATAAACATTTAGCATTAAAGCTACCTGCTCTCTGCTCGTCCATGGTATGTTTAAATACTGTCCAAAGCTTTGAGAGGCAATTTCTCTGAACACGCTTTCTGCTAAATTACCAACACTTGCACCACCAATGTCCTTATAGACAAGAAAGAACACCTAATGAAGAAACAAATTAAAAAGGTTACATTCACTTTCCCTTCATCTGACCAGCAGATATTATTTATTTTTCTTATTGCATTTTCAAAGACATAAACTAAGGTATTTATAACTAATATTTGGAACTGTGTGTCAAAGAATTAGCCACCTGCATGCAAATATCTGGTTAACTCAGCAACTCCTGATCTTCCCATTTCCAACTTCCTCTCTCCAATAACTATTCTGGGTTATATAAAGAGGTGAGGACGGGATAACATTTGTGGTTATGGTTGTGGTTATGGCTTACCTGAGATTGCTTTTCTTGTATTAATCTGTAAACATCATTTAGCAATGTAAGGTTATCGTAATCAGACATTAAACCACTGGTTTCAACCAATATAAAGGTTCCAGCTGGAGAGACTTCCAGTGCTTTCTTGACTCCATCCAAAAGTGACATCTTCACGGCATTCAGATAGTTATTCAGATAGTTATTATTATAATGATATTGGGAGCCAAAGTTATAATGGTAAAACCACTGGTAGTAATAGTAAATCAAATAAAACTGATCAGAAGTGTAGTAATCATAACTGGTTCTACTGTTTAGGAAATCATCCTTATTAGTGAAGACCTGTTGAAAAATATCTGAAAAACAATGTTTGGAAGTTAATGATTATCTGCTCAGATTATTTGTGACACTCATTTAATACATGAAAATTTAGATTAAAAAAATCTTTTTATTTAACATAATAATTTGAAAACAAACATTACAGAGTATAAACCATGAAAACAATAAAAAAGAAGAAACACTGGAGTCAATGAAGTAAATGTTTTTGATGCCAAAATGAGTTGAGCTTATATAAAAGCTAGGATGAATGTATATTCAGTAGTGATGGGCGAATTTATTCGCCAGGCACAAATTTGCGGCGAATTTACGTGATTCGCCACCAGCGAATAAATTCGCGAAACGCCCGCGAAAATTCGCGGCAAAAATTCGCCAGCGGCAAAAAAAACTTTTCGGAAAAACGGACGCCGGCGTCAAAAACGGCACAGTTTCACGAATTTTTCCCTGTTTCACGAATTTCGCGCAAAATTCGCCCATCACTAATATTGAGTGATTCCTTAAAAGAGCTTAAAAGTGGGCCTGAACTTCAAATCTAACTCCAGCTTAAAAGTTAATGTGCTATTTACCCACAAAGATTTTTTCGTTTACACTGAAAGAATATAATAAAGACATGTGATCCCTTATCCAGAGAGTTATAGGAATGCCATCTCCCACAGAGTTCATAAATAATTCACATTTTTATATTTTTTTCATTTCATTTTGTAATAATAATAGGAAGTGCTTTAAAGTGATGACATAAAGTACTGTTGCCCTGAAATGGTAAAGCCGGTGTGTTTGTGTCAGAAACACTCCTATAGTTTATATAAATAAGCTGCTGTGCTGCCATGGGGGCAACTATTGAAGTTGAGATTGGGTTAAATGGCACAAGTTACATAGCAGGTAACAGATAAGCTCTGTAGAATTCAATTGGTTTAGTTCTTACACAGGAATCTAAACCAATTGCATTCTACAGAGCTTATCTGTTATCTGCTATTTAACTTGTGTCCTTTTTTCAGACAAAATTGCTGTCCCCATGGCTACACAGCAGCTGATTTAAATAAACTGTAGTAGGGTTTCTAAAGGTGGCCATACACGGATAGATCCGCTCGTTTGGCGATGTCGCCAAACGAGCGGATCTCCCTCCGATATGCCCACCTTGAGGTGGGCAATATCGGGCTGATCCGATCGTGGGCCCTAGGGCCCAACGATCAGATCCTAGCGTTCGCCAAACGGGCGGTCGGATCGCGGGACCGCATCAACGAACAGATGCGGCTGCGATCCGACGGGATTTTTAATCCCATCCGATCGAGATCTGGCCGACTTTCGGCCAGATCTCGATCGGGGAAGCCCGTCGGGGGCCCCCATACACGGGCCAATAAGCTGCTGACTCGGTCTGTCGGCAGCTTTTATCGGCCCGTGTATGGCCACCTTTAGGCAAACAAACCAGTTTTAACAGAGCACAGCAACAGTACATTATGGGGGTTATTTGTCAATGGTCAAATTTCTAATTAATGTGAATATATTTTTTACTCTAATAAATTTGAATGTACTCCCAACTCAAATAGGAGGTTATTTATGAAAAATGAGAATGTCTAAAATTTGATCGAATGGGAATGACTCGAAAATACAATTGGTCTTCAAATCGAAAATGAACAAAACTCAAATTGAATTTTCCTCCAAAAAAAACTAAAAAATTTTAAAATCTTCAAATGGGTCAACAGACCTCTGCCATTGATTTCAGCAAGTTTTAGGTGGCAAATATTCAAACTAGAACTCTTTCTATGGTTGAGGTGTGATGAATCTCAGATTCAAATTTATATTCGAGTAGGTGCTTTTAAATTCGAATTTGTGAGTTTTGACAAAAAAAATTTGAAAATTCGAATTTGAAATCAAATTTACTATGCAAACCTCAATAAATCTGCCCCTATATCTTAATTACTTTAAAACACTTTACTTTTTGGTGTTACTGTTCTTTTAAATTACATAATAGTACTGATTATGAATATTTTGTTTTTAGTTGTCTTTACAAAAAAAGAGTAGTGAGAAAGCACAAACATTTGGGTTCATAATTTAAATGAGTCTAAATTTACCTGAATTATTGACCCTTATGTCTATGTATTGTCTAGAAAGGCACGGAAACCTGTTCTGTACACGGTTCAAAAGTCTTCTGTAGCCATAATTATCAAACACCAGAGCTGTTATATAGTCTCTTAATAACGTAAATGAAGTTCCTTCTGTAATACAAAATAAATTAATGAAAAACTGCAGGTTGATTATCCCTTTCTTACAAGATGAAAGCTAATTTTAAAAGCATTTAAAAGAAGAAAAAAATCTCTTGCTCTCTCATGTTCCTGATTGCTCCCTCTCTTGATCCATCATTTTCTCTCTCTCTCTCTCTCTCTCTCTCTTACGCTCAAGCCAAATCAAATTAGCTATATTTGCAGTATTATTTTAGCACTCAAAACAGGTAGGAAATTGTAAAAGGTTGGGACCATGGCAGCATTGCATGGGCATAGGGGGAATAGAGGGGATGAATCCTGGCACATTATCAGTAGTCTGTAATGTTTCTCTCAGTCTATGACAGTCTGTAATATATTATAATGCCAGTTTTGCTGTCAGCCCTTTTTCTCCCAGAAGGATATGGAGTTTCACTCCTCTTCTATGCAAGTTAAGTCTGGGATATGATTGGATAGTATCTGGAACTGAGTGTCTATCAGTGCTGAGGATTTGGGGCACTGGAGCAGGAAGTGGGCCTTCATAGTCTGCTCTCATCTGTAGGTCTGTTTGTGCTGTCCCGCTCTTTGCGCTCTCTATCTGTCTCGATCTCTCTCTCACATTTTCTCTTGCTCTGTCTCTTTTGTTCCCTTTCTCTCTTAATATCTCTCTTAATATCTTCTTAATATCTATCTATCATTATATACACAATGATTTACCTTGTACAGCACATGTGTGATTCGCAGGAACAACCGTGCTATAAATTTCATCTAAAAAACAAAATTAGAAAACATGTACAAGAAATGCCTAGTTGTAAAACACTATTGGGGGAATGTAATAAAAGTCGGTAACGGAAAAAATATTGGCAATGTGAAAAGTTATACCTCTCTGCGAACAAATTTGCCTTTGTGCGAATTTAATATAGCTTTTGCAAACCCGGAAAATGTTTAGCGACCAGTTCCGACAGTGAATCTTTTGCTCCAAAAGATTACGACACCTATAAGCACTTCTTAAAAGTGGGCAATGTGCAATTAAAATTCGCAATGTGATAACAGTTTAAGGAAGAGTATGACATTGCGAAATTAAACTTTTTCTTCTTATTTGTGCTAATTGTTTTGCTTTTTGCAACTTTTATTACATTTCCCCATATAAGTTTAAACACAATAAACAAGTTGTATATGTAAGGTTTTTTTTAAATATTGGAAAGAAGAAATGAGCCCAGGCCCACAGTTGGTTCTTGGAAATCTTGGTTCCCAGAATGCACCCAGAACCACAATACCTGTACAATCATTTCCTTCTAACTGGGGAATACTGCTGCTTTTATGTTTATAGGAACCAAGTAGAGGTACTAGTATCTGATCTGAGAGCACATAACAAGCATAAGTGAAAGAGCCCATGATTTGAGAAAGGCAGAAGGATTTGCTGCGTTGCAGACAGATTTTAACTCAACCATTATCAAGAATTAGCAGCATGACAGACGGCATGTTTGAGTTGTTTGGAGTAGGAAAACATTTCGGCTTGAGGGAGCATATAAATGAAGCAGTTACAAAAATTATAAGAAGAAATAAGAAAAGCCTGAGAACAAATAAATAGAATTTTCTGGTTTTTTAGATACACATAGTTTAGAAATGTACTGGGAAACTCCATCTTTAATAGCATTGAGAATGGAAATGTGTACTTGGGGTGTTTCTTACAGGTCTGAAATATAAAACAACAGGATTTAACAAGATTTTGTTGACAATTATATTGAGCAGATATTAATTTTACCTTTACGAAGCACAGGACCCAGTGTTAAATTCTGTGTTGCATTTCTGTTGTCTGCAGAATAGTTTCCCACCCCAGAGCACATCTGTAATGTATTTCCAGCAAGTTAGATCTATAAATATATTCTCTGAAAGCAATATTAGTATAGATTTCTGTCTACACTAGCCTTGTCAGCAACAATGTTTTTCTTTTGTGACGGTATAACAGAACACATACTTTACACCAAGGGGCAGATTCATCAAAATATTAATATTCAAACTCGAGTTTGAGGTTTTTTTTGTTTTTTTGTTTTTAAAAAAAACAAAAAACAAAACTTGATCACATAAAAACGTCTACACTTCATTTTGAATTACAACTCCATCTAACTACAGGAATTCGCCAGCTTTTCACATTATATTGTAAAGAAGTTCTCAGACCAGAAAAGGACAAACCCAAAATTCTAAATAAAACCATATACTATATAAAGCATCTTCTCAGTAAATATATCCATTAAAGTTGCAAATGAAATGGAATTGTTTTAAAAACATGCTGTATTTGTACATGTGCAATGTATGCGTAACACATAAGTAATTATCTGGCTTACCGGCTTGCATGTCTCAAGAGTTGTATCACACAGGCGAACCTGACAGTGTATATAAACTTTAGCGAAGCCTCCAATGAATTTGAAGAGCAGAAGTGAAAAGCGACCCTGCAAGGATTCTCCATTTTCCATCACAAACAGAGAAGAACCATTTATAGCAGGGCACCTGGAAAGTCATTTTAACAAAGAAACATTTTTAAAATAACAATATTACATGTGGATTTTAAGTATTTACTCATTGTGTTACATCATAATTTGCATGAAAATGATTTCCACTAGAGCTGCAGTTAGGGGTAGGCAGTAGGGGTATCGGTTACTAAACAATCAATTTGGAACAATGGTAGGGTTGCATTTGGAAAAAAACATGTTTAATATTGTATTGTATGTATTGCATGTAACCATATACAATAGAGAAACAATTTCATAAAACATCTACTACTGCATTAGTAAAAGATGGACACCCTCCACAGCAAAAACACATCCTGTAACTTTATACAAAATATGGTAACTTACGTGTTCTGGATAAAATAGAACTTGATTGGGTCCCAGCTCTCCTGTGTGGGCGTGGCATAGCAGTGATGCATAACCAATACAATGTGGGATTCGTTGGTCTTTTCTACATTTATGCCAACATACAATCTGTCTGTGGGGTTCACCCATCCCTCTGGGTCCTCATAAAGGTTGCTGTAATTAGCAGTTTGGAAAAGGCCCATCTGTGCTGAGTATGTTCGATTGCCAGAGTAGGTGAGATTGGCATAGCTGTAAGAAGAGGAATAACAGTGCAAATATTGCTAAAGGACAAAGACAACTACCACAAGTAGGGAAGTATTTTGAAATGGTGGCTATTATGGTGAATATTACAAATAGGTTTTCATTAATAGGTTTAAATGTAGTTTTTGAAATATAAAATGAGCCAAAAGAGTTGTACGAAGGATTCTGGGACCTGATCATGCAACGATCAGCCTCAAACATCAGACAGGTGACATCACATGTCTATAGTTCAGACACTTTCTGAACCCCCGGAGCAGTGCCAGCGGCCCTCCTGCTGTCCTCCAGATAAGACACATGCACACACTGGTTACCAGACTTTCACCAAGCTTAAAGGGCACTAATACATAAAATGTTTTTAAAATAGTGCTCTGTCTCCCACAACTGGAGCTCTCTCTCGGTACAGACAGCCGTGTTGGAGCATAACACATGCACATAGTGAGAGCCTTGATGTGACCCATATGTGCGTGTGTGTGACATAGGATCAGATGACACATGCCATGATCCTATATAATGAGCAAGCTTGGGTTCTCATTCATTAATACATATAGGTGGTCCAACATTGCTGCCACCACCAGGAGCTCCAGCACATGTAGGGTGCAAAATCTTCATAAGGTGGATTTTCTTTAAAAAATACCAACGTTTTTACATCCAGCCACAACAATGCTGGAACTGTGTGAAAAAACCCATGGCTGTTTTCATCCAAAAAAATAACAGCACTTTGAGGGGCATTTGAGTCTTTTGCATCAGCTTCAAGCTCATTATGGAACAGCTCTAATTACACCTTTTTATTTTTCCTGTGATATTGAAATGCAGGAATCTAGTTCTACATTTTTTAAAATTTACTTACGCAATAAACATATTTACTCCGAGCTGCAGGAGGTTTTCCGTACTTCTTGGATAGGAGCAGTAGAAAGGCACAACAACAATAGTTCTAGATGAGTTCATTAAGAAATATACATCATTTACATAAGTTAAATGTGTTTGGTTTGCCTGCAAAATATAAGATAGTCACTGTTTAAATATTTATCCACTTATAGCTTTAACTAACTAATCAAAGTATCTTTTTTTGTTTTCACCCAGTGGGGATGTATAGTAGCTAATTTCCTGCTTATACCAGTTCTAACATCTCAGTTCATAGCTATTAATTTTGTTCCTCATTCCATTTCTACAAATTCAGTATCAAGGTGTGTTTTTTTTGGACTGTTTCCTCATTCCACTTCTAAAATTGTTTAATGATTAAAACTGATCTATGAGCATATTGGTTTTGTCATCATGCAGACTCCTGAGCTTAACAAAAACATTGACTGAAAAAAGGTTGGGTCCTGTATTTATGAAACAGTCTCATGTGAGCAGAGTGAAGCTTAGGATCTGTTGATCACTAAAATCTAAAAAGGCAGTCTGACAACCCCTGGGACATACAGAGTTGATTAAACATTAACAAAAACGTAGTTCTTATTTGTTTAACACAATTTAAAAAGAATATAAACATAATTTAAGAATATGCTTGATGCTTCAGTCTTACTTCACAACAGAAAACATATAGCTGCTAAAATTCTTTATGTAATGTCAGCTTTCAGAGGATCAGAAACTGAAGGCAAGGGAAAGAGGGGCCAGGCCAGAAGACTTATGGTGATATTTGGGGTGCATGCATAGTTGGTATTATAAATACTCATGAACAACTATTTAACAGGAAAATGGTTTCAGCATTGCTAATACATAACTATAAGCATTGGTATTTGGTGCAGGGCTTCCCAATCAACTGTTTTGCCACAAATCCATAACATTTAAAAACCCTTGCCTAATATCATTCTCACTCTTTTTGGGGCACAAATAATGAAAAGCACCACATTACCCAATATACTCTATGTTTTACTATTTATAAAAGTATAGTCAGATTTCATTAAAAATGTTCTGTTTTACAGCATCGTTCATTCATCCATATGGTTACCTCAAGGTTTCCAACAGACCTTACCATTATAAGTGCTATGAAACGTGTTGTCCACTAGAGACATGGCAAAATACTTATAAAAATATAGTATAAATACTGTATTACCGGTATATCCTACTGGAGGCTGAAGAGTTTGTGACATAATGAGAGAAATAAATCTTATAAAATTACTGTCAATGAAGGGTTTCACACCTGTATTAATGTAATGAAATTGGGTTATATTTTAATCTTAATCCCATTATGATATCTACAGCTATTTCACTTTATGTAATTTCATATAGGCCAGCTTTATATTGTGCTGTGAGTTTTGTGAGTTGAAAAACTCCCCTGGACACCAACGCAGCAAAAGTAAGTGAGCGAGGTCTGGCAGCATTGCAGGAGCCACTTTGGCAGCCATGGGGTCTGCTCCCCCATAGTTACACCACTTCATAGCACTAATAGTATCACACTCTGAAGGTATTTGGAGAAAAGTTTAATTTGTTACTTTTCATTCTATAATATATGTGATAGTAGCTGTCTTCCATCTTTATTTTGTTTAATATTATTAGGTTTGTAGCCAGTATATACACGCACTCTACCTGTATCTGGGCTCCACAGTTACCATTTGTTGGCACTGCATACAGGCTGACATAGCTTTTGTCTCTTCTTTCAATGAAGCTTATACAGGAACTGTCTCTTAGATGTACTGATGTGTTGTATCCCAGGTTCTCCAACTGGCATTTGCCGAAAGACAGCTTAACTTGGTTTAATCCACATATTAATTCTGGTGAAGGCAGATCTGAAGGAAAAAAAAGCAGAAAATAATTCAGGGATGTGGCAATAATAAAATATTCTTGCATATAAATTACAGGATTAGTTCTTACTTGCAGGATCACTTGTTATCAAGGAAGCACCAGATCTGCTTGCATTGCACTGACACTGTAAATCCCCTTTTATATTGGTGCAGTATTCATCTGGAGCACAGGAAGCTGCTGAGCAATTCATACTTGATTCTGTGCAGGAGAAAATGACATTAAGGGACAGATTTATTAACGATCGAGTTGTGTTTTCCATGAAAAGTAAATTTTTTGGTCAAAATTCTTTGATCAACTTGTCAACTTGTATTTTTAGTGTTTTTTTAAAAAAGCTTGAATTTTTTAAAATGTATTATACCCAACACTGGAAATAGTTTGAATCCGAAAACACACATCCAAAACCTGTCGAGGCCATGAAGCAGTAAATGGCAGAGGTCCCTTGAACCATTTGAAGATGTTTATAGCCTTCGTGATGTTCCAGTTTTTTTAGAGGGTTCTGCCCGAAAACTCAATCAATTCGAGCGATTGAGTTTTTCCTGCCGAAAACTCGATCAATTTGAGTTTTTGGATTATTAACCCCAAACTCGCTGATTTGAGTTTTTCCCATTCAAGTTTTTTTTAAATTAGAAACCATTCGAGCTGTGAGTCTATTCGACTTTATTTGAGGTATACAAAACTCTAAAGTTTGACCTTTGATAAATAACCCAACTAAAAAAACATTACTTGATTTCAAAATTGAGTGTCCTACATTAATAAAATGTATATTACCATAAGTGAAAGTGCTTACCAACACAATAGGCCATGGAGTATATTGGTACGGGCATCAGTTTGTACACATAAAATCCATCTGAACAGGCTCTGACTGAAATATTGTAATACCAGAGACAGCAATAATTTCTCCAGCTTCCACAAACTGTGCGCTCTGTTATTCCTTCCTCTGGAGTTGGATGGCTGCCATTTAGCCATATAGGGAATTCTACTCCACAGCTATAACTAGGAATACAGTAATTAGGCATGCGCTGGCCATTTGTACCTTGAAATCTATACCAGCCTTCAGAAATAACTTCATAGTTATAACCATAAACTCTATTTGATGTACTGCGCCACTGTTGATCAAGAACTGTGTAGTTGAAACATGGATCCAAACAGCTGTATAACGTGGCATTATTTTTATTGCAATCTAAATCGGGTCCACATGGTTCTCCGTGCTGACATTCATTCATTACACAGTTGTATCCATCCCCAAAATATCCATCAGGGCAGGCACAACGGTACCCTCCATATGTGTTTATACAAATTGCCAGAGGGTGACACTTATTCAGATCTTCACTTAAACATTCATCAATATCGACACAACCGGATTCCAATATAAATGTATATCCTTGATAGCAAGTGCAGTTGTACGACCCGACAGAGTTCACACAGGAAGGACAATTCAATGAATAATCAGTACATTCATTGATATCATCACATTGGAATCCATTTCCTGCAAATCCTTCTTTACACGTGCACTCATTATATCCACCAAACTCCTCACAAGTAGCATTTGGGTGACATTCAGAATTTGAGCAGTTACCTTTAAATAATAGAAAAAGCAAATTAGCCTCTAGTAGTATACTTGAAATCTTGCATATTTTGTGCTAATTTCCAGACCTAATTTTTTTTTAAATCAGTTTCTTTTATAACCCAACAATGCATTAATAATGTGGCATACATATTAAAGAATAAAACCATTTGCCTCCTGTTCTGAATCAACTTCTGATGGGAACCCTGGTGCTACTGCCACCTCCAAACCAGGCTGCAGCTCCAGAGTTCCCACAGCAACCTGCTTCAATAGGCACAGTGTAGATGCACCAAAAATCTTCAGTCACTGGGGCTCACTATTCTGCCAATCACATACTCCATCCATTTCTCCTCAGTGAAATGGTAGCAAAGTGGAGTAAAACTCACCTCTGAATCCTAGAATATTTACAGAGATGTATCCACTGCCAAATATATCCATAAGCCAACGTCCAGAGGCCGGATTCTTTAAAAGATAGAAGGACCCATAGGCATATGATACAATTTTCTCAAAATTCTCATTTTTTCCTAAAAAATAAGTCCAAGTTAATATTTGCTTTTTCTTGCTTTGTACTTTATCTACAGAAATATGGATAAACAGAGGGCACACCATTCAATTAAATAATTACCAAAAATATGGGTGCAAAAAACAAAGGTCACCCCTACATAGAGTAACCATGTATCTACCCAAAGGTTATTCAAATATGAAAACATTTACAAAGTTCTCTTTGAAATTGCAAAATATATACCATATACTAATCGAATTACTTATACACATCGCTCACTCTTTATTTTATAATAAACAAAGAAGCTGGTGTACCGGTAAGTGGGTGGTTTATGTGATAACTGCAACCCAGAGCTGCCCTCATCTAATTACCCTATTTTATATAATCCCATTTCAGAGGATACCATAATTGTATTAACCCTATACTATAATTTCCCACATTAATTATCACTTTGAACACTTTGTACAATACTAAGAAGGTAAACTCATCTTTCCATAGTGGGCATGATCACACACACAATACATTGATGGTGCAAGTTGTATAACAGGGTGCTGAATTTTATTTAGCCACACCCATTTTGGCCACTCCTACTTTATCTACAATGCAACAATTATATGCATTTTTAATACAACTCATTAAAGAGTACTTTGGGAAATCCGGCTGCTGCTGCTTGGTCCCCTAGAGTAAAACATGCAGCCACCCAGTCCTGAAAACAGCAGCACAACAATTGTAAAAGAGTATCAGAATCTGTTCGGAGTACGTATTACTTACCACTTGGATCTGTAAGAGCAAGACTGATGTTTCCATTGGTTGTAATTAGCAGGAAGGTTAAAGAGGTCACATTAAACACTTCCCTGTGATCACCGCTGATGGTTAAACTGACATTCAGGATTCGCACTGAAGAATTAAGTGGTTTGACTAGAAGTAATTCCAAGCCACTGAGCACCTGCACAAGTTAGGGAAAGAGGTAAAGTATCTAAAGCAATGGAAATGCACTTAAAATACTAAATACTATGAAGAAAAGCCTAAATACAGTTACAGCACCAAAATGTATAGGATTCAGAATGTCATAAGTGCTGGGCAATGGAATGTCCATGGTAATGTAGATGACATGGACTGTGCTTTTATTTCATTTAATGTAATAGGTAGAGGACTGGCCTGGCTACATGTGTGGGGATATAGGAAAATGAGGGCCTTGTTTTTTAAAAACTAAGGAGTGCAGACATTTTAGTGTAACCATGGCAAGGGAATATATTTTCTATAGCAGTGTTGCTCCAAATGGATTTTGATGGAATACAAATTCCAGCATTCTTGAGAAAGGCTTAAAAAATTATTATAGCTGCAGACCAGCAACCAAAGAGATGGATTTTTCAAGTCCTCCAAAAGCCAATGAATACCAGAGGATCCTCCAATGAGAATACCTTCTAGTCTGTTTATAATTGACTGCCTGTGTATTGTTTCATAGGATAATTACTGAAGGATCTAAACACATTTTTTATGTGCCTGGACACCTAAGGAGCAGTATATCCACAACCAATATTGGAAATCAAAAACCCTATACCCATATAATCCCTATATGTTAGGTTACAAGATGATTGGCAGTGTTCACAAAGATATTTTTGACTGGAGACTCTTTTTACATGTGATGTGAAATAAATGGCACCCTTCAACCAAAAACTTTTTTGTTATTGGAATGCCTGCTTGGAAATTAATACAGGTATAGGACTGGTTATCCAGGTTTTCCGGTTTTCTGAATAAGGGATCTTTATGTAATTTGGCTCTCCATACATGTAACCTACTCAAAATCATTTACATAGATATATACATATTTAGGGGCAGATTTACTTGGGTATATGGTAAATTCTAATTACATTTTTTTTTGGTCCAAACTCACAAATTTGAATTTAAAAACACCAACTCAAATTTGAATTTGGATGTGAGATTTATCACAACTGGAAACAGTTCTAATTCAAATTTTTGCCACCTAAAACCTGCCAAGCACAAGTCAATGGCAGAGGTCCCTTGAACTATTTGAAGATGTTAAAAGTAGCGATGAGCCACATTTTTGCCAAGTTTCGCTGCAAAAATGATGCCCCACAGACTCCAATTGAAGAAATTTGAGACGCAAAAGTCAAGGGTTTTTTTTGGAGGATAATTCGATTCTAATATGATTTGAGTTTTCGGTTGGGACTATTCGATCGAATTTTAGACGCTCAAGTTTTTTCATAAATAACATACAATTCAAATTGTGAATACAATTTAATTTATAAAAGTTTTAAAAAAAATTCACTTTACTCTATAATTTCGACATTTGATAAATAACCCCCTATAGTGTATATTATATCTACAAGTCATTGGAATGCCTGCTTTCCCTGGAAATGAATACAGGTATAGGACTTGTTATCCAGAAGGCACCGGACCTGAGGTTGTCTGAATAAGGGATCTTTCCATAATTTGGATCTCCATACCTTTAGTCTACAAAAAATCATTTAAACATAAATTAAACCCAATAGGATTGTTTTGCCCCCAATAAGAATTAATTCTATCTGAATTGGGATAAAGTATAAAATCCTGCTTTTTTATTACAGAGAAAATGAAAATTATTATTAAAAATCTGAATTATTTGATTAAAATGAAGTCTAATATAATGAGAATGGAGCACAGAAATACCCTCTAATTACAATGTAGGCTGTCGTATCCAATAAACATTTAGCATTAAAGCTACCTGCTCTCTGCTCGTCCATGGTATGTTTAAATACTGTCCAAAGCTTTGAGAGGCAATTTCTCTGAACACTCTTTCTGTTAAATTACCAACACTTGCACCACCAATGTCCTTATAGACAAGAAAGAACACCTAATGAAGAAACAAATTAAAAAGGTTACTTTCACTTTCCCTTCATCTGACTAGCAGATATTATTTATTTTTCTTATTGCATTTTCAAAGACATCAACTAAGGTATTTATAACTAATATTTGGTACTGTGTGTCAAAGAATTAGCCACCTGCATGCAAATATCTGGTTAACTCAGCAACTCTTGATCTTCACATTTCCAACTTCCTCTCTCCAATAACTATTCTGGGTTATATAAAGAGGTGAGGACGGGATAACATTTGTGGTTATTGTTGTGGTTATGGCTCACCTGAGATTGCTTTTCTTGTATTAATCTGTAAACATTATTTAGCAATGTAAGGTTATTGTAATCAGTCATTAAACCACTGGTTTCAACCAATATAAAGGTTCCAGCTGGAGAGACTTCCAGTGCGTTCTTGACTCCATCCAAAAGTGACATCTTCACGGCATTCAGATAGTTATTGTTATAATGATATTGGGAGCCAAAGTTATAATAGTAAAACCACTGGTAGTAGTAGTAAAACAAATTATACAGATCAGAAGTGTAGTAATCATAACTGGTTCTACTGTTTAGGAAATCATCCTTATTAGTGAAGACCTGTTGAAAAATATCTGAAAAACAATGATTGGAAGTTAATGATTATTTGTGATACTCAGATTATTTGTGACACTCATTTAACACATAACAATTTAGATAAAAACATCTTTTTATTGCCCATAATAATTTAAAAACAAACATTACAGAGTATAAACCATGAAAACAATAAAAAAGAAGAAACACTGGGTTCAATAAAGTAAATGTTTTTGATGCCAAAACAAGTTGAGCTTATATAAAAGCTAGGATGAATCTATATTCAGTGATCCCTTAACAGAGCTTAAAAGTGGGCCTGAACTTCAAATCTAACTCCAATGTGCTATTTACCCACAAAGATTTTTTTCATTTACACTTAAAGAATATAATACAGATATGGGATCCCTTATCCAGAGAGTTATAGGAATGCCATCTCCCACAGAGTTCATAAATAATTCACATTTTTATATTTTTTTCATTTCATTTTGTAATAATAATTGGAAGTTCTCTAAAGTGATGACACAAGGTACTGTTGCCCTGAAATGGTAAAACCAGTGTGTTTGTGTCAGAAACACTCCTATAGTTTATATAAATAAGCTGCTGTGCTGCCATGGGGGCAACTATTGGAGTTAAAATAGGGTTAAATGGCACAGGTTACATAGCAGGTAACAGATAAGCTCTGTAGAATACAATTGGTTTAGTTCTTACACAGGAATCTAAACCCATTGCATTCTACAGAGCTTATCTGTTATCTGCTATTTAACTTGTGTCCTTTTTTCAGACAAAATTGCTGTCCCCATGGCTACACAGCAGCTGATTTACATAAACTGTAGTAGGGTTTCTAAGGCAAACAACCCAGTTTTAACAGTGCACAGCAACAGTACATTATGGGGGTTATTTGTCAAAGGTCAAATTTCTAATTAATGTGAATTTATTTTTTACTCTAATAAATTTGAATGTACTCACAACTCGAACAGGAGGTTATTTATGAAAAAATGAGAATGTCTAAAATGTGATCGAATGGGAATGACTCGAAAATACGATTCGTCTTCAAATCAAAAATGAACAAAACTCAAATTGAATTTTCCTCCGAAAAAAACTCTAAAATTTGAAAATCTTCAAATGGGTCAACAGACCTCTGCTATTGAATTCAGCAGGTTTTAGGTGGTGAATATTCAAATTAGAACTCTTTCTATAGTTGAGGTGTGATAAATCTCAAATTCGAACTTATATTCGAGTTGGTGCTTTTAAATTCAAATTTGTGAGTTTTGACACACAAAAAAATCGAAAAATTCAAATTTGAAATCAAATTTACCTTGCAAACCTCAATAAATCTGCCCCTATATCTTAATTACTTTAAAACACTTTACTTTTTGGTGTTACTGTTCCTTTAAATTACATAATAGTAATAATTATGAGTATTTTGTTTTTAGTTGTCTTTACAAAAAAAGAGTAGTGAGAAAGCACAAATATTTGGGTTCATAGTTTAAATGAGTTTAAATTTACCTGAATTATTGACCCTTATGTCTCTGTATTGTCTAGAAAGGCACGGAAACCTGTTCTGTACACGGTTCAAAAGTCTTCTGTAGCCATAATTTTCAAACACCTGAGCTGTCATATAGTCTCTTAATAACGTAAATGAAGTTCCTTCTGTAATACAAAATAAATTGCAGGTTTATTATCCCTTTCTTAAAAAATGAAAGCTAATTTAAAAAAAAAAAATATCTTGCTCTCTCATGCTCCTGATTGCTCCCTCTCTTGATCCATCTCTCTCCTGCTCTCGCATTCTTTATCTTTCTGGCATTTTCTATCTATCTCTCTCTCTTACGCTCAAGCCAAATCAAATTAGCTATATTGGTAGTATTATTTTAGCACGGTCAAAACAGGTAGGAAATTGTAAAAGGTTGGGACCATGGCAGTATTGCATGGGTATAGGGGGAATAGAGGGGATGAGTCCTGGCACATTATCAGTAGTCTGTAACGTTTCTCTCAGTCTATGACAGTCTGTAACATATTATACTCCCAGTTTTGCTGTCAGCCCTTTTTCTCCCAGAAGGATATGGAGTTTCCTTCCTCTTCTATGCAAGTTAAAGGGATACTGTCATGGGAAATTGTTTTTTTTCCCAAAATGAATGTGAATGTGACTTGTGCTCTGATAAACTGCTGTACTGTAAGTTGGAGTGATATCACCCCCCTCCCTTCCCCCCCCCCCAGCAGCCAAACAAAAGAACAATGGGAAGGTAACCAGATAACAGCTCCCTAACACAAGATAACAGCTGCCTGGTATATCTAAGAATAACACTCAATAGTAAAAACCCATGTCTCACTGAGACACATTCAGTTACATTGCGAAGGAAAAACAGCAGCCTGCCAGAAAGCATTTCTCTCCTAAAGTGCAAGCACAAGTCACATGACATGGGGTAGCTGGGAAATTGACAAAATGTCTAGCCCCATGTCAGATTTCAAAGTTGAATATAAAAAAAATCTGTTTGCTCTTTTCAGAAATGGATTTCAGTGCAGAATTCTGCTGGAGTAGCACTATTACGTGATGTGTTTTGAAAAAAACATGTTTTCCGATGACAGGGTCCCTTTAAGTCTGGGATATGATTGGATAGTATCCGGAACTGAGTGTTTATCAGTGCTGAGGATTTGGGGCACTGGAGCAGGAAGTGGGCCTTCATAGTCTGCTCTCATCTGTAGGTCTGTTTGTGCTGTCCCAAGTTGATTTCTGCTGTGTCTGTACAGGTTCTGGAACTGTTTTTATTTCCCTCTCTATCTTACTCTTTGCGCTCTCTATTTGTCTCGATCTCTCTCATATTTTCTCTTACTCTGTCTCTTTTGTTCCCTTTCTCTCTTGTTATCATTCTCTCAATATCTTCTTAATATCTATCTATCACTATATACACAATGATTTACCTTGTACAGCACATGTGTGATTCGCAGGAACAACCGTGCTATAAATTTGATCTAAAAAATAAAATTAGAAAACATGTACAAGAAATGCCTAGTTGTAAAACACTATTGGGGGAATGTAATAAAAGTCAGTAACGGAAAAATATTGGCAATGTGAAAAGTTATGCCTCTCTGCGAACAAATTTGCCTTTGTGCGAATTTAATATAGCTTTTGCAAACCCGGAAAATGTTTAGCGATCAGTTCCGACAGTGAATCTTTTGCTCCAAAAGATTACGACACCTATAAGCACTTCTTAAAAGTGGGCAATGCGCAATTAAAATTTGCAATGTAATAACAGTTTAAGGAAGAGTATGACATTGCGAAATTAAACTTTTTATTCTTATTTGTGCTAATTGTTTTGCTATTTGCAGCTTTTATTACATTCCCCATATAAGTTTAAACACAATAAACAAGTTGCATATGTAAGGTTTTTTTAGAATATTGGAAAGAAGAAATGAGCCCAGGCCCACAGTTGGTTCTTGGAAATCTTGGTTCCCAGAATGCACCCAGAACCACAATACCTGTACAATCCTTTCCTTCTAACTGGGGAATACTGCTGCTTTTATATTTATAGGAACCAAGTAGAGGTACTAGTATCTGATCTGAGAGCACATAACAAGCATAAGTGAAAGAGCCCATGATTTGAGAAAGGCAGAAGGATTTGCTGCGTTGCAGACAGATTTAACTCAACCATTATCAAGAATTAGCAGCATGACATACGGCATGTTTGAGTTGTTTGCAGTAGGAAAACATTTCGGCTTGAGGGAGCATATAAATAAACCAGTTACAAAAATTTTGAGAACAAATAAATAGCATTTTCTATTTTGTTAGATACAAATAGTTTAGAAATGTACTGGGTAACTCCATCTTTAATAGCATTGAGAATGGAAATGTGTACTTGGGGTGTTTCTTACAGGTCTGAAATATAAAACAACAAGATTTAACAAGATTTTGTTGACAATTATATTGAGCAGATATTAATTTTACCTTTACGAAGCACAGGACCCAGTGTTAAATTCTGTGTTGCATTTCTGTTGTCTGCAGAATAGTTTCCCACCCCAGAGCACATCTGTAATGTATTTCCAGCAAGTTAGATTTATAAATATATTCTCTGAAAGCAATATTAGTATAGATTTCTGTCTACACTAGCCTTGTCAGCAACAATGCTTTTCTTTTGTGACTATATAACAGAACACATACTTTATCACCAAGAGGCAGATTAATCAAAATATTAATATTCAAATTCGAGTTTGAGTTTCTTTTCAAATTTGGCTATGTCCTTATTTTTTTTAAAAAAAAATATCAAAACTTGATCACATAAAAACTTCTACACTTCATTTTGAATTACAACTCCAACTAACTACAGCAATTCACCAGCTTTTCACATTATATTGTAAAGAAGTTCTCAGACCAGAAAAGGACAAACCCACAATTCTAAATAAAACCATATACTATATAAAGCATCTTCTCAGTAAATATATCCATTAAAGTTGCAAATGAAATGTAATTGTTTTAAAAACATACTGTATTTGTACATGTGCAATGTATGCGTAACACATAAGTAATTATCTGGCTTACCGGCTTGCATGTCTCAAGAGTTGTATCACACAGGCGAACCTGACAGTGTATATAAACTTTGGTGAAGCCTCCAATGAATTTGAAGAGCAGAAGTGAAAAGCGACCCTGCAAGGATTCTCCATTTTCCATCACAAACAGAGAAGAATCATTTATAGCAGGGCACCTGGAAAGTCATTTTAACAAAGAAACATTTATAAAATAACAATATTACATGTGGATTTTAAGTATTTACTCATTGTGTTACATCATAATTTGCATGAAAATGTAGTTGACCAGGCTACAATAAAATATTAGTGTGGAACAAACATTTCCACTAGAGCTGCAATTAGGGGTAGGCAGTAGGGGTATCGGTCTACTAAACAATCAATTTGGAACAATGGTAGGGTTGCATTTGGAAAAAAACATGTTTAATATTTTATTGTATGTATTGCATGTAACCATATACAATATGTTAGTATATGTTAGCATTATGTAAAAGATGGACACCCTCCACAGCAAAAACACATCCTGTAACTTTATACAAAATATGGTAACTTACGTGTTCTGGATAAAATAGAACTTGATTGGGTCCCAGCTCTCCTGTGTGGGCGTGGCATAGCAGTGATGCATCACCAATACAATGTGGGATTCGTTGGTCTTTTCTACATTTATGCCAACATACAATCTGTCTGTGGGGTTCACCCATCCCTCTGGGCCCTCATAAAGGTTGCTGTAATTAGCAGTTTGGAAAAGGCCCATCTGTGCTGAGTATGTTCGATTACCAGAGTAGGTGAGATTGGCATAGCTGTAAGAAGAGGAATAACAGTGCAAATATTGCTAAAGGACAGAGACAACTACCACAACTTGTAGATATAAATGTCACTAAGAGAAGTAGGGAAGTATTTTGGAATGGTGAACATTGCAAATAGGTTTTCATAAATATGTTTAATTGTAGTTTTTAAAATATAAAATGAGCCAAAGGAGTTGTACGAAGGATTCTGGGACCTGATCATGCAACGATCAGCCTCAAACATCAGACAGGTGACAATCACATGACTGCAGTTTAGACACTTAGTGAACCCCCAGAGCAGTGCCAGCGGCCCTCCTGCTGTCCTCCAGGCAAGACACATGCACACACTGGCTACCAGACTTTCACCAAGCTTAAAGGGCACCAATCGCATTAAAAATTGTTTGCCCAACAGAAGGTGAGAGCTAACAGATCCTGCATTTTGGATGGAGGAGACAATATTGCTCTGTCTCCCACAACAGGAGCTCTCTCTTGGTACAGGCCATGTTGGGGCATTAAGCATGCACATAGTGAGAGCCTTGACCCATATGTGCATGTGTGTGATGTTGGATCAGATGACACATGCCTTGATCCTACATAATGAGCAAGCTTGGGCACTCATTAACACATATATGTGGTCCAACATGGCTGCCATTACCAGGAGCTCCAGCACATGTGGGGTGCACTTCACTTGGTGGATTTTCTTTAAAAAAAATACCAATGTTTTTACATCCAGCCACAACAATGCTGGAATGTGTGAAAAAACACATGGTTGTTTTCACCCAAAAAAATAATATTAGCACTTTGAGAGTCATATGAGCCTTTTGCATTAGCTTCAACTCATTTTGGATCAGCTCTAATTACACCTTTTTACTTCTTCCTGTGATATTGAAACACATGAATCTAGTTCTACATTGTTAAAAATTTACTTACGCAATAAACATATTTACTCCGAGCTGCAGGAGGTTTTCTCTTGGATAAGAGCAGTAGAAAGGCACAAGAACATTAGCTCCAGATGAGTTCATTAACAAATATACAGCATTTACATAAGTTAAATGAGTTTGGTTTGCCTGAAAAATATAAGATAGTCACTGTTTAAATATTTATCCACTTGTAGAATTATCTAACTAATCAAAGTATTTTTTGCTTTTGTTTTCACCCAGTGGGGATGTATAGTAGCTAATTTCCTGCTTATACCAGTTTTAACATCTCAGTTTCTAGCTATGAATTTTGTTCCTCATTCCATTTCGACAAATCAGTATCTAGGTGTGCTTTTTTGAATGTTTCCTCATTCCATTTCTAAAATTGTTTAATGATTAAAACTGTTTAATGAGCATACTGTTTTTTTCATAATGCAGATTCCTGAGCTTAACCAAAACATTGACTGAAAAAGAGTTGGCTCCTTTATTTATGAACCACTCATATGAGCAGGGTGAAGCTTAGGATCTGCTAATCATTAAAAGCCAAAACTGCAGTCTGACAACCTGGGACATACAGAGCCGATTAAACATTAGGAACAACTTAGTTCTTATTTGTTCGACACAATTTAAAAATAATATAAGAATAATCTAAGAATATGCTTGGTGCTTCAGTCTTACTTCACAACAGAAAACATTTACTGCTAAAATTCTTTATGTAATGTCCATCAGAGGAACAGAAACTAAAGGCATGGGGAAGAGGGGGCCAGGCCAGAAGACTACTTATGGTGATTTTTGGGGTGCATGCATATTTGCTATTATAAATACTCCTGGTTAACTATATAATAGGAAAATGGTTTCAACATTGCTAATACATAACAATAAGGGGGTTATTTATCAAAGTCCGAATTTATCTCAATATTTTCTGCTATAAACTCTGATCAAATCCACTCGGGTTTTTTACACTTAATTATTATTAAATTTTCCCTGAAAATATTTCTTTGCGGGAAAAAATTCAGATTTCGGATTTTTTTCATCCGTTTCAACAATTTTTTCGGAATTTTCACCCAAAACCTAGGGGTATTTAACGAAACCCAGCGCACATCAAAAAATCATCGGGACGTCTCTCATTGACTTATATGCAACCTCGAAAGGGCTGAGATGCCGGATTTTCCAATTCTGACTTTTCCATCCTCAGGGTTTAATAATTTCCGGAAAATTTGTGATTTTTTAAAAGTCCGATTTTATAAAAAAAATAAAAATCACACATTTTTTGTGATTTTTACATTTGGAGTTTAGAAAATAACCCCTTAAGTCTTGGTATTTGGTGCAGGGGTTCCCAGTCAACTTTTTTGCTCATAGAGGCATAAATCCCCTTTTTGGGGCACAAATAGCAAAAAGCACCACATTGCCCAATATACTCTATATTTTACTATTTATAAAAGTATATCCCTACCAAAAAAAAAATCATATTTCATTAAAAATGTTCTGTTTTACAAAGCATCATTCATTCAGCCATTTGGTTACCTCAAGGTTTTCAACAGACCTTGCCATTATAAGTGCTATGAAACATGTCTACTAGAGACTTTGCAAAATACTTATGGATATTTTAGTATAAAAACTGTATTAAAACCTACTGGAGGCTGAAGAGTTTGTGACATAATGAGAGAAATAAATCTTATAAAATTACAATTGTATGAATGTACTGTAATAGAATTGGGTAATATTTTAATCTTAATCTCATTATGATATGAACAACTATTTCGCTTTTTTAATTTCATATAGACCAATGTTCATAGCTTTATAATATGCTTGAAAAATGTCAGCTGCCGGTACTGGCAGTCAAGGGATATGTGCAGTAGTAAGGGGAGTTGGGGGGTGGACTGATTTTTTACCATTTCTTTCTTTGCAGCCACAAGGGGAGCAGTGCCAATGAGGTGAGTTGAAAAACTCCCTTCAGGTGGCAGCAACGAGCAGGTTACAAAGGGCAGCAAAATGCCACTCCCGGTATCTTTAAAGGAGAATTCAGCCCCTAATTAAAAAAACCCATGACCCCCCTACCCTACATAAACCCCCCCTCCTCCTCCTCCCCAGCCTAGCTGTTACCCCTGGTAAATGCCCCTATCTCTTTACTAACCCCTCGGTGCAGATTCAGGGCATCAGAGTTCATGGGCGCCATCTTTTTCTCTCAGGTATTCTTCGGGTCTTCTGGTGATTCAGCAATTTCCGTGACTTTTGGCGCAAGTGCAGTTGTCACCAAACGGAAGATTGCTCCAACTGCGCATGCCCCGCAGGTTACCAAAGAGAAGAAGATTGCGCCCATGAACTCCAATGCCAAATTTCCAGTTTTTAAACCGCAATGGCACTCTCCACACTAGCGATGCGGCCCCCTGGACACCGTGCAGCCAAAGTAAGAGGGTGAGTTGCGGTTGCATTGCAGGAGCCACCTCAGGCAGCAACAGGGTCTGCTCCTCATAGTTACACGCATCATGGCACTAATAGTATCTCACTCTGAAGGTATTTTGGGGGAATCTGTAATTTCCCCAAAGGTATTTGTGGAAATGTGTGCCCAAATCAAGAATCTCAATGTACAACCCCCAACTATATATATATATATATATATATATATATATATATATATATATATATATATATATATATATATATATATATCCTAATTAATGTAATGTTTTAATTAAAGATAAACTGTAGAAATATACAGTATTTATTAACCTAATAATTCTATTTTTGAAAAAACTATATGAATACCTGTTGTGCACTGTTGACCAGGAGCAGATAGTTTAATTTGCTGGGCAAATGTTATTTTTCATTCAAAAATATATGTGATAGTAGCTGTCTTCAGTCTTTATTGTATTATATATCATTAGGTTTGTAGCCAGTATATACACGCATTGTACCTGTATCTGGGCTCCACAGTTACCATTTGTTGGCACTGCATACAGGCTGACATAGCTTTTGTCTCTTCTTTCAATGAAGCTTATACAGGAACTGTCTCTTAGATGTACTGATGTGTTGTATCCCAGGTTCTCCAACAGGCATTTACCAAAAGACAGCTTGATTTGGTTAAATCCACATATTAACTCTGGTGAAGGCAGATCTGTAGGGGAAAAAGGCATAACATAATTCAGGAATGTGGCAATAATAAAATATTCTTGCAAAATAATAAGTTACAGGATTAGTTCTTACTTGCAGGATCGCTTGTTATCAAGGAAGCACCAGATCTGCTTGCATTGCACTGACACTGTAGATCCCCTTTTATATTGGTGCAGTATTCATCTGGAGCACAGGAAGTTCCTGAGCAATTCATACTTGATTCTATGCAGAAGAAAATGGCATTAAAACTATTGAGCTAAAATTGATTCTAAAATGTGAGTGTTTTATGTCAAGAAACTGTATATTGCCACACGTTAGAGTGCTTACCAACACAATAGGCCATGGAGTATGTTGGTACTGGCTTCAGTTTGTACACATAAAATCCATCTGAACAGGCTCTGACTGAAATATTGTAATACCAGAGACAACAATAATCACCAAAGCTTCCACAAACTGTGCGCTCTGTTATTCCTTCCTCTGGAGTTGGATGGCTGCCATTTAGCCATATAGGGATTTTTACTCCACAGCTATGACTCGGAACACAGTAATTAGGCATGTGCTGGCCATTTGCCCCTTGAAATCTATACCAGCCTCCAGAAATATAATCAGAGTTATAATCATAACCTCTATTTGATGTACTGCGCCACTGTTGATCAAGAACTGTGTAGTTGAAACATGGATCCAAACAGCTGTATAACGTGGCATTATTTTTATTGCAATCTAAATTTGGTCCACATGGTTTTCCGTGCTGACATTCATTCATTACACAGTTGTTTCCATTCCCAAAATATCCATAAGGGCAGGCACACGTGTACCCTTTATATGTGTTTATACAAATTGCCAGAGGGTGACACTTATTCAGATCTTCGATTAAACATTCATCAATATCGACACAACCGGATTCCAGTATAAATGTATATCCTTGATAGCAAGTGCAGTTGTACGACCCGACAGAGTTCACACAGGAAGGACAATTCAATGAATAATCAGTACATTCATTGATATCATCACATAGGAATCCATTTCCTGCAAATCCTTCTTTACACGTGCACTCATTATATCCACCAAACTCCTCACAAGTAGCATTTGGGTGACATTCAGAATTTGAGCAGTTACCTTTAAATTAAAAAAATGCTAATTAGCCACTGATGATATACATGGAAGTATAGCAAAGGGAAAGTTTGTAAAAGGCTTTTCACAAGGTTAAACATAGAAGAAAAAGGCATGCCTTTAAAATGCTGCTTAATAAATATACATGTCAGTACAGGTATGGGATCCGTTATCTGGACACCCATTATGCAGAAAGCTCTGAATTACAGGAAGGCCATCTCCCATAAACTATATTTTAAGTAAATAATTTGAATTTTAAAAAATTATTTCCTTTATCTCTGTAATAATAAAACAGTACCTTGTACTTGATCCAAACTAAGATACAATCAATCTTTCTTGGTGGCAAAACAATCCTATTAGGTTTATTTAATGTTAAAAATTATGTTTAACAGATTTAGGGTAATGCCACACCTTGCATTTTGGGGGCATTTGGTCGCCTGGCGTGTGATTAGCACCGGCGTTTTTTCATTTTAGCCAGCGCAGAGTTCAGGGAAGGCGTTTGGGGAGATTGGTCGCTGCAAAGACGAGGCGATTAGTCGCCAGGCGACCAAATCTCCCCAAAACGCCCAGTGTGGCCTTACCCTATATAGTGTATATGAGTGTATAGGTTAGTATGAGTGATAGGTTAGTATGAGTGTGTGTATGTATTAGCTACATTCATTTGAAAGGGTTGAACTTGACGGACTATGTGCTCATCACTAAACAATTTGAAACCATTAGGCGGGGGTACAATTGTGCAACACAAATTAATACAGGTATAGGATCCCTTATCCGGAAACCCGATATCCAGAAAATTAAGGAATGGCTTCATGACTCCATGTTATCCAAATAATCCAAATTTTTAAAAATGATTTCCTTTTTCTCTGTAATAAAAAAAACAGTAGCTTGTACTTGATCCCAACTAAGATATAATTAATCCTTATAGGAAGCAAAACCAGCCTATTGGATTTATTTAATGTTTAAATGAATTTCTAGTAGACTTAAGGCATGAAGACCCAAATTACAGAAAGATCCGTTATCCGGAAAACCCCAGGTCCCGAGCATTCTGGAAAACAGGTCCCATACCTGTACAGACAAAAGGTCCTCTGCACTTGCCTATTGTTCATATATATGTGACATATGGGGGCAGATTTATCAAAAAACAAGTTTTCGTTTTCTTTCACGATTCGAGAAAAAACTCAGTGAGAATATAAAATTTGTGTTCACCTCTAAATTCTTAATAAATCAGATGACAGTAAGGGGCCAATTCATTAACTTTGAGTGAAGGAATAGAAGAAAAAAACTTCGAATTTCGAAGTGTTTTTTTGGCTACTTCGACCATCGAATGGGCTACTTCAACTTCGAATCGAAGGATTCTAACTAAAAATTGTTAGACTATTCGACCATTCGATAGCCGAAGTACTGTCTCTTTAAGAAAAAACTTCGACCACCTAGTTCCCAACCTAAAAGCTACCGAACCCAATGTTAGCCTATGGGGAAGGTCCCCATAGGCTTGCCTAACATTTTTTTGGTCGAAGGATAATCCTTCGATTATTGGATTAAAATCCTTTGAATCGTTCGATTCGAAGGATTTAATCGTTCGATCGAATGATTATTCCTTCGATCGTTCGTTCTAACTATTTCCGCAAATCCTTTGACTTCGATATTCGAAGCTGAAGGATTTACATTCCCCAGTCGAATATCGAGGGTTAATTACCCTCGATATTCGACCCTTGATGAATTTGCCACTAAATATTGCAATATGTGGGCAACAATCCTCCTCTGCTTTTTTTAAAAAGGGAGGGTATTTTTAGTAGCCCAATGCACAAATTTTTTAAAGGGCAGATTTACTAAAGGGATACTGTCATGGGAAAAAGAAAATTTTTCAAAATGAATCAGTTAATAGTGCTGCTCCAGCAGAATTCTGCACTGAAATCCATTTCTCAAAAGAGCAAACAGATTTTTTTATATTCAATTTTGAAATCTGACAATCACTCTTTACTGCTGTACTGCAAGTTGGAGTGATATCACCACCTCCCTTTCCCCCCCCACCCCTATCAGCCAAACAAAAGAAAAATGGGAAGGTAATCAGATAACAGCTCCCTAACACAAGATAACAGCTGCCTGGTAGATCTAAGAACAACACTCAATAGTAAAAACCCATGACTCCCTGAGACACATTCAGTTACATTGAGAAGGAAAAACAGCAGCCTGCCAGAAAGCATTTCTCTCCTAAAGTGCAGGCACAAGTCACATGACCAGGGGCAGCTGGGAAATTGACAAAATGTCTAGATTTCAAAATTGAATATAAAAAAATCTGTTTGCTCTTTTGAGAAATGGATTTCAGCGCAGAATTCTGCTGGAGTAGCACTATTAACTGATGTGTTTTGAAAAAAACATGTTTTCTGATGACAGGATCCCTTAAGGTCCAAATTTGAAATTCGAATCTGAGATTTATTAACCCCCTACCCTGGAAGTAAATAGAATTCGATAAGTTGCCACCTAACAATCTACCAAATTCATGTAGAAATCAATGGCAGAGTTCCGCTGACCTATCTGAAGAAGTCAATAGCCTTCCTGACATTCAAATTGCATTCAAATTCATTTTCGGGTCAATATCATTCGTTCAAATTTTAGACGTTCAAGTTTTTTCTTAAATAAGATACCATTCGCATTTCGAGGTAATTTGAGTTCATTCGAGGTAAAAAGAACTCTTAATACTTTGATAAATAACCCCCTTAATGTCCATATTGATAATAGGAGAATGTAGGAAACCTGTTGTCTTTGTATTATACCTGGAAGCTTGCATATTTGTGCTATATAATACTCACCTTTTGTTTCCAGTCCTAAAATAAAAATAAAAAAATCAGTTATTTGCTATTAAACCCAACTAAAAAATAAACCATAGTTATATATCCAAAGTTATGGTCAACTAAATCTATAAACATGGTTCCTTTGGTGAAATACTAAATGGGCTGCTATATTTATGGTAAGTAAGATACTTAATAAAAATGTAATAAACATTTCCAGACTTTTACAGGAGTGGAGAGGAGAAAAAAAAAAAATATATATATATATATATATAGAGTTCAAGAGGACCCGCACACCTTGGTTAGTGAACCAAAAATTTCTTTATTTTTCAAACTTGTGCATCCAACGTTTCGACCCACATTAGGGCCTTAGGGTCCTTGATAAAGGCCCTAATGTGGGTCGAAACGTTGGATGCACAAGTTTGAAAAATAAAGAAATTTTTGGTTCACTAACCAAGGTGTGCGGGTCCTCTTGAACTCTACATAAATACTTTGACCCAGCACCCACGTTCATGGAAGACTGGTTTAGAGTGCAAGCGTCTGATTCAGGTTATATATATATATATATATATATATATATATATATATATATATATATATATATATATATATATATATATATATATATATATATATATAATAAACAAAAGAGAGACAGCACTCCAGGGACTTTCCATGAAAAAATGTAGAAATTTAATACTGTTGTATTATTGTATTAAATTTCTACATTTTTTCACGGAAAGTCCCTGGAGTGCTGTCTCTCTTTTGTTTATTATGCATTTCCATGACCGGCACCTGGGCATTCGATTTGGATGAATGGTGCACCAGCTTGGAGTTTATATATATATATATATATATATATATATATATATATATATATATATATATATATATATATATATAAGTCCAAGGTGGAACGCACAACCATAAGTTACATCAAAGCCTGGGTGCCAGTCCGTAGTTAATATAAAGTATCGATCCAATAGTAACAGCACTCCGAGTAAATACAAAGAAGCAACAATGTAGAATAAACTATAGCAGGTTTATTGTATCCAACGTTTCGGTTCTATCTAAGAACCTTCATCAGGGAAGGAAACCTTCTAAAAATTGTTCGACTATTCGACCATTCAATTGTCAAAGTACTGTCTCTTTAAAAAAAACTTCGACCCCCTACTTCGCCACCTAAAACCTACCGAGGTGCCATGTTAGCCTATGGGGAAGGTCCCCATAGGCTTTCTATCAATTTTTAGGTCGAAGAAAAATCGTTCGATCGATGGATGAAGGTTTTTCATCAAACTATTTGCGGTAAATCCTTCGACTTCGATATTCGAAGTCGAAGGATAAACATTCGGCAGTCGAATATCGAGCGTTAATAAACCCTCGATATTCGACCCTATGTAAATGTGCTCCTTAATGTACTTGTATTAACAAGCACCCATTGCTCTTCCCATTAGGTGCACTCAGAGGCACTGCCTTCCTCATCCCTCCTGTTCTAAATCAATTGTGACTGTGCCTATTGATGTGGCGGAACCTTATAGTTACCCACACCTTCAAACCAGGCTTTATCCTCAGTGTCGTGCACTGTGAAGATGATCCAACATTAAAGGGAATGTCAACCCCAAAATTATTTTTTTGCCTAATAAAAAAACATAATTCTAAGCAACTTTGCAAGATATATTTGTTACAAAATGTCTATGGTTTTTAAGTTATTTGTATATGTATTGCTACTGAAAACAGTGTTTGTCTCTCCCTTTCTATTCTCTGTCCTGATGGCTCAGACTTTTCCTAATAAAAAGAATAGGCATAAAGTAGGTTCAGCACAAGCCTTATTCATTTCAACAATAGTGTAAAAACTGTCCCTTTAATTGCTTTTATTTGCAGCAATAATGGGCAATGAGCTATAGACAGTTTTAGTAAAGAGAGGTCTTACAACAGTTCATGGAGACTATTCGAACTTGAAATAGTTCAGAAATGTGCTAAACTTTTTACGGGGTTGAAAAAACAAAAGTTAGTCAAATCATTTGTTTACTCTAGAAAAATATACTTTCAAGAAGAAATAAGTTATGTTTATAAATATATCTAAGGCCAGTAAAGGATTTTTCATAAACAAAGCATCTAACTTAAGGCCAATCCTGGTAAGAAGGATAAAAGATTAAAGCACATTTTGATTTGTTCCTTGGTGATTCTGATTTTCATTCACTAAGGCTGACTGTTCTACCAATCACATCATACAAAATGTCACAGAATGTCCTAGGAGCTAAACCTCACTTCCTTGTTACACTTCAGTTACCAAAGTGCAGTAAAACTCACCTCTGAATCCTAGAATATTTACAGAAGTGAATCCATTACCAAATATATCCAGAAACCAAGATCCAGATGCCGGATTCTTTAAAAGATAGATGGACCCATAAGCATATGATACAATTTTCTCAAAATTCTTTTTGTTTCCTAAAAAAAAATACATCTCCAGGTTAACATTTATGGTTTCTTGTTTTTTTTTGTTTTTTTTATTTACTCAAATATTATTGAAATATAAAAATATTTAGCTAGGAAATGTCAAGAAATGTCAAGAAATATACACAATATGAATCTTACTGCTTATCCTTCAGTTTTTATTCTATTATACACAACAAAGTGCTTCATATTATATAATCCCATTTCAGGGTTTTACATAATTTATTAACCCTATGCTAATAATAATTCCCCACATTAAGGGGTACATTTACTAAGGGTCGAATATCGAGGGTTAATAAACCCTAGAATTCAACCCTCAAAGTAAAATCCTACGAATTAGAATATCGAATTCGAAGGATTTACCGCAAATCCTACAAACGATTATAAGGAAAAATCATTCGATGGAACGATGAAATCCTTCGAAACGTTCAATTCAATTTGAGAGGATTTTCCTTCGATCAAAAAACCTTAGAAAAGTGATGGAGAAGGTCCCCATAGGCTAACATTGTACCTCGGTAGGTTTAAACTGCCGAAATATGTAGTCAAAGTTTTTTTTAAAGAGACAGTACTTTGACTATCAAATGGTCGAATAGTCGAACGATTTTTAGTTCGATTCAAAGTCGTAGTCGAAGGTCATAGTAGCCTATTCGATGGTCGAAGTACCCAAAAAAAAACTTCGAAATTCGAAGTTTTTTCACTTCGAATCCTTCACTCGAGCTTAGTAAATGTGCCCCTAAGTGTCAAAGAGACAAGACAGCAAGAAATTTAGAGTATTCCTTACATACCACTTGGATCTGTAAGAGCGAGACTGATGTTTCCATTGGTTGTAATTAGCAGAAAGGTTAAAGATGTAACATTAACCACTTCCCTGTGATCACCGCTAATGTTTAAACTGACATTCAGGATTCGCACTGAAGAATTAAGTGGTTTTTCTAGAAGTAAATCCAAGCTCCTGATCACCTGCACAAGTTAGGTAAAGGAATAATGTAAGCAGTGAATTTTCAGTAAAGTCAAACCATCTAAAGCAAAGGGAATGCATTTAAAATACTGAATATGATTAACAAAATCCTCAATACAGGTACAGGACCAAAATGAGAAGGATCTAAATTCCAGGATATGTGCTGGAAAAGTGCAGAAAATGGAGCTCACATTAAAAACTCCAATTACAGCAGCATAACACAGGTCCTGGCTGCCCGCTTGTCGCGTTTCGTGGCTCCCCACCACTTCATCAGAAGCTGAGGAATGAAATGCACATGGTAATGCTCATGAGATGGACTCTTTTTTTCATTTAATGTAATATTTGGAGGACTGGCCTGGCTGCATGTGTGAGGACGTAGGAAAGTGAGGGCCTTGTTTTATAACTAAGGGGCACAGATATTTTATTAAAAAGCTCCACATCCACTCAAGGCTTCTGCGTCTCTCATTCCTTTTGTATAACTATATGCATAAACTATATGTGTGTTTGGCTTTTCCGTGGTGGTGTGTCTGTTAGAACTATTAGAATTATTAACTTAGCCAATATTATTAGTCTTAGCAGATATTCTACTTTTTGTTAAGTTACTAAGAAGCCTATTGACCACAAATTGAATCTTAGTCAAGCAGCATTGCTAGGGCCTCTGTATGTCCTGTTTTCAAGGATCATCTCTTTTTAATTGTCCAACATGTCAAATATTTTCTGTTGAGATTCAAAGGTCCTAGTTTTCAAAAATATGTATGTATAACAAATAAGAATGTAACAGAGCCACTTGTGGCTGATTGACACCAATTCCAGTAAGGGGTGTATGGACAGCCTTTACTGTGGGAAGCATACTCACAAAGTTGTGATGAATAAATGCACACATTATTATCAGCTTCTTGAAGGGAGGCAGGTTACAGATTGGGGCACTGGCTGCCAACTCAAGGGTATTATTTACAGAATGCAAAATACTTCTGCAGATTCTCTCTCTCTATCTCTGCCTTCCTTGCACTCTCACAGTGTTCTTCTGCTGAAGCCTTCAGTACCCCTGTCATGTAGGAGAAGCACAGGCAGAGTGCCGTTACGAAACAGGGGTCTCCTTTCACTGTAAGCCCCCTCTGTTTCTCTGCAGTGACCTCACATACCGTGCCAGAGCTTATAGAGGTTCTCCTCTAACCTACACTTGAATGCTTAACTTCCCTACCTGGAGCACAGTCACCTCAGGGGCTCTACCCCAATCTATTCATTCCTCTAATGGCTCACTCCTCATATGGACTGTACTTTCACACAAGCCTAACTAACTTTTACTCACTCGCCATGACTATACACTAGCTAGCCCTAAAGGAGTTAGCCTCCCAAATGGTTTGGCCACATCAGTCTTGGTCCTGCCTCTAGGATGTTTCTAAGTCAAAAGAGGAAGTGCCTGCCTAGAGAACTCCCTTATATAGGCTACAGCAGGGGGGCTTGGCATCACCTACTGGCTGTACCTGCACAGTGCCCAACTATTTACAATACCAAAATAAATCTTTTAGTTTACCACTTTACAAGAGGGTTAATTTTAAGAATTTAATATAGATACCTTTTTTGGTTAGTACAATTAAAGTTTTCACGACCTTCAAAAAACTGGCACAGTCTGGAAATAAAACTTCTGCTGGTGAGGTTTGCACTTTTTTTGGAATTGAAAATAGGAACATTTTTTTCCCATTGCAGTAATGCATCAACTGTATTATGCTGGCCTACAAGTTCCAGCATTCTAAAGCAAGGGTTAAATCATTATTATAGCTGCAGTCCAGTAAACCATAGAGTTGGATTATCAAAGCAACACCTCACAATAAAGATTTTGCAAGTCGCAAGTCCTTCAGTGGACAATTAATAAATGGGGTCCACCACCCAAAAAATTACTGTGACCATTTTGTGTGAATTTTAGCTCAGTTAGTGGGAGACAAAAGTCTTGGAATTAACTTCCCACTGTGCTAAATGCTGTTGCGCTTTAGGATATGACTTGGAAAAATAGTATTTCTGAATTGATAATTATCTGATGAGTGAAAAAAGTCTCCAAGAGTGTGTGTAGATTTTACACTCACAAAAAAAACCATGATACAGGCATATACATATTCATATAAATACTGTATATTATACCTGTAAGTCATTGGAATGCCTGCCTTCCACAGAAAGAATCATGTCAAGGAAACAGTATTACAGAAATATCCTCTAATTATAATGTAGACTATATTATCCAATAAGCAATAAAATTCTAACATTCCCCAGTTGCTCATACACTTCTAAAAATCCCATACGAATGAATAGAAAGTATGTAAATTTTTCTGTGGTGAGCTCTAGTTTCAGATAAATCTGCCCCACAGCATAATAGCTACCTGCTCTTTGTTGGGCTCCGTTATCTTTAAATACTGTCCAAAGCTTTGAGAAGCAATTTCTCTGAACACTCTTTCTGCTAAATTACCAGCATTTGCTCCTCCGATGTCCTCATAAACAAGAAAGAACACCTGATAAAGAAATAAATTGAAACGGTTACAATCACTTCCCCTTCTTCTGTCCAGCAGTTTTTATTTATTTCTCATGATGCATTTCCAAAGACAAAAATTAAAAAAATAAAAAATCATCCAGAAATGTTTAGTTAAGGAGGGTTTTCCATGCAGTGGCCAGTGCAGATGGCAGAAGAGTGTGCATGTCTTTAATGCGTATGCTCAGTGTCGGACTGGCCCACCGGGATACCAGGAAAAGTCCCAGTGGGCCATGGTGTCAGTGGGCCCTCATGCTGCTAAACACTTGGCATATTTCACGGTCATTCTTTATTCCTATGAGAACAAAAAGACTAAATAGATGGAATAATAGATGATAGTATTATAGTATGTAAAGAAAAGAGACTAGGAGAAGTGAGGAGAGGAAGAAAAATAGTACTTAGAGTGGGCCCCTGGTCTAAGGTTTTTGAGTGGGATCCCGAGTGTCCCAGTCCAACATTGCGAATGCTGCTCTGTCCACAACAGGATTATTTATTAACTGTACAATATGTTTGAATGCTGAAGGGTTTTCAGTGCTATATCACCAGCCAAAAGACTTGAGTGCTAAGTACAGCAATCCATTCTCTCACTAATGGTGGGCTGGGAGCAGTGTGTTTCTTCAGCTGGCTGATAACATTTGGATTGTAGCTTATAGATGGATTGCACCACAATTAAACCAGAGTTCCAGGCAGAACAGTTTTCCCTACTCAGTCTTGGTCAGCTCTGTATGTACCACTGGTCAGTGATTATAAAAAAAGAAGTGCAATCCTTCTTTACTTGCAAAAGTGACACCTTGCTATCAATTATAAAAACAATTTAGTTACAATTTAGCTTACACTTTTCAAAGGAAAATGAAGAGTAAGTTATGCAATATATTGCTTCCTGGTTGACAACCACATATACAATCACACAAGGACTTAGTCCAACTAATCAATCCCCTTAATTGTTAAACAAGGCAGTAGAAAATAAATTATTGATGGGTGGGGGTCAATTTTGAATGTGGTCTGCAGTCTTGTATGTTACCCTTCAAGCACTTTTTATGATTCTATAGACTTCTTTGTATGACAAATATTTGGTACTGTTCGTCAAAGAACTAGCCACCTGCATGCAAATATCTGGTCAGTTCTACTCAACAACTCCTGATCTTGATATTTCCACATTCCTATAGACAAATATAAGAGGTCCTCTGCACTCAACCCATTATCAATATATTTAAGACATTTTGTGCATACAGCTACTAAAAAAACAGGGATTGTTTGCTCATATATTGCAATATATTTAAGCTACATCAAAGTCATCCATGGTCTGGCTAGTCCTACACTCATACTTTATCTGATTCATTAAGAATTCTATTACTTCATTATACATTTTACACAGGGACTAAGATTTACCTGCAACTTAAAGTGGCCATAGACGCACAGATAATATCGTATGAAACTAATTTTCAATGATATTCGGTGCGTGTATGGTGGGAAAAGAGCCGACAGATGTCGGATATCGGACTCGGATATCGGTCGGCTCGTCGATCGGGCGCCATTGAAGTCACCCAAACATCGGCCATTGTCAGAATTGTCAGATACGGGTAGAATTCTATTGTTTCTACTTGTAAATCTGACGATTCATCTCTACACGTGTGTATTGAAACGAACGATCTTTCTTGGAAAGATTCCTCTAACCACTAACTCTTCTGGGTTATATATAGAAGTAGTAGGTGAGGATGGGATAACATAGGTGATACCTATGGTAGGTATCACACACATTATTGCCTTCAGGTACAGATTTGTGGGGACCTTTTTATATAACCTTACACATAGTGCATAGAAAATAATATGGATGTGTGTCAGAATGAGGGAATTTGTAGGCAAAAGAAGCAAGGTTTCTTCCAGCAGCTCTAGGGTTAATCCTGTCAGGCAATCATGTGCATGGGCTACCAATTAACCTAGCTGCTAGGTGTTAAAAGTTTGCGTTTTTTTCAGAGAGCCCAGTGAGAGGAGATGGGAGCTCCAATGAAAGTGCTCTGACAAAATCAAATCGTGTACTTAGCAGGTGAATACCCTTGTTATATTGTGTGTGTCGGGATTGTAAGAAAAACTCACCCTGGTGGTCCAGTAGGCCCCGGATGCTTCTTCATCAATTGTTGGTGATACTGTTGCTTAGGGCACACACGGAGCGCACCTTTGGCTTTTATGGACGCATTTGCTCTGGGGTGTTTTCGTTAGCGTGCAATGGCACGAAATTCAAACAATATTTAAAGGGACTTGGATGCTGTGTTCATTGCCCGTTGTTTGGTTCCACTTAGTGAGTTCTTGGGTGCGTTCCTGTTATATTCTGTCTTCTGATTCCTGTTTTAAACCCTGCCTTCCTGACTTTTCCTGACTTCTGTGATCCTGACCTTGGCTTGTTATCCGACTATTCTAGACTCCGTTATCTGACCCGTGCCTGTTTGACTACTCTGATTGATCTTCCGGTTTTGACCCTTGCCGGTTTGTCTCCACTTGAATTTTGCTTGCACCGACCCGGCCTGTTTAACTACGCTTTAGTCTATTCCTTGAACTGAGACCTTCTGCCCAAAGACTTTGCTTAAAGCGATCCTGTCATTGGAAAACATGTTTTTTTCAAAACGCATCAGTTAATAGTGCTACTCCAGCAGAATTCTGCACTGAAATCCATTTCTCAAAAGAGCAAACAGATTTTTTTATATTCAATTTTGAAATCTGACATGGGGCTAGACATTTTGTCAATTTCCCAGCTGCCCCCAGTCATGTGACTTGTGCCTGCACTTTAGGAGAGAAATGCTTTCTGGCAGGCTGCTGTTTTTTCCTTCTCAATGTAACTGAATGTGTCTCAGTGAGACATGGGTTTTTACTATTGAGTGCTGCTCTTAGATCTACCAGGCAGCTGTTATCTTGTGTTAGGGAGCTGTTATCTGGTTACCTTCCCATTGTTCTTTTGTTTGGCTGCTGGGGGGGAAAGGGAGGGGGGTGATATCACTCTAACTTGCAGTACAGCAGTAAAGAGTGATTGGAGTTTAGCAGAGCACAAGTCACACGACTTGGGGCAGCTGAGAAATTGACAATATGTCTAGCCCCATGTCAGATTTCAAAATTGAATATAAAAAAATCTGTTTGCTCTTTTGAGAAATGGATTTCAGTGCAGAATTCTGCTGGTGCAGCACTATTAACGGATTCATTTTGAAAAAAAATTTTTTCCCATGACATTATCCCTTTAACAATCGTGCCCCTCTGCTTGTCCAGAACCCTCGCTTGGCTCCTCTCTTTTTAAGACCTGGCGGCATCCAATTAGCTGAGGGCTTCTCCCGAGGTGAAAGGCGGCTGTTAAAGGCAGAAGCAAGAGCCGAGACCAGGGAGCCTAACATTGGTTCTGGATTCTGGGTGACGTTCGTGATAGGGATCAGAATAGCTGACCGGCGGGTTAGAAAGGGAATCTTTGTGTTTAGTTAGCCTACAGACAGGAGTAGGATTTTATTTTGTGTTTTATTTTGTTTTGTGTAAGCCTTGAAAAGGGACAGTCTGTACTTCCATAAACAAACTGCCATTAAAGGCTAAGCTGCACCTTCTGTTGCATTACCCGCTGTGTGGTTCCTTCACTGCCAATCGGTCACAGATGGCCTAACATAAAGGTCATCAAAGTGGTTGAAGGAAATGAAAAATAAATTATAGATCTACAGTCACATAAAGCAACACATAATTTGTTGGCGTTCCAGTAAATGGTCTTTCACAGCATCATTTTTGAGGTACATTTATCAAAGGTTGAATTTTTAAATTTATGTGAGTTTTTAAAAACTCCCATAAACTCCCATGAACTCGAAATTAGACCATTTGAAATTTATTAAAAAAAATTGAATTTGTATAACTCGGGTGAATAGGATCAACCTGAAAACTTGAATTCTATTCGAGTTTTAAAAACTTGATTTCGAGTTTTCTCTCCAAAACAACTCGAATGTCAGGAAGGCTGCAAACAACTCCAAATTGATCCCAGGAATGTCTCCCATTGACTAAAACAGCAATTCAGCAGGTTTTAGGTGGCAAATAGTCTATTCAAGTTCTGAAAGTGGCAGGGTATAATAAATCTCAAATATCAAATTCAAATTTTAAAAAAACTCTAATCGAATTTGAACAATTCCCTAGTCAAATTTGACAGTTTTGGGCATAAAAAATGTGAAAATTTGAATTCGAAATTCGAATTTTCAATTCAACTCTTGATAAATCTGCCCCATAGTGCATAGAATATAAAATGAATGGCCTTGCATAAAGGTCATCAAAATGATTGAAGGAAATGAGACATACATTATTCAGAAAGCAACATATAAGTTGTTGACATTCCTGTTAATAGCCTTTCACAACAGAATGTATGGTGTAGGATATATACTGCTCACCTGAGATTGCTTTTCCTGTATTAATCTGTAAACATCATTGAGCAATGTAAGGTTATTGTAATCAGTCATTAAACCACTCGTTTCAACCAATATAAAGGTTCCAGGCGGAGAGAATTCCAATGCTTTATTGACTCCATGCAAAAGTGACATCTTCATAACACTCTGATATATATTGTTATAATGATATTGGCTGTAATCGCCAAAGTTATAATGTTGGGTGAACCACTGGTAGTAGTAGTAAAACGATACAAACTGATTAGAACTGTAGAAATCATAACTGGTTCTACTGTTTAGGAAATCATCCTTATTAGTGAAGACTTGTTCAAAAATGCCTGAAAAACATTGTTTGGAAATTAATGATTAAATACTTAGATTTACTGTGACACTGATTTAATACACAACAATTTAGATTAAACAACCATTTATTGAATATGAGTTTTCTAGGATATCAGTATATAAAGATTAATTTTCTGCCATTCAGTTATCCCTTAAAGGGATACTGACATGTTCCAATGAAAATCCATAGGAACAGTATCAATATCAATATTACTAAATAGTTGTGGAAAGAAAATTTAGAAAGCCAAAAGTGCCTCAAAGTCATCCCCAGTCTAGCAGTACCTGATTCTCACTATGGGGAAAGAGAGCAGAGGGAGCCACGCTGTTTTCCTGTGTCATGCTGGGCTGGGGGTGTCACAATACTTATAGGCTAATTACAAATGAAACCAGTTCTCGGCATTTAGAAGGATTGTACAGCCTCCATCCTGGCATGACTGACATAACTGAGGACCCACTTTTAGTCTGTATTTATTAAGGTGAGTATGTGAAAGAAGTAATAATGCATAAGTAGGGCTTAAATGCTGGCATTCTTAAAAATGTTGTAGGCTGTGACATGTTACCGATGTAAAACACGAACATTTAGGTTCATAACTTAAACAAGCTAATTTTACCTGAATCATTCACCGTTATATCTCTGTATTGTCTAGAAAGGCATGGAAATCTGTTCTGTATGCGGTTCAAAAGTGTTCTGTAGTCAGAATTACTAAACCTCATAGATGGAAAAAAGTCTCTTAATAATGTGAATGAGGTTCCTTCTGTAACACAAAATAAATGTATACAAAAATAAATTGTGTAAGAGTTCAGATACACCAGAAATTAAACCTTTTTTTTAACATCTATCATAACACTGTCTTGGCTTGCTATTTATAATTTTGCCATAAAATGTGTTGGCTTATGCGTTTACGTTATTCATCTGAACCCCTGTATTAGAGTCCTGCATACCCACAGAATGGTTTTCAGGCAGAAAGTCCCCGGATCCCCGACTGTGTGGGCAGTCCGTGGGTAAGCAACGTGGGTATTAGGCTAAGGTGCAGAAGTGATTACATCCGCCCACCCCAGAAGACACGGCAAGTTTTTTTCCCATTACCCTTCACTTCTGGTTTAGGTAGGGGTCATATTGGGTGGTGGGTGCGGGTCAGTTTGCGAGTTCAGTTCGGGCATGGACATGCCTGACTGGACCCACACAGGACTCTACCTCTATGTTCCTCTGTGAGGGGCTACCAACTTTTTTGCAGCAGTAGTCTTGTTGGCATTAGAAACTCTAACACACAGGCTGAGAAGGGAGGGTTTAGGAACTTCAAATAACAATTACCAATAAAAGCAGAGTTTTCAGTGAGAAATGATCAACATGACCTATAGGTAACTTTTAATGGACATTAATAATTTGAAGAGTGATTATATATACAGAATGATTTACCTCGTAAAGCACATGAGTGATTCACAGGAGCAACCGTGCTATAAATTTCATCTGAAAAATAAGAAAATATGTACAGAAAATGCCTAGTTTTACCAAAGTATAGTTAACAGATCTGGCAGATTTTACCAGCTACAACGGGTTGCAACAGTGTAAGCAATGTGCTCCAGGGATGCTGCTCCAATGAGGACAGTTGAGAAACCACTAGTTACCAGGGGTGGCAAAAATGGTAACTTTCAGGGGCTGATTCACTAAGGGTCGAATATCGAGGGTTAATTAACCCTTGATATTCGACTAGGAATTTAAATCCTTCGACTTCGAATATCGAAGTCGAAGGATTTAGCGCAAATACTGCGATCGTACGATCAAAGGATTTTTCCTTCGATCGAACGATTAAATTCTTCGAATCGAACGATTCGAAGGATTTCAATCCAACGATCGAAGGAATATCCTTCGATCAAAAAAAACTTAGGAAAGCCTATGGGGACCTTCCCCATAGGCTAACATTGACTTCGGTAGCTTTTAGCTAGGGGGTCGAAGTTTTTTTTAAAGAGACAGTACTTCGACTATCGAATGGTCGAATAGTCGAGCGATTTTTACTTCGAATCCTTCGATTCGAAGTCGTAGTCGAAGTAGCCCATTCGATGGACGAAGTAGCCCGAAAAATACTTCGAAATTAAAAGTTTTTTAATTTCGAATCCTTCACTCGAAGTTAGTGAATCGGCCCCTTAGAGTCTTTTGCGCAAGGAGCCCTCTGGCTCCAAGGTGGATATGGGGGTGGGGTGGCAGCAGCAGTGAGCACTTTGGGCAGCAAAGGATCGCCCCTACATGTTTTAGTTGTTTGACGTAATAAAACATTACGGGGCAGATTTATTAAAGGTCAAGTTGTATTTTACCAAAGGCTATTTTTCAGTCAAAACTCGAATTTTCCAGTTAAATTATCAAAACGTAAATGTTTTAAATGTATCATTGCCTGCTTGTTTTAGATTTACCTTTACCTGAGCCAACATGTGAATTAAACCAAAGCAAGTTGTCTTTTAGAAAGTGCTTGTTGGGGAACTTGGTTTAGTTAGCTGTGGGAACAGCTGTGATGCTGTGGTCTCTGCATTTGTATTTTTGGTTGTGGGTGAAAAAGACTGACTTACTAGTGTAAGTCTGGTACTCTTTAATTTCTATAAAAAGCAGTATCTGTCTGTCTGTTTACATTCTCTGTCCTTCTGGCTCGGACTCCAGAAACAAACCATCTGATTAACAGACCTGACTTCTGTTAAGCTGGCCATAGACGCAAAGATCGTACGATTTTCAGGCCGTGTGTGGAGTGTCCCGACATGGCGATCGGTCATTCATAATTTTCAAACCACTTTAATTCATGAATAATGGCAGCTTACAATTATATTTTAAACATGTGAATCTAAAATTTGCAATGAATGGAAAATGATTATCTTGTGAAATCTGATTATACAAATCAGATTTCATAAGGTATTCATTTTCCATTCATTGCAAATTTTAAAATCACATGTTTAAGATTTGTAAATGTTAATTGTTTTCATGTCATTTATTACATACAAACCAATAAAATCACAGTCATGACTATAAAGAACTGAGGCATAATTTTCCAATGCAAGATCTGAAAATTTAGGAGGTAGGGTTTATTTGATATGCAGATCAGTATCTGAAGATTAAGGTTAGGTTCACCCCTTTGCAGGAACAAGTGTCCCTTACTTATACTGGACATGAAACACTCTAGAAGAGCCCCGGCATTTATATTTGTATACAGTAAAGTGGAGCTTTTGTGTAGATTCTCAAGAATGTCATAAAAACTGTTTGCAGTTGAATAGTTAAAAAGACATATTTGACAATTTTGAATTTACTAAATGTGTACTTTCCAAAAATGTAAAATTTTCTAGGGTAAACCTATTGTAGATGTTGGTGTAAATATAATAATAATAATAATAACACCACATATTTGGGGGGTAATTTCTCACTCACCTGTCCATGGAGTTGTTGTCGAAAATGCCCACCCACAATGTGGAAGCAGCAAAACCATGAAAAGCATATACATTTTTCTGTCCTCTCTCTGCTATAAAGCTGCTGCACCTGCTTTTGGGAAGAAGAACATGTAATGTTTCTTAGAGAGTATATTACTGTGAAACCTAAGCTGGGTTTAAATAGCCTGTTTTTTTGTCTCAGCCTACCATTCCTGACCACTGCCTACAGAAAACATTTGTTGCTGGATGACATTACTAGCTACAACGCCCTTCTACCTTTACGGAAAAAGAAGTCAATAATACTCTGTTAAAAACAAAATATCTGAGAACTTCCTCTTAGGATTCATTTACATATATCTGATCAGATAAAGGGACTTTTGCTCTGAAATGTGATTTGGAAACCCCCCACCCCCATCAGTTTGTGTGGAACTTTATCTAGCTGTATTTGTGCTTTTGAATTATTCAGAAAAAGCCACATCATATAATATCACGTATACGTTTTATAGGAATAGTATTTAAAATAATAATTTGGGAAATCCCTCCCTTCTGATAATTATGCAGCTGTAAATACTGGTATAAAGCATATGTACTGCAACTAACAGCATGCACAGAAACTTACTTTCAAAAGCCTGTTTTTGCATGACCTGGCTTAAAATACCCTGCTTGGTCCAAGCCAAAACTGTTTTTTAATATAATAATAACATAGCACAATATTCTGTAGCTCTATACAACAGAAGGGTGCATACATCTGACATACAAACAAACAAGCAATAAACAATACAAAGGCTCTTCAGCCTCAAACACTTTGAGTTGAGATGTGCAACATGCAACATTTCATGGGCATCACGTGAGGCTTCTGTGCAAATAAAGATGGCCGGTTGTTATATAGCTTCATATAAACATTTCTGAGAACTCTATGAAATCTTTCCAGTCAGTTCATCTAGCATGGAAGACACGGCTGAGAATAGAGTGTCTATATGTGCCCCCTTGGGCTGCCTGTTGGACATCTGGTCTTTGGATCTCCATGCCTTCCCTTCACAATCAGACCCCAGGAGGATTGGCTATACATCCAGACAGTAGGCTAAACCTTCAGCCAGAACTAAGGGACCTCCAGATACTAAAAAATGGATTGCCCCCAAAACAGATGCCAGCTCAGATTAGTCTTATGTCAACACATGGGGTAAATTTACTAAGCAGCGAAAATTCGCTAGGCGAGAATTCGCCCAGAGAATGCTAATTTACTAAAATGTGAAGTTGTGTCCATGGGGCTGTATATTGGTGAATTTTCACTAGCTTTATGTCGGCAATCAAATCGAAGATGCGCTAGCCTTCAATTATGCATAGCACAACTTTGTTAGAGGTCTTAACTCACGCTAATTTGCATACGGGAGGAAATTATAACGTTTAATGGACGTATATGTTGCAGCAAATACATTACATTACACAAGTCCAGGGAACCTTAATAAAGAAAATATAGTTGTTATAATGCCCTACACATGAGCCCACTGTATAGTTAGAAAATGGAGGGGGGTACCCGGTTACCCAAAAAAAAAATGTTTTAAAGGAGAAACAAACCCTGTACATCAAATTTTTATGGAAAAAGTTTCAAAGTCCCAGAAAACGCTGGCGTCTTTTTTCAGAGTGATTGCCTGCAAAAGTCCTTAAAGGAGAAACAAGCCCTGTGGGAAAAAAACCCGTACCCCCCCCCACCGCACATAGATCTCCCTCCCTCCTCCCCCCAGGCTAACTGCCACCCGGGGAAATGCCCCATACTTTATACTTAACCCTCGAAGCAGATTCAGGCAGTGGACTTCAAGGCATCCATCTTCCGGGTCCTCGGAAAGCGTACTGGGAGATCAGTATTTCGATGCATGCGAAGTTGGCCGGTTTGGACAATTGCGCATATGCCGAATTGGACGGAAATTGCCGAAGCGACAGAAGAAGAAACAAAGACCCTGATAATTTTTTTTAGTAATGAAAGGGTTAACTAATCCAGGATGAAATATGTCAGTATTGATGAGCTAATCTGTCCCATGTTGCTACACCGAAAAATTTGGTAAAAGGGCGAAAATTTTCCGAAATGCCTTGAAGTAAATGGTGTTTTTAAACGCCGAAACATTTTACACAACTTTTTTGTCCAAAAGCATTAAAGTCAATGCCTGTTTTTTCTTTTGGCGGACTTTTTCCAAATGCATTAAAGTCAATGGGCGGGTTTTCTTCGGCTATTTTTTCTGCATATAATTTTCGTCGCAGTTTCGGGCAAAATTCGCACATGCCGAAATTCAGAATTGGCCCGCGAATCCATGGCTGCTGAATAAATTCGCTCATCACTACATGTCAGTTGTGACAGGCGTTTGCCGCCCCTTGTAACTGCCCGTTCTCACCTTGCCTCATGGCAGGAGCAGCACTGCTCTAGACTAAACAACCCCAACTTTGCAGGTCTTTCTTCAAAATTGAGACTTTCCATACCCATTACCAGCCTTGTTGCAACTCTACTTTTTCTTACTTTTCCATGTTGCTTAAGCTGTACACCTGCTGTCACATGACAAATCACTAAGCATGTATTCCCAAAACTGACCATACCAGTTCTGCAGAAATGCTTTGATATATTATACAGAGTTGTAGATAGTTTGTTAGGATAGAAAAATGCAAACATAAGCTAAACTGGTTACACAAAAATACATTAGAATAGTAAATTTCTCCTGTACTTTCTGCTGTTACAATGTTACCAGAAGGAAAGTGTTCACCTTGTCTCATTACAGAAATGGCCCTGTTAAATCAGTAATAACTTTCTTGGTATTTAGCTGAGTTTCTAGCAGCTTGCAGAATAAACTACCATCTTTTATTCACCAGAGTGCTACATTTGGGGTGCTGGTGACAAGAGCACCCAGAGAGATACAATAAGCAGCAGATCACTGGAAGGAGTGATTGTGCAACAAAGGGAGAGTAACCCCCCCCCCCCCCCCCAAACTGCTTATGCTGCAGAGAGACTGTTGAAGAATGAAATTTCATAAAATGTGAAACTTTTAGGATTTTGCTTGAGGCAATCATTTGCTTTTCCTTAGAATGAACATAAGTGTAATCTCGCATAACTCCCAACTCTCCCATTTCTCACGGGACAGTCCCAATTATGACAGCTCAACCCACAGTTTTAGATTGTTACTGAAATGTACAGACTTTCTCTTTGATCTCCTGCACTGTAAAGCCAGAAAAAGATACAAAATGTCTAAAACTTAATTAAATAAGAGGCTTTTGCCAGAGAGGCCAGACTATGTGGCAGCTGCACTTAGAAACATTTGAGAACAATTTAAGGTAAGCAAAGATACAATTGTAACTATTTAAATGGGAACTCTGGCTTCCAAACGAAAATTTGATAAAGAGGCCCACATAACACAGAAACCCATAATATATCCATCACAGTTACCTGTTTCTTCAAAAAGTATGAATAAATGCCATTTTCTATGCTGAAATCCAGGTATTTAACAGTTCTTCTCTTTTGGCATCATTTCAAATTCTGGCAGGGAAGGAGGGACTAAACACTGATGTTACAAATTGTAACTACTTCTCCACAGCTTACAGACAGCATGCAGGAACTACATAACCCACAATGCATTGCTCTGTGATGTTCCTTTCCTTATTGAAATCAAGTGTGCAGGAAATTGTGGGGTTTGGAGGATGCAGGCTGAGGACTGCTGGCTGTTGATACAAAGTAACAGTAGTCAGCCAGCTCAGCAAAGTAGTCAGACAGATCAGCAGGAGGCTAGGCTTAGGGAATTGTTCCTTATTAAAATCACGTGTGCAGGGAATTGTGGGGTTTGGAGGATGCAGGCTCAGGACAGATGGCTGTTGATACAAAGTAACAGTAATCAGGCAGCTCAGCAAACAAGTCAGACAGATCAGCAGGAGAGCTGGCCTAGCCGGTAAAACACCTGCCAGGGCCTGGCCCGGTATTACAAATTTACCGGCAATGTAGCTACCGCTAGTTTGTAATACCATTTACAAAATCCCCTGCTCGCCGATGAAAACTTACATTTTCGTCCCTTTCGCCACTTTTGTGACACTACTCCACATGGCCCCACTCCTTTTCCATGGCTCCGCCCCTTTGTGGTGCCCCTTTTTGCGTCACGCAAAAACCATTAAACCAAACCATTAAAAATCATGAAAAGTCTGCATATTTTTTAACTGATGTATGTTGCAAAGTTGCTTGAAAATATGATTACTTTTCAAAAAGCTTAAGTTATGTTTTTGTGGCGTTCCCCTTTAAGATAAGCAGGTCTCTCGGGGAAACTATGTCACAGCTTAAAGGGCAATTTACCTTCATTAGCAAAACTGTAATAACCCCCAGAAATGTGTTCAAACTTTCCATAACCTGCCAAATTTTGTGGTGAGTGGTTATAAAATAGGCGTGGTCAAAAATGCGCCAAATAATTTTGTCCCTCTTGGTATTTTAGAAATGTTGAGAGAGGTATGACTCAGTTACATCTCCTGCAACACTCTTTGTCATATGAAGGGGTCGCTGTACGTTTTAAATGAACTCTCCCTGCCATGAGCCCGTTTCAAAGAAGTTTACACTTTCAATTATACAATCTGGTGGCAGTTCTACTTCAGTCAGGGGCGCGCTTCAATGACGTAATAGGTCCGCTCCATAAGCGGCTCGTAAGAAAACTTGTTAGCAAAGAGGGTTCCGCTCACCATGGACAGTTCTCTGCCTGAGCAGGTTAGGGTCGAGTTGCCGGGGACATTAGAGCAATTCCAGGTGACGTTGGGTGCTGATGTGGAGAGTAAAGTAGTGGAGTGCGTGAGGGAGGCAGCGAGGTGCCTGTACAGAGGGGCTGCGGAGCAGTGCGGGGCGCTAGGGGATCTGATCATTGATTACAGCTGGGAGAAGTTAAATGCGCGGAACTGGAGGGAAGTCGGGCGGGAATGGCGTGCTGTGTATTCCTATGGCTGCCTATTCAGGGCTGTTGGCTTGTGCAGTGATACGGCCCCGGGTAGAACAGAGGAAGCGCTGAAGGTATGTGACATGGGGCTGCTGATGGGAGCAGAGATCATGGACAATGTCCTGGGCCGCATCATACGCGCTCTGCAGAGAATAAATCACTTGAGGGAAGAAACTAAACTGGCGTCAGACAGGGGGGTACTGGAACCTGGTCTGGAGAGATCTGAATCAGAGGAACATGGCAACAACATATCCTTTACCTCTGTTCAAGGTAAATATGTCAATACTGATAATTGTACATGTGCAATAATACAGATTCTTCTAGCAGCTGGTGATCATTGCTGAATTCATTATCTCCTTTACTTTACTTATTCAATTGGTGTAGCTTTAGTCTTGCTGATGATTGACCTCTGATACCCTCATTATTTCACTCTTAGCTTATCAGAAAACGACTCCTACCATTGTTATTATTGGTGAGCAGGACACCTATACAATTGACAAGAAATATACATTTTGTTATCCGCATGGAAAGGGGCAGAGTGGAAAAGTAGCCGTTACACATTTATTCTAGTCGTATGAATGCCTCCGTAATGGAGTCGTGTGCTTGCTGTTATCATGTCTTTCCTTTCAGCCGTGTAATCCATGTTAATGTGGCCATAGACCCACTGATCCTATTGATTTTCGGACCGTGTGTGGAGAGTCCCGACATTTTTCGTCCGGCGGAGATCGGTCGTTTGGTCGATCGGACAGGTTTGATTTTTTCCCAACCGTCCCGCCGGAGCACTCATCGTAATCCGATCGTTCGCCCATAGGGCTGAATGTTCAGATTACCCCCGATATAGCCATGCCCGTTAGTGGCATATCGGGGAAGGATCGGCTCGTTTGTCGTTTTGTCGCCAAACGAGCAGATCTTTGCGTCTATGGCCACCTTTACTCTCTGTAGGCATCAGATAAGGTGAATGATGGAAGTGGCTGCACTGAGGCAACTGCAATCCATTTTTATTATTTTATGAAAACAATTGCAGTTGCAAGTACCACATGTATCCTTCTCCTTCATTTATTATTTATTTTATTTGGAATATATATTTTATGTGGGAAGTTTGTTCAAAGCATTTGGTGGTTGGTGGCTTTTTCAACTGAACTCATTGGTACAGCTTCACACACCCCATTTATATTATTAGAAATCTCATTTGACGTTTTTCAGGGGACCTGAAAAAAATTCTGTAAAATCAGGGAAATTTATTGATCCTAATATATAGGTGGGACCACAAAACAATGTAAAATGAGGGAGAACTTAAAATCAGGGGATGTGAAATGGGGGTTCTACTGTATTTGACTTGGATTGTCCTGTGTCCTGATGTGTTTTGACACCAGTTTCTGTGGATCCATCTGTGTGGATTTGGAAGAATACTTTTGGTGCAATTTGAGCTGGTGGTGCTAGGTGCAGCCACCAGTTCTGTTGGGGGTAAGGAGTGTTTATTATATAGTGAATAAAATATCCCCTCTTGTAAAATATAAGGATATTATAAAAGTTAACCAGGAGTTCCATTATAAACATAAAAGCAGGATGCCGAAGGTCATGGAACTCCGAGGTAATAACCTCATATTTTGCAAAAGGGGGTATTTTATTGTAACGCACTATTTTATTGTATTATATGTATCTAAAGATGAAACGTTTGCATACTTGCTACTTTAGCTGAACTCTACTGTTACGGTCTTATATATATGTTGCACAGGTATCGGACCTGGGGTTTGCAGGATAAGGGGTCTTTCTGTAATTAAGATTTCCATACCTCAAGGACAGAGACACACGTTGAGATTCGCGAGATTATTCGCCCAGCGACAAATCACCTCTTCTTCGGGCAACTAATCTCCCCACAATGCCTTAATCGCCGGCAGGATGGCACTCTGAGCACTTTGTTTTCCGAAGTCGCCGAAGTTTCCTTGTGAGGCACTTCTGAAAATGAAGTACTCCGAGTGCCATCCGGCTGGCGATTTAGATTATAGCCGGCGGGAAGACAGTTCGGGAAGATTAGTCGCCTGAAGAGGAGGAGATTAGTCGCCGGTTGACTAAATCTCCCCGAAACTTCCTGAGTGTCTCTGCCCTAAGGCAACTAAGGGTTGTGACACACGGGCAGATTCGGGGAGATTTCGACGTTTTCCAAAGTCGCCCAAAGTTTCCTTGTGAGTCGACTTCGGAAAACTAAGTGCCACGTGTGCTTTTGCGCAGGCGACTTTTCATTATAGCGGACAGGAAGACACACAAAGGCAGTTTGGGGAGATTGTCACCCAGAAGAAGAGGCGATTAGTCTTCAGGTGACTAGATCTCCCCTAATCTGCCCGTGTGTCACAACCCTAAAGATTTATTTAAACTTTAAATAAGCCCAATGGGATTGCCTTGCCTCAACTAAGGATTACACGTATCTTTGTTAGAATCAGGTACAAGGTATTGTTTCATTATTACTGAGAAAATAGAAATAATTTTTCAGAATGTGAATTATTTGTCTAAAATGAAGTTTGAGAGAAATGCCCATTTGGATGATGATTACTGCAAAGTGGTGCCATTCTGAACTATGGGCTTTTGGATGGATTATCAAAATAGATACAGAACTTTTTTATCTTTTGGTATGTTGACAAAGAGCTTGTACACACCGGTTTTTATTTCATGTCTGATACGTGATTGTGATGCAGGTTTGAGCACACCAAAGTGCCTGCTTGTATCCAAGCCTTCAGACCTGCTTATTATGGTAGAATTCAGTGTGGTGTTTCAGACACAGCAGGCTGTGTTTTTAGACAATTCACACATGTTGAAAAAATATTTAAATAGAGAAATGCATGTGAAACAAAAATTCACATGCGTGCATTAAAAATGCTTTAAGAGGCTTTGATTAGACCGCAGACACACGTACTTAGGTACTGACTTCTGGGAATACATAGACCGCATGTAGAAATCTGGACTAGTGGGTATTTTCTTGAAGTTTTGAAAAGGCATTAACATTACTTTCCTAAATTTAACAAGGACAAAAAAGGATTAGAGATGGACCAGAAGATGACTTTGATGCAAAAGGTTGCAGTATTCCCGAGGTAACTTTGTTTAATAACGCTATGACAATTTTTGTATGTTAGTAATTTCAAAGCTTCTACTAATAATGCTGTAAATAATAATAATATAAGAATTTTTTCATCAGCTATTTTCTGTCATTTAAAAAAAAAAAGAAAATCCATTCAAAGCAAGCTTAGGAGAGTGTTGATCATTTTGAGTGTTTTTTATCAGCACTTAGGAGCCTCCTAATGTGACAACAAAAATATATTTATTATATACATTAATACAATTTGGGACCTTACTTTCAGCATTTAAATAGCACCTAAAGTTCTAATATTATCTAGAGACAGTGCAGTTTTGATTATGGTCATATACTGTATCAAAAATGACAAAGTGTTTATATAATCCTAATGTCTCAATTGTACCCTAACCTTTAGTTTGTAAACTCTATGTCCTTCTAATCCTATTGTAATCTTTGTTTGTTATCCACCATTTATTCCCTGTTTGCTATAACTGCAGTAAAGCACTGCGTATCTTGACAGCGCTATATAAATAAATGATGATGATATACTGTAACTTTCAGGCGATAAAATACCTGTTTATTTGAGGAGTGCCACAGATAGTGGATATATTTATGTATATACATGTACAGTTCTCAAGTAATTAGCTGCATTTGAGCTGCTACTGTGTGATGGGTGGGATCTGAGTTTGTGAATGACACCTAAGATCGACATATAAATTATATTAAAAATTGATGGATATTTCTCGGCCATTCATAATTCAATTACCATGTTTAGTAAATGTCAGTTTAATTTGCCCTTCAACAGATGATGTTTTTAATTTTAATGCTTTGTTCAGCATAAGCACAATAAATAGGCTGAGCTCTATGAAAGTAAAGATCCATTTCACAATACTTCAGATGTGATATGTGTATTCTCTGATTGTTGGAACCATTCATGTGGGCAGTGCCCAGTACAAGTTCAGAAGAGGGTATGGTGTGTATATATATATATATATATATATATATCTCCATATATATATACCTCCTCTTGTAAAATATAAGGATATTATAAGTTACAGAGGAGTTCATGACCATGTATTGTTATACAGGTCATGGAACTCCGAGGTAACTTCTAATATCCTCCTATTTTGCAACTGGGGGTACTTTTATTTATTATAATACACAAGTTTCAGTGAGTCATGTGACAGAAATGACATCAGAACTCGCATTTTATAACTGATGACATCAGAACTCACCGTTTATAAGGATGTAATTTACAAGATATTCATGGCTTTTGTGTATTTTATATATTTATATATATATATATATATATATATATATATATATATATATACACACACACACGTAACACAACAGAAAGGGTGTGGCTGAAATCCTTGTGCTCATGGATTCCAGTTTCAAGTGTACATTCTGATAGAGCAGCTGTAATTCTAATAATTCTCTTTATAATTGCTTGATTGAACACTATTTACAGAAGATGCCTTGTCCGCTTGTTCCAGTGCTGGATTCTGAGACCACCATACCAAAGCTGCACTGCCCCTCTCTTGAGCACTTCAAAGAACACTATCTGGTACCCCAAAAGCCTGTCGTGTTGGAAGGAGTAATTGACCATTGGCCATGCCTGAAGAAATGGAGGTAACACTTGATTTTTTAATAAAACTATCAAACACTACAGATTTAACAGTTTGTATTCCACACAGGAAATGAGTCTGCAAATTGCATGGATTATGGATTCAGTCGGTATCAACAATTTGCGGGTGGTTAGAGATCAGCGCTGCAGTTTAAAATATTTTTTTGACTATCACACAAATTTTATTTGCTGTCTAATCAGAGCCCCACCCAGTCTTTTCTTGAGGCAGGGGCACTTAAAATAGACTACAGAACTAAATAAAGCAAAGAGATACAGAGGCCAAATGGGATTCAAAATAAACTTGGTGCCCTCAGCTATAATAAAAAGCATTGCATTATATAAACAAGACAAAAAGTAAATGAGAGAGTAGTTGTTAATGCAGAATACAGTAATTGCTGGCTTATTTGCTAGTGGTGCACTGAAATAATTATCTGAGAAATTATGGGAAAATAACCGATACATTTTCAAGTGGCAATATAGTGAATCCTCAATTTTACATACCCTGATGGTACATTTTTCATCATTTTACACCTTTTGTGGTCCCACCAATATATAATGGATAATGCTTTCCAGCAGATTTTACACCATTTTTTTTCTGCTCCCCTGAAAAACATTAAATCGGGGTTGTACTATATACGATGGCTACTATCTAATCACATGTACTCTCCAAGCAAAACAAACAAGAGTGTTTTCAACATCTGACTTTCCCTCAACAGTGTGGAATACATAAAGAGGGTGGCTGGATGTCGCACTGTTCCGGTGGAGTTGGGGTCCAGATATACAGATACAGAGTGGTCTCAGAGATTAATGACCATAAATGAGTTCATCAATAAGTACATTCTGGATAAGGTATAAAGTTTTGCTTTCATATTGTATTATGGCCATGGTTTTTCTTCTAGTAGGTAGGGGTATTTTAAAGGATTTAATTTCTGTGTTTTGTTGGTGTTCATATTTTTGGCTTGTGTGCAAGCCTGTCTACATCTTCTTCTCTCATCTAAACAGACCCATGCTTAGGTCCCTCAGCTGAGCCAGACACACAATTTGGGAACTCTGCCCTAGCTAGAGCAATTTTGTTTTTTAAATGACAGGACTCTGAGACAATAATATAGTTCATTAATTATTAATATCAATTCATATATTAAGTCAATATATTAAATATCAAACTCTGATAAGAAGGGGGCATTCTGTAATATATGAAAGTTAATTAAAGGTGGACTGTTCCTTTAAAATAATTTTTGCATCTTATTCACTTAAACGACATAAAATTACACATTTGTAGACTTTATATAGTAAATGAGAGGTTTAATTTCATGGCTACTTTTTTTTATTTTATTTTTTTTTAAGCAACACGGCATTGGATATCTTGCTCAGCATCAACTGTTTGAACAGGTAAGGGTAAATGATTTTCAGAATTTTCTGTCTATTTGGGAAGATTCAGAGGGCCTCTTTCCCACCACCGAGTGCGTTTCTGGCAGTCTCACCCTATTGCTCAGATAACCGTCGCATACATTAATTGCTCATGGACTGCGAAGGGCTGAACCAAAGTTGTGGTTAAGATTTCTATGATTTTACTAATAACATAGGAGGTCTGGCGCATGGACAGGTGTCTTTCAGAGCACTTTGCTCATACACAGCTATCAGGGAAAGGGCACTGGCTAGTGCTATGTTGATTTGGGGTGCCAAAACAAAGTACCTGTGCGCACATACAACTTGATGACATTGGTACAAAAAACAGACGTACATTTTCTTGTGATCTTTATATCCTTTAGATTGTAAGTTCTGGTGACCAGGGCCATCTGTTACTATGTCTGTTCAATAACCCTTGTAAAATTATTGGAAGACCCGTGTTTGTTATAAATTAAAAGGGATGTAAAGGGAAAAAATAAAATCTCCAATATACTTTTAATTAAAAAATGTCTACAGTTTTTATAAGAAACCTGACTGTATCCGTGAAATTTTCCTTTTATTTTACTTGCTCTGACTGCTGTGGATAGGAAACTTCAGACGTGCCCTCCCCCACCTTACTTACCAGAAATCAAGCAGCTTTGTTTGTTTCCCTGAAGAGCAGTCAGCGACTGTGTAGAAATTTGTATCCACAGACCCAGTGCAGTCTGCATATTCTGATTATATCAGTCTTGCTGTATCAGTTCTATAGCCAATATCATTTGACTTGTGCTGTATTGATCCCTAAGCTTAACCTCCCAACTGAAGCCCAGACCACACTGAGCATGTGCGTAGTCTTGGTCTTGCATAGATGTATAACATAGTCACAAGATGATGACCCCCTGTGAAAGCATAAATCATTTGTTTAATTAGGCTTCTGGTGCACTATGTCCATGTTTATGTTTAGTATACAAAATAGAGCATTTCTAGCATTATTCTATTTTACACTTTAGTTCCCCTTTAATGTAAATGCTGCATAATTTGCTGGCATATATAAATGGCAATTATGATAATTTTTTATGCACGGTTACACATGATGTATAAGTTAAGGCAATTGTGTTACAAAACGCTTATGCTGCTATTATTTTTGTTAAAAATGAAAAGATCCCTGAATTAAAGGAGGACATTAGTATACCAGATTACTGCTGTTTGGGAGAGGCCAGTGAAGAGGACATTACCATTAATGCATGGTTTGGGCCAGCAGGAACTGTGTCTCCTCTTCACCAGGATCCACAGCAGAATTTCTTGGCACAGGTAAACCTCCTGCAATTATTTATGGTAATGTATAAATATGCTTCCATTTAAATAGGTGCCCATACACTCAATAACCTTACAGTTATCTGACCAATCTGTGTAGAAACCAGATAGTCTTTTATTGTTTGGCCTTTCACAGCATTATTTCATTCATTCTCTCTAAATGCAACAGAATGGAATTATAACATAGTGATGGCAGGCTTGCCAGCCACAATTATAAAGCATTCTTTTGAACTATTTAATGACCAATATGTTGATAAATTAAAGATTGTGTTAACTTAGTGCCTCCAATATACCCAGTTATTTAAAAACAGTCTCAAGTTAATCTTTGGAATTTTGAGGTGGGAACCTAAGGGTAAGGGCACACGGAGAGATTTAGTCGCCCGACGACTAACCGCCTCTTCTTCTGGGCGACAATCTCCCCGATCTGCCTACCTGTAACTTCCCGTCAGCTATAACGAAAAATCGCCAGCGGTATGCCACTCGCGGCGCTTCGTTTTCCTCATGAGGCGACATCGGAAAACCAAGCCATACCGCTGGCGATTTTTCATTATAGCCGGCGGGAAGTTAGGGGAAGGCAGTTCAGGGGGGATTGTCGCCCCAAAGAAGAGCCGATTTGTCGCTGGGGCGACTAATCTCCCCGTGTGCCCTTAATCACTATGACCCCACTGTGGGCTTTTGCAGGATTATAATTTATAGCATTCTTTACCTTATTTCAGAATATTCCTCTCATTCACACATGAATCGACCCCTTCTGAGTAAGTATGTGTCCCATTTTCATACTAATAGATGACAATTCTATTTTAGATTGTAGGGAGAAAATACATACGAGTATATTCAGTAGCTGAGACTGAAAGCCTATATCCTTTTGAAGGTTCAATCCTTCACAACACAAGCCAGGTAAGTTATCTGATAAATGGGCAATTAAATATGTTGAATTAATACTGATTGGTGTCAGATGACTGTGGCCAAGTACAAATCAGTTATGACCTTTCTGATCATTTCAGACTCCAGTTATATATGGAACAACTATAATCATAATGAACAGATGTTGAAGGGAAAGGGTTGTGGTTTAAACTGAGTTTGAATATATATGGGATCTGTCTGTTATCCGGAAAATTCCAAACTGCATTTGTCATTTTACATAATTACTATTTAAGCACATAATTCTTATTTTTAGTGATATCCTTTTTCTCAGAATAAAACAGTACCTTGTACAGGTATGGGACCTGTTATCCAGAATGCTCGGCGCCTGGGGTCTTCTGGATAACTGATCTTTCTGTAATTTGGGTCTTCATGCTTTAAGTCTACTAGAAATTCATTTAAATGTTAAATAAACCCAATAGGCTGGTTTTGCCTCCAATAAGGATTAATTATATCTTAGTTGGGATCAAGTACAAGCTACTGTTTTATTATTACAGAAAAAGGAAATCATTTTGTAAAATTTGGACTATTTGGATAAAATGGAGTCTATGGGAGACAGCCATTCCGTAATTCGGAGCTTTGTGGATATCGGGTTTCCGGAAAAGGGATCCTATACCTGTACTAGATAGTAACTGAAGAGGCCAATCAACCTATGAAATAATACCAGTCCTCTTCTATTATGGTAATAGGGCAAAAAAAACTTGGGTTAAGCCATTTTTTTCTTCATTAGTTTGAGATCCACAATCATAGCAAACAGGAAAGCTCCATATTGAGGAAGCCATTGCCAAAACTATCTGTGCATCTATGTGTCATCTGCAAATGCCAGAAAAGATAACCCAAGTACGGGCTATACAGAAGTATAGAAAATTAGGATGGTGGGGAAAAGTGGAGAAAAAAAAAGTTCAGTATGGGAAGTGATCGCTGTGCCAGTGGAATAGAGGAAAAGGCAATGTATGTTTGACAGCCAAAATATTTAAGAGTTTATAACAAATACAAATGTTTAATATTTGGGTTTTTTTTTTTTATTTTGAATTTTTTTTTTCTACTCTGGAAACCCCCAGCAATAGCAAACATTTTAGATAATAGATCTCATACGTGTTATATTGCAGCATTTTTTCGTCCTGATATAAATCGCTGCGTTTTTCCCCCAGTAGCTGTAATTTTAATTAAAAAAAAAAATCTGTGACTTAAGTATTGTCTACTGTATGTCATATTTTATCTATATTCTCTGCTGTATGGAATTTAATTTCTAATTTGCCTTTTAGGTTGATGTTGAAAGTCCAGACAGTAATAAATTCCCTAAATTTCCACAAGCAGTATATCAAGAATTCATTCTCTCTCCAGGGCAGGTTCTGTTCATCCCAGTGAAATGGTGGCACTATATCAGAGCACTTGATCTCAGCTTTTCTGTCAGTTTTTGGTGGTCTTGATCCCTGCTGTTCAACATTGAAAAGGGGCTACAAATAGTTAAAGGAGAACTAAACCCTAAATTATGAAGAATAAATGGAGTGTGCTTTATATAAGCTAGCGGAGTAAGTGCAAAGTTGCTAGGTGTAGGACAAATATAAAGCTACTGTGTAAAAATGTGTTCTCTGTATATTTACTGCCTCTGGACAGGTACAGTTAGCTGGAGTCATAAGCATAGGAGACTGGGCTGTATGATGTGTGCATTCATATGGGACACTGTAAAGAAGATGCAATCTATCCATCGTACTTCTATTTAAGCCCTTGAGACTCACAATTTACAGTAGAACTGATTTTTTTATTGTATACACTGAACAGTAAGCAACCTTTTACTCAGGCAGTAAAGAGGCCACTGTACTTTGTACACTGCTTTTCAATCTCTGTGGTTGTCATAATAACCCATTGGCTATCTCTGACCACAAAGTCCATTATTTTTGTAACTAATCCTTTCATGGGCTTTAGTTCTCCTTTAAGCAGTTCTAAAGTATTTTATACAACCCTTCCTATGGAAGACTAAAAGAAGGCAAGCTGGGTGCACAATAGCTAGATTGTTGTACAAAACCAGGACCACAGTTGCCTCCAGTTTATATAGCACTTCATGTTAAATTTATATTTTTTAAGTTATTAATTGTTAATACCTGTATTAAAAAAAGTTACTGGTTTCAAAAAAATCTGTTCAGCTCCAGGTGCTGTGGCCCATGGAGGCAGATTAAAATGGAAAGACTTTGTTATACCAAGACTCCATATCATTGTATCCATTATCTGCAAGAAAGTGCTGCTGACTTTTAAAAAGGAGTGTCATATAGTTGAAATTAGAAACGGTCAGCATTCACAATATAGAGGTGCCCAGGTTTAAAAAGGATTTGATGTTACAAATGTGGACATGAGTGTGTCTCTTCCTTTCTGTCATGCCTCCAATGAAATCATAACAAAATGTCAGACTATGCTATAAGCTGCAAGGTCACCTCACCAAGGAAGATTCTCACATATACCTTAAACCAAAAGATGTTCTTTTTAATGAAATAAAGTGGCTTAAAGACTGGAGTCAAACAGTTTCACTTAAGGATGATGTATAATCTCTAAACAGAATACAGAATTCATATACAGTTAGGTCCGTAAATCTTTTTTCTAATTTTGGTTCTGTACATTACCACAATGAATTTTTAATGAAACAACTCAGATCCAGTTGAACTGCAGACTTTCAGTGGGTTGAACAAAAAGATTGCATAAAAATGTGAGGAACTAAAGCCTTTTTTTTTTTTGACACAATCGCTTCATTTCAGAGGCTCAAAAGTAATTGGACAATTGACTCAAAGGCTATTTCATGGGCAGGTGTGGGCAATTCCTTTATGTCATTATCAATGAAGCAGATAAAAGCCCTGGAGTTGATTGGAGGGGGGGGGGTGCTTGTATGTGGAAGATAGGAGTCAAAGGAGCTCTCCATGCTCTCCATGCAGGTGAAACAAGCCATCCTTAAGCTGCAAAAACAGAAAAAAACCATCCGAGAAATTGCTAAAATATAAGAAGTGGTAAAATCTACAGTTGGTACATCCTGAGAAAGAAAGAAAGCAACGCCAAAAGACCGGAACGTCCATGGATGACAACAGTGGTGGATGATTGCAGAATCATTTCCATGGTGAAGAGAAACCCCTTCACAACAGCAAAACAAGTGAACAACAATGTCCAGGAGGTAGATGTATCGATATTTAAGTCTACCATAAAGAGAAGACTACACGAAAGTAAATACAGTGGGTGCACTGCAAAGGTGCAAGCCACTCATAAGCATCAAGAATAGAAATGCTAGATTGGACTTTGAAAAATCTAGGGGGGGGGGTGGTGGAAGCACTCTTAAGGCTAATACAAAATATATTTAAGTATAATGGAAGTGCTACTTACAATGCACTTCCCTGGGCCCCTGTCTCATAAGTAATTCAATATAAATGCATATGTTTACAAAACAGGGGTTTTTAGTTACAAAGTTATGATCATAAAGTTGAAAAGCCACCATACCACGTCAAGGTAAAACCCATATGGCGGTCCCTAACTTACTTAACTCAGGTCACAATATAAAAAGATACTTCTCTGCATAATAGCATTACCTGTACACAATGTGTGTTGTGCATTGGTTTCAATCTGAAAGCTACCTCCTCCCCCGCCAGCAAGGGCTTTTAAGAGAGAGAGATTGCTCAAACCAACGCCCATATTTAAAAGCATAGGACCACCATTAGTATAAAGGGGTGGGTATGGGGTGCTATTAAAAAACCACACTGAGCTTGAGCCACAGCTTCAGGCGAACATACAAAAATCTAGGGGGGGTGGTGGAAGCACTCTTAAGGCTAATACAAAATATATTTAAGTATAATGGAAGTGCTACTTACAATGCACTTCCCTGGGCCCCTGTCTCATAAGTAATTCAATATAAATGCAAATGCATATGTTTACAAAACATAAAAACATCTAAAAAAGCCAGCACAGTTCTAGAAAAACATTCTTTGGACAGATGAAACCAAGATCAACCTCTACCAGAATGATGGCAAGAAAAAATTATGGAGAAGGCGTAGAACAGCTCATGATCCAAAGCATACCACATCATCTGTAAAACATGGCGGAGGCAGTGTGATTGCTTGGACGTTCATGGCTGCCAGTGGCACTGGGACACTAGTGTTTATCCATGATGTGACACAGGACAGAAGCAGCTGAATGAATTCTGAGGTGTTCAGAGACACTGTCTGCTCAAATCCAGCTAAATGCAGTCAAATTGATTGGGAGGCGTTTCATAATACAGATGGACAATGACCCAAAACATACAGCCAAAGCAACCCAGGAGTTTATTAAAGCAAAGAAGTGGAATATTCTTGAATGGTCAAGTCAGTCACCTGATCAGAATGGCTGTCTGTAAACTTCAGACAGAAAGTCCCACAAACAAACCGCAACTGAAAGCAGCTGCAGTAAAGGCCTGGCAGAGCATTAAACAGGAGGAAACCCAGAATCTGGTGATGTCCATGAGTTCAAGACTTCAGGCTGTCATTGCCAGCAAAGGGTTTTCAACCAAGTATTAGAAATGAACATTTTTTCAGTTTTTTAATTTGTCCAATTACTTTCGAGCCCCTGAAATGAAGTGATTGTGTTACAAAAAAAAAAAAAAGCTTTAGTTCCTCACATTTTTATGCAATCTCTTTATTCAACCCACTGAATTAAAGCTGGACGTCTGCAGTTCAACTGCATCTGAGTTGTTTTATATAATTCATTGTGGTAATGTACAGAACCAAAATTAGAAAAAAGTGGTCTGTGTCCAAAGATTTATGGGCCTAACTGTATACGTATGAGCAGTTTTGCAGCAGGAACCACATTGTACATTAATATTATAATTTTCCATTAGACAAATACAAATCAGTCCCTTTAAATTGTGCTTTGAGCAAATTTTCCATTGTTTTTAAGAATGCATATGTTGCATAAATGTTGTTCCCATTGACCAAGTTAGGACATTATAACTTAACTGGTTAGTAATATGTAGCAGGTAGCAACTGTTTACATGTTAATAATCAACAGACCTAGATTTCCTGATTAGTAGCAATCTGCATCGTGTTCCTCTAGACCCAACAATGAAGCCTTGATATCATACAAAAGTGATTGTGGTGTTTCGTGTACATGACCACTACCCATTGATAGAGAGATTTTTAGGCTGACCAAATCAATTTTCTTCAAAATGTCAGTCAGCCAGCTTGCCTCCTGTGCCACACTGTTACTACTTTTGTGGCCTTTAAGACATCTATCCTTTAGTATACTTTCCAGCCAGTCTATATCATAGAGCTCCGAGGGTACATATTCTGTTGCCGACTCTCCTTCACATAACTTTGCCTTCAAAGCACAAAGCATATCACAGGATCTCAATGCTACTGGCCTATCACAGTCACAGAGGCTGCTCAGTAGAAACTGAAAGAGTCCAACTTCATCACATTTTTGTATTGCTTCAGTCGTCGGGTTATTACTGGTGTTACAATGCAAATCTACTGTGTATGGACAACTACTGAAATTCCAAATAGCAAGCGTTTGATCCATAAACACATCCGCAAGATCAAGTGCATTGACTTTAACTTCCCAATCCAAATCGTTGCGGGTCACTTCCAGAATCCTGGAGAGAGTTTGCTTTGGGTCCTTTAAATGCTGCATGTCACCCCGTTTAAGCCATTCAGTAAAAACCTTTACTACAGCTCTTCTGGGGAAACCCTCTGTGTCTTGAGATAAAATATCCAAGAGATGTGACACAATATCCTGAAAAAGAAAAACAAGGTTTAGGTGGCCCATACATGTAGAGATCCACTTATTTGGCGACGTTATCAAATGAGCGGATCTCTCCCTGATATGCTGGACCTGAGGTGGGCAATATTAGGCTGATCCGATTGTGGGCCAAAGGATCGGAACACAATGTTGAGCATACGGGCGATTGGATCAAGTCTCACATCAACAAATTGATGCAGTCCTTTATCCAACAGGATTTAACCCTGCTCTATCAACCTTTGGCCAACTGTTGTCCAGATATCAATCAGGGAAGGCTGTCTGAGGGCCCCATACAATGCCCAATAAGATGCCAACTTAATCTGTCGGCAGTTTATATCTGCTTGTGTATGGGGACCTTTTAGAGTAAGCAGCTTGAATGTTGAATTTAATGGGCAGATTTATTAAGGATAGAGCTGTGTTTTCAACAAAAAAGTTTGAGGTTATTTTTTTGGTCAAAAATCTATTTCTTGGGTTAAAAAAAAAAAAAAAATTATACCTGGAAATAGTTTGAATCCAAAAATACACCATCTAAAACCCGTCAAGGTAATTTAGAAGTCAATGGCAGAGGTCTTTTGAACCATTTGAAGATGTTAAAAGCCTTCATGATGTACCAGTTCCTTCAGAGGGTTTTGCCTCCAAAACCAGATCAATTCGAGGGATTCAAGTTTTCCCAAACTTGCTGATTTGAGTTTTTCCATGTGATTTTATTCTTAAATCAGAAACCATTCGAGTTGTGCGTCCATTCGAGGTATAAAAAATCTCAAAATTCGACCTTTGATGTATAACGCCCTAAGTGTAGGATTTTTGTTCTGGGTTTTAACCTAAAATGTGAAGCGTGAGCATAAATACTTAAACTACATTGTTAAATGTAGTGGTTATACTTCTGTACCATAACCAGATAGAAATCTTTTGCTGGCAGTCTTCTAACAAGATGAAATCTGCACAGTTTGCAAACTATTCTCACTGAAGTGTAGTTACTGCATAAATTGTTAGTTTCCACCATGTCTCACACTGGTACTTGAGTCATTTGGAATACAACTTTATTTTTACATATTTACAGGTATTATAGTGTAGTAATACTTGGAAATTAATTTACAAATAATAAAGGCAATGAGTACTTAGATATGAAAACTATGATTTTGTGTTAAAGGAACAGTTTAGTGTGAAAATAAAAACTGGGTAAATAGGCTGTGCAAAATAAAAAATGTTTCTAATATAGTTAGCCAAAAATGTAATGTATAGAGGCTGGAGTGACTGGATGTGTAACTTAATAGCCAGAACACTACTTCCTGCTTTTCAGCTCTATAACTTAGTCAGCGACTTTAAGGGAGGCCACATGGTACATATCTGTTCAGTGAGTTTGCAATAGATCCTCAGCATTCAGCTCAGATTCAAAAGCAACAGATATGACCCATGTGCCCTCCCCCTCAAGTCTCTGATTGGTTACTACTAGGGTAACCAGTCAGTGGAAACCAAGAGAGCTGAAAAGCAGGAAGTAGTGTTCTGGCTATTATGTTACACATCCAGTCTCTCCAGCCTTTATACATTACATTTTCGCCTAATTAACTATATTAGAAACATTTTTTTATTTTGCATAGCCTATCTATTTACCCAGTTTTTATTTTTACACTGAACAATTCCTTTAATATAGCATTGCAATAGGGTATGTATACTTACCTCATTGTTAATTGGTAACCAGCTTTCTTCAGACAATGCAGGATAAAGGTGAGTAATAGTGACGATTTTGCCCAGGCAGGACACTGCACTTGCTCGTACATAGCTCTCAGGATCCTTCAGCAACTCTAGCACAAGCTGCAAAACTCTGGAAGTTTGAAGAACTTTCTGGAATTCTCCTTTTTCTGCAAAAAAAATCAAATAACCTATGGAGTGACTGAAAAATGCAAGGAATGAATGGCTACAGGGGTCAAGAAGAAGGGCAAAGGTGCTGAGCTTTTGATACTATATAACAAATGCTCTCCAATTCAGATCAAAAAGTCTATAGCACATATGAATCAAAACAAAGAAAGTGCTCCTCTGGATCCCAGCAGCTAAAAAAGTAGAAAAGACTTTCAAGCCATCATTTAATTTTTTTTTTTTTCAACTACTAGGGTCCAGAGGATTTCTTCCTTTTCATTCATATGTGTTTTGAAATTGTAGATCAGTAACAGTGCAGACAAGTATCACCACTTTCTGGTTCTTTACATACTTACTATTTACTATACTTCTGTCACATGCCACTAGTATTATAATTGGTTTAAATAATCAAGCCGTACCTTTCACCGAGTCTATAAGAAGTGCAAGGAATTCTAAAGTGGAATCCCGAATTTCCCATGATGGACTGCACATACGCTTCATAAGAACTGGAAACAAATCTAAAAATATGAAAATGGATCCAATCTTAAGGAAATTCATCATACTGGGTAGTTTGTGTGATAACGAGAACCAAAATCACAAAAATCAGCAATCCAGACATTCAATACTTACCAAAAATAAACGCATAGCCTTTTTTTTTTTTTTTTTTTTTAGATCTTTGTTTTGTTCATTTACATGATTTAGAACCCTTTCCAGTTACTATCAGTCTCAAAGTTTCATCCCAATGTAGAGCTCCATCACGTAAGCAAATTACAAGACTGGCATGCACAAGTGAGGAGGACAATGAACAGATATCAGGGAAGTAGCTGGGAGCACAGAGATGATTAAAGCAGGGGGAGAGAGAGAGAGGCCAGGACTATAAGGAAAGAGTGGGTGAAGAAGGGCCTGGGTTGGGGAGAAAAGATCACAAAGTTCTGAGAAACAGGGTGGGGCGGGGGGAGGAAGGGGAGAAAACAAAAGTAGAGACTGGTGATGGACTGAGTGTGAGTAGCACAGGACAAGCAGGTCTACCCAGGTTATGTCACCCACCCGTAGGCCACTTTTAACTGAAGGTAATGCTATTGACGCAGAGGTGTTGAAAACCGGGAAGAGAGCTCAGATATCAGGGAAGGAATATGTTGGGGGGGGGATGTTACAGACATCCAGGACACAGAGATGACTTGAAGCAGGTGGAGAAAACACAGACATTTGGTAAAGAAACAGAGTACAAACATTTGGGAAGGAATGGAAAAGAAGCAGTATGAATGGGAGAAAATATGGAAAGAGAAGGAATAAGAGAGCACTGAGATATTGTGAGAAGACGAAAGAGAACAGGTATCAGAGAGAGCTAGCATGAAGGAAAGAAGGCATATTGCACTGAGCTGCCAATTTTCATAAAGGCATTTCCTCTGCCTAGGTCATGTTGACCAGGAACAATATTAATTTGATTAAATTAAAGGAATTGTTCAGTATAAAAAATACAAATTATGTAAATAGATAGCCCGTGCAAAATAAAAAATGTTTCTAATATAGTTAGTTAGGCAAATATGTAATGTATAAAGGCTAGAGTGACTGGATGTCTAACAGAACAGAACACAACTTCCTGCTTTTCAGCTCTCTTGGTTTCCACTGATCAGTGTCTTAAAGGGAGACACATGGGTCATAACTGTTGCTTTTGAATATGAGCTGCATGCAGAGGATCAATTGCAAACTCACTGAACAGTTATGTCCCATGTGGCCCCCCTTAAAGTTGCTGACTAACTCAGAGTTATAGAGCTGAAAAGCAGGAAGTAGTGTTCTGGCTATTATGTTACACATCCAGTCACTCCAGCCTTTATATATTACATTTTTGCCTAACTACCGTAACTATATTAGAAACATTTTTTATTTTGCACAGCCTATATGTGCACCTGGGTAATCTTAGCACCTTTATTATATGTGTATGGAGATATAAAGACTAAAAAGAAATGCTGTCGTTGCCATTTTAGATTCAATTAGCATTCTAATAACATTTATTGCAAGTATAAAACCATATCTAAGATACAAAATATCTTTAAGGCCGATGAAATTTTCTGCTTAATTTAATTTTCAGAAAGTAGTTGACAAGAATAATGAGATATTATGGAGAACGGGGCCAACAGCGGAGAATAGTGGCCCTAATTCTCTATAAAATGGCAGTTATAAGAATACATTGTTTGCTTTACCTTGCAGAAACCTGCAGCTGCAATGCCAGTGTTCACTGTCTGATGAGACTGAAGAGACTTGCAGCCATTTTAAGGAGGCCTGGAGACTCTTTTTTAGAACCTGAATGACAATAGAGACTGAATGGAACAAAAGGTTGCAAACAAAATCTGTAGTGATATCTTAAATACAATCAAATGACACTGGCCAGATTTTTGTAAAATGCTGTCTGGCTCCCCTTTACTTACCCAGATATGACAGTACATGTTGTACTTTCCAAAGTCTGACTATTTTAGCTCACTCTACTGTGAAACAGTTAAATACATCTTTCTACTAAAGGCAACTCAAGCAACTTAAAAATCATACCCTTCGCAATAGGGCTCTTGCCATTCATTAGTATATGAGGAGGCAGAAATGGGCTTTGGGACCTTAAGTAAAGCCACAAATTGAAGGAGCAAAAGTGTACAAAGGTTTGGGCCCTTAAAGGGATATGGTAATAGTGCTGATCCAGCAGAATTCTGCACTGAAATACTTTTTTCAAAAGAGCAAAGACATTTTTTACATTTAATTTTGAAATCTGACATGGAGCTAGACATATTGTCAGTTTCCTAGCTGCCCACAGTCATGTGACTTCAGTCAGTCTTTACTGCAAGTTGGAGCGATATCACCCCCTCCCTTTCCTCCCCAGCAACCTAATAATAGAAAAATGGGTAGGTAACCAGATAACAGCTCCCTGACACAATATTACAGCTCCTAGACATATATGAGAATAGCCCTCAATAGTAAAAATCCAAGTCCCACTGCAACTCTTTCAGTTACATTGAATAGGAGAAACAACAGCCTGCCTGAAAGCAGTTCCATCCTGAAGTGCTGGCTCTTTCTGAAAGCACATGACCTGAAATGGCTGCCTACACACCAATATTATTACTACACTCCAAAGTAAAAAAAAATACACTTGTTTGTTCAGGAATAAAAATAGTAGAGTGAACTATTTGCGATGTAAACAATGTTAATTAAAAATAAAAACACCACCATAAAAATCACGACTTTAAAGGGATACTGTCATGGGAAAAAAACATTTTTTCAAAACGCATCAGTTAATAGTGCTGCTCCAGCAGAATTCTGCACTGAAATCCATTTCTCAAAAGAGCAAACAGATTTTTTTATATTCAATTTTGAAATCTGACATGGGGCTAGACATATTGTCAATTTCCCAGCTGCCCCAAGTCATGCGACTTGTGCCTGCACTTTAAGAGAGAAATGCTTTTTGGCAGGCTGCTGTTTTTCCTTCTCAATGTAACTGAATGTGTCTCAGTGGGACATGGGTTTTTACTATTGAGTGTTGTTCTTGGATCTACCAGGCAGGGCCGGACTGGGAGTAAAAAGCAGCCCGGGCAAAATAATCAAAGCAGCCCACATGTAAAAACACTATGTTTTGTACTCATCCACACATACAGTATATTGGGGTAAAACTGCAAAAATGGTTATAGGTGATGTGCATAAAGGGCTGCCTTTCTCGCTTAACTGTAATTAATGTCAAATATTACCGTAATTAATTATTATTATTACATTATAGTACAGTAAAACATTATTTAACGGCACCACATAAATCTAGTGTGTCTATATTAACCACTTTGTTGATTTGCCATTTATTATAAGCCTTAAACATTTTATTTAAAAATTACAAGGATTCAATAGTTCACCATTATAGTATGGGGTATATTACTTCTTATAATATGCAAGTGATACGTGATATGCAAGTGATACAATCTGGACTGTTGAGGGGGGGGGTTTGGGGAGTTCTAGTTCAACAAGTGCTTTGTTTTTCAGTTTAACTGTTTATTGCTAATAATGTTTCGTGCAGCACAGGTACCAGCCACAATCTGGACTGTTGAGGGGGGGGGGTTCGGGAGTTCTAGTTCAACGAGTGCTTTGTTTTTTGGTTTAATGATTATTAAACCAAAAAAGAAAGCACTCGCTGAACTAGAACTCACCAAGTTCCCCCCCCCCAACAGTCCAGATTGTGGCTGGTACCTGCGCTGCACGAAACATTATTAGCAATAAACAGTTAAACTGAAAAACAAAGCACTTGTTGAACTAGAGCTCCTCAAACCCCCCCCCCCACTCAACAGTCAAGATTGTATCAGATTGTGGCTAGTACCTGCGCAGCACAAAATATTTTTAGCAATAAAGTCAGTGATCCCTCTCCCAGGCTCCCTTCCCATGTCTATAGCTTTAACCTCCCCTACTGAACAGCACCTCTTCCCAGGAGCTCACTTGCCGACGGATTACAATGCAGAGAGGCGACGAGTCACATGACGAGCTGTGACGTCTCCTATTCAAGCACACAGTCCAGCCAAGCACACAGTCCAGGGGGAGGGGGGCGTGCTGTCACAGAGCAGAGCAGCAGAGTCTCTCTCTCTCCTAATTATACAGGCAACCGAGCGGTTCAAGTTGGGAAATAGAGCGGCCCCACGGGCAATTGCCCGAGTTCACAGGTTGCCAGTCCGGGCCTGCTACCAGGCAGCTGTTATATTGTGTTAGGGAGCTGCTATCTGGTTACCTTCCCATTGTTCTTTTGTTTGGCTGCTGGAGGGAAAAAGGGAGGGGGGTGATATCACTCCAACTTGCAGTACAGCAGTAAAGAGTGATTGAAGTTTATCAGAGCACAAGTCACATGACTTGGGGCAGCTGGGAAATTGACAATATGTCTAGCCCCATGTCAGATTTCAAAATTGAATATAAAAAAATCTTTTGAAAAATGGATTTCAGTGCGGAATTCTGCTGGAGCAGCACTATTAACGGATTCATTTTGAAAAAAAAAAATATTTCCCATGACAGCATCCCTTTAAGTTTTAAGATTTGGCAGGCAATGTTTAGTGCTCCAAATTGTAGGATTTATGTTTCTTTTTGACAAGGTTAAAAGGATGTTCACCACAGAGGAATTTGGGGATTGAAATCCACATGTAGAGGTGGCCATAGGCGCACAGATAATATCGTACAAAACAAATTTTAGTACGATATTCGGTGCATGTATGGTGGGAAAAGAGCCGACCGAAGTCGGTAGAAGACTTGGATATCGGCCAGTTCATCGATTAGGCTGGATGGTAAATTTTGAACATCGGCCATTGTTAGTGCTGAATCTTCCGATACAGGTAGAATTCTATTGTTTCTACCTGTATATCAGACAATTCAGCTCTACACGTGTGTATTGAAACTAACGATCTTTCTTGGAAAGATCTATTCCAAGAAAGATCGTAATTGTTACGTCTATGGCCACCTAAGTTATGGTGACTGTGCTATAAGTAATGCAGTTGCTATGGAGTACAATGGAAAGATGTGGTCACATTTCTAGGCAGGTTCTGCTTTTATCTGGAGAAAATAGCAAACTGTATTGTTTTCACATTGGTGATGATTATTGAACATAAAAGCTGTACACCCAGCTGTACACCCAGACCTTACTGCACAATAGTTGTATTAAAAAAAGTGATTCTTCCAAAATTCCTTACCATTGGGTCTGTCTCTGGATTCTCAAGGTAAGCTAGCAATACATTGTAGATTTTCAGTAAAGAATGCTGATTCACTGAGTAAAAAAAAAAAAAAAAAACCCACACGATTAGCAAATTTAAAATGGTATCTCTTTACTGTGTGATTTTGTTCAATGAAATGCTCTTAGCATAAGCAATTTATTTTAAAGCAAAGATTTCAATGTAGGTCTCTATAAAAAGATATTACATAAACTGAAACAGCTCATATATAAAACCCTGCTTCATGTAAATAAACCATTTTCATAATAATATACTTTTCTAGTAGTATGAGCCATTGGTTAATCATAAATAGATAACTGCCATTTTAAAAAATAAGGGCCGCCCCCTGGGATCGTACGATTCGCTCTGCACACAAACAAACCAAACAAACTATACATGTTAGGTCACATGAGTCAATTAACAGTCAGAGTTGTGTCTTTTGCTTCCACACTTCTTCCTTTTACAGTTAGAGTTGTAGTATTTCTGGTCAGGTGATCTCTGAAGCAGCACACAGACCATCACAAAATGGTGTAAAATGGCAATATTTACTTAAATATATATACCAGTTTAGTAAGATTCTTTATTATGTCATCTGTTGCTTAAGTGTTCATTTTGGGGGTGTAGTTTTCCTTTAACCTTTTATAATAAACACTGGTGTCATTTAAAATTTTCGGACAATACTGGAGAAGGACAATTTCAAATATGTCTCTTTCGAATATTCACAAAGCTATAGTATTACCGACATTTCATAGACGCCCATTTTGTACTCCTCACATAAATTACACAACAACTAAAAGCCATAAATCTATCTAAACATTGAGGGGCTGCTACTAACAAACACCCCACCTTTGAAACAACCTTATAAAGTACAATACCAAAGAGATTATAAAACCATACATTCACAGTAAAATAATAAAATTCCCATAAACCTGTGCTTTGTGGTACAGGGGGCCCTTCCCCACTGTGTAGATCTAGTGGTTGTATCTTGAATTGTTTTAAGTGCTGTGGCAGGTTAAAAACCCTTCTGATATTGCGGGACACCTTGCTGTACTGGCCTACTTTGAGCAGAGATACATTTAGACACTAGTCCTGCAGCGGGTCGGGTACCCGCGGATTACTAGCAAAAACCTGCGGGTTGTGGGTAGAATTCCCGGGTGCAGGTATAGACGCAGGTCAGCGGTTCTGCGGGTCGCAGGTCGGGCCGCAGGTCTTCTCAATAGTGATTTTTACTCCTTTTTTCTGATCACGTCTACTTCCGATGATGTCACTTCCGGTTTACAATGACAGCACTTCCTGTTTTACTCCTTTTTTTTCTGATCAAGGCTACCTCCGATAATGTCACTTCCGGTTTACAGTGAAAGCACTTCCTGATTCTTGATGGTCGCGGGTGCAGGTTGGGTAGCGAGCCAAGCAGGTAAGAATGGGGGTTGCGGGTACGGGTTGCGGGTCGGGTTCCAAAAAAGACACTCACTTATGTGACAGTCTGACATGTTTCAAAGCTACGTGAGCTGCTAAGGCTAGTTCTGGTAAGTATTAAACAATGTGTTTCTTGTCATAAACGAAAAACCCTATAAGGCTATTGCCACACTATGCTGATTCGTTTTTCTGCACCCAGCCTGAGGGTTGGCCTAATACAAGCATAGGGCTGATTCTCAGCTCCACAGCCTGGTGTGGCAGCAGCCTAAGATACATTTTTAATGAAGATACTAACTAACAGTACAACATGTGCAGCATCATGGAACAAGTACAAAATCTCTGCAAGTTGCTTCCTTCACTACCAACAGCCAAAGGAAGTGTATCCTATTGCTGAAAAGCTGCAGTATGATTGGTTTATATATTTATCCAATGGCAGCAAAAACAACAAGCAGAGAAATCATGAACAATACATATGAACTTTTTCCTTACGTGGCCAAAGTGCTAGTGATCCAAGGGCGTCCAGCGCTGGTCTTTGTACCTTGAGGCATCCTATCAAGAACCTGCAGAGGTTGGATCCTACAGATGAAGATGCTTGACCAATGCAGAACTGCAACACTGTGACTACACAGTTCAGCACAGACTCATGGGGTATTTTGATGCTAAGTGAACTCTGTAAGAAAAGAGGGGGAGAAAATGTATAGTGCTATATTTAAACAACAAAAATTATTTCTTATGTAACCTTAACATAATGCATATCTGAATGAAAAGCATGAAACAGGAGGGTGATTTAGACAAGTGGTTTGTTGACCGTTGTCTTGAGATCTACTGATAACCAGCTAAAGATCTACTGGTAGATCTCAATCTACCTTTTGGTAGAGTCCTGCAGCGGGTCAGGTACCCGTGGGTTACCTGCAAAAACCTGCGGTACCCTGCGGGTTGCGGATAGAAGTTCCGGGTGCGGGTATAGACGCGGGTCGGCGGTTCTGCGGGTTTGCGGCCCGGGCCGCGGGTCTTCTCAATAGCGATATTTACTGCTTTTCTGGCCACGTCTACTTCTGATGATGACACTTCCGGTTTATGACAGTACTTCCTGTTTACTCCTTTTTTTCTGATCACGGCTACTTCTGATGATGTCACTTCCGGTTTACAATGACAGCACTTCCTGATTCTTGATGGTCAGTGGGTCGCGGGTCCGGGTTGTGTATAAGGTTCTTGCAGGTCGGATAGCGGGTCCAGCAGGTTGCGGGTCCGGGTTGCATGTACGGGTCGGGTACGGGTCCCAAAAAATTTTTTTTACAGTAGTTGCACAAATATGTGACATCTGACAAACCTTCAGCCTGGCCAAAATCCCTACTGAAGAGTGTGCAAAGCTGGTACATGCCCCCCCAGAGACTTTACAGTCACATTTAGAAAACTATTAAATTAGAAATTAACTAATTCAAAACAGCTTTTAATAAATATATAATAATATATTCATTTAAATAAATAAATAAATTCATTTTTATTTTGCATGGTTTCTGAATGATTCGATTTCTTATTCTGCAGTGTATGATTTGTTATACAGTAAAGTAAGAGAACTTTCTAGGAGCCTGAATAGTTTTGCAAGGCACTAGGTGTAGCAAATGTGACTTTAATAAAAGACAAAGCAAAGTCAGTTCCTGCATATAGTATTTTACAAAACACAGTAGTTCTGCACTGCTAAATTAGAATGGATACAATAATATCATTACCATATGGCAGAGCTGGTGGAGATGGCACAGACATTGGCACAGCAGAGCCACACAAGAAGGCTTGGTAGATAACAGTTTGTCAACCTCAGCAGGATCAGACACAAGTTCATCAAGCATACCTTGAGAAGGTACAGATCACACACAAATACAATAAAAACAGTTAAGACCAGAACCACATCTCTAAATTGCAGAAGGTAAAATCAGCCAAGCAGTAAAACTTTTCTGTCATCTACATTAGTCTACTCTACTTCTCATGCACCAGCCAAGTCCTTACTTGTGTTACTGATGTTACTATATTAGTAAGTTTGCTTTTATTTCTCTCCATCCACCCCCTGTGCTTTTATTTCTCTCCATCCACCCCCTGTCCCACTCTCCAAAAATGCTTTCTGCACGGTATAATATATTTACTATGCATTATTTTGTATTCTATACAAAACAGAAGGAAAGAAATGCTGTGTTTGTTTTGAAATAGAACTCAGAGCATCATTACTTTGAGGGTTTACTGGTGTATGTATACAGTATAGACAGTTTTGATAAAGCTTACTTCATTTTAGCCTTCCCTTCTCCTTTAACAACCATTATAAACTCACTACGGTGGCAGAAGGTGAAATGCTGCCAGTTTAGACAAATGCATACCTGCTAATCATGGACATTTGCACTGGTCAATTGCTTATACCTAGCAGTAGCATGGTGGCTGAAAAAAAGTCTCCTGCCTTTAGCCTTTGACAATATGTCTTGGAAAGAATTCTGACATTAACATCACTGCTTTCGCTGGGGTACACCTTATATTGGCTATTCAAGTAATATAAAAGATTGACTATGGAAATGGTTCATATTAGAGACTACTAGCAGCACAGCATAAACTTAGACATCCTCTTCCAGCAGAATGGTGTGAGAACAAGTAGGAAGCAGCAAATGGATCTGATGAACAGGCCATGAGTAACAGTAAAACAATATCATTTTATAGTTTTTCTATAGTTCTTTTTATGTTGCTGATTTAAGGAATGTGAAGGATTGGCAGTGTGTGACCTTTCTGCACTATGTCCACCACTCAGCATTCCTGGTTTGTCCTAAACTTTATTCATTTATCCTTTATATACAGCATAATAAAGAAACCACAGCTAATTGTGCTCATAGAACATAGCTACTCTCCCAATTTTGTATTTATGCTCCTGAGTATCATCTGCCATATGTATATAAACAGAGATATAGTTCATCACACATTCTATCCAGCATTAGCTATCTTATATTTCCAATCTCTCTCTCTATTGTATGGTGCATACCTGGCTGACCACAGGAGACAGATGCTTTTAACACACAGTCGAGTGGATGAAGAAGCACACACATTGCTTGCAGACTGACTGCCTGGGGGCTAAACAGATAAAATAACTATAAATTAATTCATATTAATGAAGTCGTCGACATTACAATGCTTCTGATTTATTACAGTTAAAGGAACAGTAACACCAAAAAAAATTTGTACCAAAATGCAGTAGGGGTCCGATATTATTTGGGCTTTTGTAGAGACAAAGCCTAAAGTGAAGTTTGTGGTTCATATAGGTTATGTATAGTAAAGATGTTTGTTATATATTGGAAGAAACTGAGCTGCTGCACACACTAAACATTGTAAGGATGCTTAAAGGAACAGTAACACCAAAAAATGTAAGTGTTTTAAAGTAATGAAAATATCATGTACTGTTGCTCTGCACTGGTAAAACTGATCTGTTTGCTTCAGAAACACTACTATAGTTCATATAAACAAGCTGCTGTGTAGCAATGGTGGAAATAGTTAAAAGTCTTTAAGGCACAGGTTATATAGTGGATAACAGATAACACCATAATGTTCTACAAAGCTTATCTGCTGTGTAACATGAGCCTTTTCTCCTTTGAATGGCTGCCTCCATTGCAACACTGCAGCTTATTTATATAAACAATAGTAGTGTTTCTGAAGCAAACACACCCATTTTACCAGTGCAGGGCAACACTGCATTATATTTTTATTACTATGGGGGTGCATATTTTTTCATTCTACTACTGTACAGCAATTATTCATTCTAATACTGTTTACATCTCTATTATTGTTTGGGCTTGTGAGTCCCCTAAACAAACAATTTGGATAATTGATCTCACATTATGCATTTCATGTCTTAAAAAACTATTTTCTTATGCTACGGCATAGATTCCCATATAGACCCAAAGCAGCAAATGAAATACCTGAAAGGCAGTTTGAGAGAGTCTTAAAGGACCAGTAACATCAACATTTTTTTTTAAAAAAAAAATCGTTAGTATACCACGAAAAAAAACCACCAAGACTAATTAAACGTTAAAATCGCACAGCCTTTATCAAGAAATAACTTACAGAAACTCCGCTTGCGCTCCTCTTCAGAAAAGGCATCAGAGTGACGATCCATTGTGCGGCGCTCGATTTACTCCCTGGCTATCTCCTATAAGGAAAGCAGGGAGGAGAAATCGAGTGCCGCACGATGGATTGCCGGATCACGGTTTTTGAAGAGGAGAGCAAGAACAGGAGTCTTGAACAAGTATCCTGTCCACTCTGTTTAATAAGAATATGCTTGCCCCGTGCATATCTTCTTGTTAATGAAAAAAGGTTACCAACCAGTTTTCTAACTTTAGAATTCCCAGTGCTAAGGAGCCTGACTGTAAAGGATTTAAGTTTTTCAGGGCACGCTTTATCAGAATCCATAGGTCACTTTCTGGATTAGCGAATGCAGGAAACCTGGAAAAGAATGAAAAATGAAAATTTACCGACAAGCTTCCCGTTTTCATGAAGGTTTTAATGTTTCACAGTGCCTAAAAATAAGAATGTAACAGTAGTCACCCACAGTTGGTTATCCCTGGGCAATACAAGAGCCACACAATGTGATCTGCCACACTCCAACAATGCAGAACCCTACTGCTTCTGTATTTGCATTCTGTATTTAAACAAAACATTTCAGGGCATACTATATTGGCTTCTGAATTTTGACAGGCTTTTTAAAGAAAATTGTAATAATATTTTCAATTCTGTGGGAATCCATTATTTACTATTGAAGGCTGAATAATTAGTTTATATAGAACAATACTTATATAAGAAATTAAAGGGGTAGTTCTCCTTACATTAACTTTTAGAATGTTATAGAATAGCCCATTCTAAATTTTCAGTCGGTCTTCATTATTTTTTATCGTTTAAGAATTATTTGCCTTTTTCTTCTAAACTCTTAACAGCTTTCAAATAGGGGTCACTGACCCAAACTAAAAACAAATGCTCTATAAGGCTACAAATGTATTGTTATTGCTACTTTTTATTACTCATCTTTCTATCCAGGGCCTCTGCTATTTGTATTCCAGTCTCTTATTCAAATCAAAGCTCAATTGCAAACTGGTTACCTGCTGAATAAAAAGCTAAAAAACTACAAATAATAAAAAATTAAAATCAATTGCAAATTGTCTCAGAATATCACTCTCTACATCATACTAAACGTTAATTTAAAGGAGAACAACCACTTTAACAATATTTTTGGCAAACTCCTCAAAACAAGTAAAATAATGGGATTTCACTGAAAAAGTTCTGTGCCCGATTGTTCCATGCTGCAAGACAATATTCTACAGGTTTAAAGACTGGCAATCTTAATTATGTTTCTCAAAAACAGTAAGAAATGCACTGAAATAGAATTTCTATTTCAACCATTTAATAATAAGGCCACTATTAATCAATCGCTTTGTATTTATTTTGCATCTGTAATATATCTGAGCTGAGATGTGTCAGTCAAACGTCAGTGTGAATTTGCCCTACTGACTTGTACACTTGAACACAGAAACAAAATTACTATTAGAGAAGTTTTTTGCATCAGGAACAAGATCAGCATTTCTCAGACTGTGAAGATAACCTTAATTAACCGTCACTGTAATATGACAAGAACTTGTGGCCGTGGACCATGGTGGAAACCCTGACTTACTAAATTAAATATTTCAGTATCCCTAAATTTATGTAATCATACTGTTTATCAAGCATGGAGAAAAAATTCTTGAGCATTTACCTTGCTACAGAAAGAAGAAGTTCTTCAAAATGCTTGGCGCCATGAACTGTTTTCTGGTCAAGAAGAGAATTTACTGCTACTGCTATACACGACCACAAAATTGCAGACAATGAATCTGTACAGCCGTTATAAACTAAAGTAAGAGCTTTGATTGCCTGAGTTACAGAGAAAGAACTCCCAGACATCAGTGACTTCTCCAGAAATGTTAAGATTGTTTGAGCACTTTCTGGCCAATTAGCAATCTCTGTGCATTCCGAATTTTCTAGTTCCATCTTCAGACACACTAGAAATATGTGAGCTACTAGTTGGTTGGAGGCAGAGGCAACAAAAAGGCTGGAATCCATTTGTAGATTTAGCATCACCTCTATAATTCCTGCAAGAAGAACAGATGAAAACCATTACTGGCTTAAAGGAAGATAAGGCTAAGGGCAAAAAGCAGATGGAAATGCAGTACATTCAACCTGATGTCAAATGGCAGGTACCATCTGGCTGCCTCTGCAAAGATATGGTTCAGCTGGCAAAAATAGATGTCTTGCTGGAAGTGGAAGGAGCAAAAGGGTTCAAAGCAGAAGTGCAATTTAAGAAATGAAGATAACGGAGCTAACACACAAGACAAAGCAGGAGGAATTGCCTGAAAATGCCTTCCCCTTGCAAAAGCTCTGGATCACTGAACAAGTAAACACATTACTCACAGCGGTCCAGCTTAATACAGGTATTATATCCGTTATCCGAAAACCCATTATCCAGAAAATTCCGAATTACGGGAAGGATATGTCCTATAGACTCCATTTTATTCAAATAATCCACATTTTTTAAAAACGATTTCCTTTTTCTCTGTAATAATAAAACAATACCTTGTACTTGATCCAAACTAAGATATAATTAATCCTTATTGGAAGCAAAACCACCCTATTGGCTCTTGTGCCATTGCCCTAAGAGGGTTTGGGTACAAGGAAAATGGTACAAGGACGACAGAAAGCAAGGTGAAGCGTTAAAATAAAATTTAAAAATAATGTTACATTTGTATCTGTTCATCCAGCACCTACAAATAAAATATTTTTATATTTCTTTGCAACAAAAGCAATAAGTACTGTACTGAGCCACTGAATATTGAATAACATTAGACTCTTTTTTTATCTTCCTGTGCAAGAACTAAAGCTGTCCATAGATGTAAAGATTTTTAAAAGATCCAATCGTCATCATGAGACCACGATTATCTCGAAACAATCGTACGAATAGTCTATCAACTAAAAAGACCATTTGCCAGGAAAACAAAGGGTAGCTGCCTGCTTGTCCCTGCAAACATAGATAGATTGCATTGGGGCCGATAAAGATTTTTTTAACCTGGCCGATCAATTTTCTGACAGATGTCGGCCGAAAAATCGTAAGATGGACGATCGTTCGAATCCCACTAACTGCACGATAATTTCGAAGGATTGGTCGGACTTCGCTAAAATCGGTCGTTCGGCAAGAAAAATCTTTGCGTCTATAGGGACTTATCTGTTATCTGATGGCTAACATGTGCCCTATGGCTGCATTCAGCTTTAATAGCTGCCTGTGGCTAAACAGCATCTTATTTATATAAACTATAGTATTGTTTCTTAAGCAAACACCAGTTTTTTATACCAATGCAGGGCAACATTACATTATATTTTAATGCATATAAAATATTTTAGGGTGCTTTTGTTCCTTTACCAAGAAGCCAGTTAATGGTCAGGCATTACCTCCCACCCTTGCAGTACCAATTATGTAATATGAGAAGTTTAACATGAAATTAGGAAGGGACTAAGGACTTTCTGGGACAAATTGAAAATGCAAAACAAGGCAGTGGGGAAGTGGTCAAATCCTGTATTTTCATCTTTGAAACTGTAAAGTGAAACAAGCCACCTATACTCACCTGATTCTGACAAAAAGAAAACAGCTTGCTTATGTTGAACCATGCTGAGCAGCCCGTGGATCCAGGCCCTTCTGACTGATGCATCTCTCCATAGCTCATGTGTATAGATATTTTCACCAAACATACGTTGCACAATATTCTTCATCTAGGACAAATGGCAAGACAGTCAGTTACTTCACAGAAAAAAATAACCTACAAAAAGTTAAGAAAAATATGGGGGGGCACATTAATGTGCCTAGTGAACAGACAGGCACCAAATACCCACATATATTGCAAAAGTAACTTTTTAAAAATCTGTTTCTCCCAAAAGATTGTGTGCACTTAGCGTTTTAATCCTTTTATGATTTGCTCACCAGTAGATACTTAAATCCTGGTTCATGCCCTGCAAGCATTCCCACGAGGCGCATGGAAAAAGTAAGAAGATTTGGATCAGGGTCTCCAACACTCAAGACATGTTGAAAAAGCATCAGGATGCATTGATTCTCCTCCAGCAGCTGCTCCGCTGAGACTAGGGAGATAGGCAGAAAAAAATATATATAATCATGATTGTATAGGCAGAATGTTTATAAAAATGCTGGGTTTCGCTTGCAATTGAGACTTAAGTTGATGCAACAGTACAAGTCTAATATCTGGTTAACTAGCAACCGTAACTTAACCTTAACCATAATAGAGGTAAGATCTTGAGATGCTTTAAATCTTTATTATTATGAAAAAGTATATATCAATGTACAATGTGTGTCTCTATACATATATATCTCATAAAACAGCTGATTTGTAAAATCTTGATTCATCTGAATAAAACTTTTTCATAAAAATATAATTTTTAGTAGTATGTGCCATTATGTAACTCTAAATAAAAATTGGTCATCGGCTGGTACCATACAATTCACGGTGCACAAACAAACCAAGGGCACACATACATGTTTGGTCACATGAGCCAATTAATGGACAAAGTTCTGACTTTTGCTCCCATGCTTCTTCCTGTTACAGTTAGAGCTGCAGTATCATAAAATGGAGGCTCAAGTTACAAGTTGTTAAAGTTTTAAAGTTTGAAATGTACTAATATATATATATATATATATATATATATATATATATATATATATATATATATATAAAACCTGAATCAGACGCTTGCACTCTGAACCAGTCTTCCATAAACGTGGGTGCAGGGTCAAAGTATTTATGTAAAGTTCAAGAGGACCCGCACTCCATGGTTAGTGAACCAAAAATATCTTTTTTTTTCAGTTGGATGCACAAGTTTGAAAAATAAAGATATTTTTGGTATATATATATATATATATATATATATATATATATATATATATATATATAAAGTCCCAGCTGTGGTGCACTCCAGTCAAGTTCACAAGACTATCTGTTTGTAATGTCTTGAGAAAGGCCCAGAACGGGACCGAAAAGTTGACAATACATTTTCTATTCTAAACTGCATTATGAAGCCCTGGAGTGCGTCAATCTTGGGGACCTAATATATATATATATATATATATATATATATATAGATAGATAGATAGATAGATAGATAGATAGAATGTAGAAACTTCCCATATAGTAAAATCAAGCTTATCCAACAAATCAAGCCTATATAGAACAGTCTAACTGTTCCCTGATGATGCACCCTGTAAAATAATGTGTGTAAAACAGGAATACCTAGCCTTAATAGTTATGAGTGCTTTACAAGCCTGTGTCTAAGCTGTGTGACCTATAATTACAAATCTTAAATAAAACCTCTAGTTTAAATTGAATTGCATACTCAGTTACCTTTATTAAGCAAAGAGGTAAACCAATCCAGCAGTTTCTCAAAGCAGGAGCTATCCGTCATAGGTTGCCTGTTGTCAGCAAGTACCCCACATACATGGGGCAGCAGCTGGGAGCACTGTGCATCCATAGGAACCACTGCAAAAAAATGCATATTTAAAGAGATGCACAGAATTGTATATAACTTCACGTATGACAGCAATGTACACCTCAAAATAATCAGTGACACATTCTTCCATACCAATAGAATACTAACTTGATCTTACAACAATTACCCATGCCACCAATTTTCTGACTTTTTATGATTTTTTAATGGTTTGGAACAGTTCCCTGAGTTTAGCCCCCTGCTCTCCTGCTGATCTCTCTGAGTACTTTGTTGAGCAGGCTGACTACTGTTACTTTTTATCAACAGCCATCTGTCCTTAGCCTGCATCCTCCAAACCCACAATACCCTGCACACGTGATTTCAATAAGGAAAGAAACGTCAGCGAGTTGTGTGCTTTTTGAAGAAACAGGCAACTATGATGGATACATTAGGGGTTTCTGTGTTATGTGGGCCTCTTTATCAAATTTTGGTTTGGAAGCTGGGGTTCCCCTTTAAAGGAAAACTATACCCCCCAAACAATGTGGGTCTCTATAAAAAGATATTGCACAAAACAGCTCATATGTAAAAACCTGCTTCATGTAAATAAACCATTTTCATAAAAATATATATGTTTCTAGTAGTATATGCCGTTGGGTAATCATAAATAGAAAATTGTCATTTTAAAAAACAAGGGCCGCCCCCTGGGATCATACGATTCACTGTGCACACAAACTATACTGATCACATGAGCCAATTAACAGACAGAGTTCTGTCTTTTGCTTCAACACTTCTTCCTGTTACAGTTAGAGTTGTAGTATTTCTGGTCAGGTGATCTCTGAGGCAGCACACAGACAAATGGGGGTTGAAGGCAAGAGATGTAAAAGGGCAATATTAACTTAAATACATATTCCAGTTTGGTAAGATTTTTAATTTGCCACTTAATATGATATAAACGGTTTGTTAAATATCTGAATCTGAATTTGCATATGCAAATTAGGGGTCGGAAGCAGGAAAAAAATTTTACTTCCTTGTTTTGTGCCAAAAAGTCACGCAATTTCCCTCCCCTCCCCTAATTTGCATATGCAAATTAGGATTCGGATTCAGCCGGGCAGAAGGATTCGGCCGAATCCGAAACCTGCTGAAAAAGGCCGAATCCTGAACCGAATCCTGGATTCGGTGCATCCCTATTACAAAGTATCTTATTTGCACCTGTTAGCTGTTCTGGGCTCTCTGCCAAAAGCCAATTAAGTTAGAAACTTTGTTTCTTTTTCTGGCTGTTCAGTGCAGAGAAAAGAGGGACTTTCCAGTACAAATGAGGGACATCAGGCTGAGCTGTCAAAAGAGGGACTGTCCTTCCAAAAAAGGGTCAGTTGGGAGGTATGCAATGCAAGCAATAAGGCTAAAAATGCCAGAGCGATTCTAATTATTAAAATACATTTACTGTGCAGCGCCAGTCCATGTGGATTTGTTTTGTCCCTTGATTCTTTAACCCTACGAAGAAATATGCTGTCATTTAAAGGGTAATTATACCGTATACTGCACAGTGTTCAACAGAGGGACAAGCTAGAGTAGCATCACTTTTTTTTTACTTGCCAAGTACTAAATGATATTGGTTTATATTCAAGAAAAACACTCACCCTAGCAGAACACGTTTGGAAATTCAAGGAAAGACTCGCGGTAATAAACACATGACAAGCGACGTTCACATGGGTGACTCTATAACCACCATTTTTATTTTGGGAATACCGTAGCCGAGCGTAATCTTTCGTAAAGGAAACAACTAGTGACGGACACGTGTCGGCCATATTTGTTTGGGTCATATCGAGTTGCCGTCTTTACTTTGGAAACACAAATACAAATCCTTCGATGTTCAGAAGAATGCTTTAAAATGTAGCTGCTACGGTACCAGAGCTGACGGCGAGGCTCTAGTTCCGGACGTCTAAGGAGCCGAATTTTGCCCTCAAGAAACATGTCCGCCGAGAATTAAAGCGACTATGGCTGCCCACAACTGGCTCTTGGCTGATGATGCTCGGCCCTCGCCTTAGTTTCTGTTGCTAGGGACTCCCTGAGCACCGATATAGTAGTCGGGCCTATGTGTGCAGAGGCAGCACGGGTACTGAGGTGCAGGTAGGTGCCGCCTGTGTGGGGTAGTAGGTCTCGTATAAACTATACAGTATCATCATGTCTCTGTCTCGGGAGAGTTTTTCTATCATCCTCTCTCGGTTTTACACATATAATTACTTAATTAACACGTACAGTCAGTGCATCTATATGATTGCTTTTTATAAGTTATTCAGAACAGTTAATAGACATGTTTTGCTTTGTAGAAAAGCTCGTCACTTAGCAGCAAACTGTGTCTGATTACCAGGGACAGTCCCTGTATTTAAACTGCTTGTCCCAAGATCTGTCCCTGTTTGGAGACTGTCCTCTTGCTTACACGAAGTTCAGAGCATTTATCAATAGGAATCCAGTGTGTATTCTACACCACACACACACACCAGGGTTGTCAGGTCTAATTTTCAAAACCAGCCAAAGTCAGATACAAAACCAGCCCAAAAGTAGCTAAGAAGCACTTAAAAAGAAGCCCAAAAATAGCACAATATGCGCAGTGCAAACAATTCTAAAAAATATGAATTTGAAAATGAATTTATTTTCACTGTTTCACAAATTTTCCCATGAAGCAAAATGGGACAGATTCACCCCTTCACCAGAGGCATAACTACAGAAGGGGAGCCAAGAATAGGGTCAGGGCCGGACTGGCAATCTGTGGGTTCTGGTAAATGCCAGAGAGGCTGCTATAAGGTACCATAGAAAATCAGTATTTAGTGGGCTGGTGGGGCCTTTTTGGGCCTCTGTGTACCTGAAATGCCAGGGCCTATTCTAATTCTCAGTTCGGACCTGGATAGGGTTGCCACCTTTCCCTGAAAAAAAATACTGGCCTAACTATATATATTTAGTTTTTTTCCCTATTAATAACATTGGGATCAACTGTCAGCAGGGGCGATCCTGGCCCCTCCGCCACCTGAGGCAGCAGCAGTTGCTGCTGCCCCCCCTCCCCCAGAAATTCACACTTAAAGTACCAGGAGCAGCATTTTTGCTGCCCCTGATACCTAGTGGGGCGCTGCTGCCTGAGGCGACAGCCTCAACTCGCCTCATTGGCGAAACACCCCTGACTGTCAGGCCGGTTAAATCCCGGTCAGGTGGCAACCCTAGTCAAGGCGGTATAGGGGCCCCATAAGGCCATAATATATACACAATTCCAATAAATATTGGTAAAACAGGTCAACCTCTAGACATTTGGGTGGCCAGCAGATTTTTGACCAAAGTCAAAGGAAAATGTGAGAATACTTAAAGGGACGGGAGACTGGGGTACAGAGGCCAAAATCTGATAACTCTGATTTCTACGTGAGTCCCATTGCATGCTGGCTATTGTAGTCTTACATTAAACTTGGCAGTTGGCAAATTGTTAAACAAAAACTACATTACGTAATGTATTGGGAGACGCAGGCTTGGCACATTAGGTCAAGAAAAAAAGTTTGTCTGGTTTCCAAAGTACAAACCAGCCAAAGGCCCAAAAAGTAGCCCAAATCCATACCTTGGCTAGCTTGTACTTTCAAAACCCACCTGTAAACTCACCAACCTGGCAAACCTGACACACACACACGCACTCTCTCTCTCGCTCTCTCTCCACATTTGCTAAAAATCTGTGGCCCTCCTGAGACTTTATAAAAATAAATTATTAATTTTATTAATTTACATAAAAAAGACTTTGTTGTCAAAGTTTTGGTCTGGTTCTCAGATCTTTATCAAGACTTGGTATTTAAATATGAGTATGAAGGTGTTTTTTTTCAGTATGCTTACAGATGGGGTGCTGGCTTTATTTTTGGATTATATATGTGTGTGTATATATAAATATGTATATAAATTAAATACTGTATATATATTACAGAGGGAGAACACATATAGATAGATTTGAATGCCTGATTGCATGCGTGATACATTCCTTATGAGATGTGCTCTGCTTAGTTTTGAAATATCTCTTAAAGGAGAAGGAAATTCCCTGGGCGCAAAAACCCTCCCCTGTGTTGTCCCCCCTCCCTCCTCCCCCCTGGCCTACCTGTCCCGCCAGGCAAATGCCCCTAACTTGTTACTCACCCCTCTGCGCAGGTCCAGTCCACGGAGTTTACAGGCGCCATCTTCTCCCAAGCCGTCTTCTTCCTGCTTTGACCGGCGTTTTTGGCGCATGCGCAGTAGGAGCATTTCACTGGTACGGATCTACTGCGCATGCGCCAAAAGACACAAAGTTTTCCTATTTATTTTTTACACCACTTAATAAATATGACCTCTGTGTTTATTATTTTTGGAATTTTGGATAATGTATGTTGTGTGTAAGAAAGCCAGAATCTGATGACACCTTATACTCCCAGTACTTGTTGCTTCTTTAGGAGTTGCCTGACAAAGCCTCAACATGTCTTTGGCATCAAATGGAACTGAAGCAGAAGAACTGGATATGGTAAGAAAAAAAAAAAAAAAAACAGTTTTATTGTCATTAGTACTATTTTGCTTGGTTACTTTTTCTTCATTTAATTTGCATATAAATACATTTTAATCAGATTATATTCTTGATGCTGTATCCAAATGGGATGATGAGATTTTGATGGTTTTTTTGCTGCTATCTAAATTATATCTTGTAGTGCACTGAATATTAAGTATACTGCATGATCATGGTCTGCATTGTATTAAAATTATGATTTCATACAAGAAATGATTTGAGCCGAGGAGCAGACTAGGGGCGAGGGGCAATAAAATCTATTTAAAGAACCACATCCAGCCTACATGTTGGAAGCAATTAACTCGCTGTATGGTTTTTCACACTTCATTTTTTTAGTTTTAGTTCTTATCACTACATGGTGCATCTCCATAAAACACTTATTTTAGACAAAATTCAATTTTGGAAGCTTATAAGGTAATGTAGTAAAACTCAAAGTTAATGACATCAGAGCACCATGGAGGCATTTAAAAATGCCTCTGCATCATTTTGAAAGCAACTTTGCTTTTACTTCTGTGCAGATTAATTGTGAGGGCAACTTTTCTCCCAAATGATTGCAGCTTTTTCCTTGAGTTTAATTCCACTTCCAAGCTGGTGAGCCAGAATTGGGGCTGCTTAGGATGTGCGATTGCACCTCTTTTTTACACAAACATGTCATCATGAAGTCAAGTGTTGGGCAGGTGCTTTCACAGATTAAGCTAGGTGGAGCATGACTTATGGAGATATCCATCTATAGGCCTGCAAGTGGAAGTAGGCCTGGTGGAAGGCCTGTAAGTTAATAAAGGGTGCATTATGATGGTACCTTGGTATATTTTTAATTTATATTTCTGTACAATTGTTTATGAAGAGTCAATTGTATCCATCATTTTATCTTATACTGTTATTGTACACCCCTTTAAGTGTAATGTATTAAATTTTTTTCTAGGAGTTATACCAGCTGATTGACGATACAGCTTCTGCTACAACATATGACTCTGATACCGAAAAGGTACGCACATTAATTATGTATACAATACTATTGCATTAGAACGTTTTAAGCTTTGTTATCAATGATTATACATATTACAAATAATATATCTATCCATAACCATAAAAAAGGCACCGATCGTGGCATGTGATGGAGGAGGGATTAAAGGGGATGTAAAGGCAAGACAAATAAAATCCCATTTTTACTTTCATTAATGAAAAATAAACCTATCTTTAATATACTTTCATGAAAAAATATCTACCGATTTATAAGAAACCTGACTGTATGCAGTGAGATTCTCCCCTCATTTAGTTGCTCTGACTGTTGCGGTGACGGTCCCTTACTGCTCTGCAGGGAAACAATCATACTTTCAAATGGCAAGGGGGTGGGACTTCCCAGAACTCGAGCAGCTTTATTTGTTTCCCTGTAGAGCAGCCGGCGACCATGTAGAGATTCATATCAGCAGCAGTCAGAGCAAGTAAATGAAGGATGAATTTCATTGCATACAGTGAGGTTCCTTTTAAAAACGGTACTGATTTTTTAATTGAAGTATATTGGGGATAGATTTCTTTTTCAGTTAATAAAGTAAAAATGGTATTTTACTTTTGCATTTACATACTCTTTAATGTTTCCAACTCCATCTGCTGGGTCAAAGATCATGGAGCCAGATTTAAACAGATACACTTGGATTCTATATGGAGGATATATTTGCTGCAGCCACTGGTTCTGGAGAGTTGGAGAAAGTTTGTATTAAATGATAAAAAAACTATAAAATCCACATCAGATTACATGACAACACAGGACCCATTGCAGTATGCATATTCTGATTATTAATTAGCTTTGCTGTATCAGCTTGTGGCAGATATTATTTGACTTGTGCTGTTTTGATAATTTATGACAATCCCTAAGCAGCAGCCCAGACCACAGAGTATGTGCATGGTCTTGGTCTTGCAACTATGTTTAACATAGTTACAAGATGTTGACCCCCTGTGGCCAACTTTGAAAGCATAAATAATTTGGTGCAGTAAGTTTGTTTTAGTATACAAAATACAGCATTTCTAGCATTATTCTATTTTAGACTTTAGTCTTCCTTTAAAGGTGAAAATATTGTTCAAAGTACTTGAGGGGGCAGTTCCTAATATAGATAAAGGGCAATAGATGGGCAGTTGATTCGCTGTATTGATTCCTAATTGTCAAATCATCTTTGTTATGCAGAAAATGAAGAAGAAAACAAGCAAGCCACCCAGGACTCCCAGTAAGTTTTTGGTTAGAAATTAGGGATGCTGCCTATTAACAAATATACAGATATGCCCATGAAAAGTATGTGCTTGCTAAGGACAAATTGTGTAAACAATTGTTTAAAGACAGTAATTGTTGGACAATATTGCAATTCAGCTGTTTTATCCTCAGAGTGGGAAGGGCCAGCAATGGCAGGGTATTTCAGACAAAGGATCGGTGACCAAATGACCTCTCTAGCGCTGAGGGGAGGACATGACTAGGATTTTTGCTATGGCTAAAGGATGAAAAGTAAAAAAAAAAAACTTAGTGTGATGACTTAGGGAATGGGCATTTTTTAGCAAATCATTTTTACTTGCATTTAGTTTATTGCATGGAATACCTGACAGTCCCTTTTTTTTCAGAGTCTCCATACCTCTCCAGCACAAAGCTTGGTCCTAAAAAGGCTCCTGTGTGGCGATCCCTGAAGGGGACTGGTCTGATGCACACAGAAAATCCTATGGCCACAGTTCCACGGCAGCTGTGGCTTGCTTCTCTAAAACAAAGCAATGGTAAACTTGTTTTTCCTTATAATCATTTCTTTTCAAGTAGGGAGGCTTGCAGTAGTGTTTAGAACTGGGGGCTTCTGCTATATTCCAACAAGGGTATGTTGTGTGTGAGTTATTTAAATTCATGGTAATCGCCATGTTTGAATTGGCTTCTTTTGGTTTCCTCCCTCAGTCCAAAATTAATATTTGCAGGTTAATTAGAAACCGACAATAGTTCTGTGTGTGTTTGGTTGTGTTATAGGGGAATTTTAAGCTCCACTGAAAAACCCATTGGATGATTTCATTGTTATAAAATATAACAATGCAAGTCCTTGTGATATCTTTGCTAACAGCAAGGGATCAGTGTTAGAAGCTTAAACTGAACTATCATAGTGCTCTCTCTAGTAAATGGCATTTCAGGGAGAATGCCAGCTTTGTGGATTTTCTTTTGACAAGCAAAACACCAGTTCTCTAGAGAATATCTCAGCTGACATTTGTTTATAGATACAGCCACAGGGGAGACTATTTCTGCAAATATTCTTGGGCTGATATACTAACATAAGTACTAAATTGCACCAGTGCAGCTTGCAGTAGCAACCAAGCTTTGCTCCTACTTTTTAGCTTGCAGTACTCTATTGGTAAATGCACTGCTGCAATTTTAGCTCCAGAAATGAATAAATGAGGGTGTGATTTAGCCCTTGTGTTAGCAAATAAACCAATCTTGCAGCATTTCAATGCTGCATAAAGATCAGATCACCCTTCTAGCACAACCATTAATGGTTTATACAATATGAATATGTTGAAAGATTTACTGAAGTCTCTGCCATACACAGTCTGAATTGGAGGTGGTGGGCCTCTGCAACTGGGGTTATGGGCTATTGAGTGACGGCCTCCGATGGGCCCCTGTGTGACACTAATTGAGAAATAAAAATAGTTCCACAGGAAACCTAATACATTGTTATATATATAATGTTGTACATTTAAAGACTGTATGTTGAATTTTTACAAAAATGTGCTTATTTTTCTGCTCACAGGTATGACTCAGCCTTTAAAAGCAAGCAGTGATATTGGTCAGGCCTGGACCAGTCCTACGAGTAGCACTCCAGAGTATCTCAAGGAAGCTCTTGGAATGAAGAAACCCAAGTACTCCCGTTCTTCTAGCAATGGTAATTAGTGGAATAGTTCATTATAAATATTTACAAATTATTATATATCTCCTTTTCGGGAGACTTTCATATTCCAAATTATACATAATATATGTTATATATATTTAACAGGCGTAAATGAACATTTGATTTTAGGTAGATTTATTGTTGATCTATTAGAGACTAAAGGGTGTAGGGTGTTGTAATTTAACAGTGTTGTCCAACTAGAAGGTCACTGGAGGGACTTGGGCTTCCAATGGATTCTTTAAGCCCCTCAAAGTACCTAAGGGCTTCACAGACTTATTTGTAAGACATCAATATTTTTATAACATTTTCGCAAATAATTGGTGTATTGAATATTTGGTCGATGGTTTGGAAATGGAGAGCACTGCATACAACATACTTCTGAATCCTTAGGTAAGTTTGGGTGTCAATTTTAATGTTCCTAGTAATATAAAAATGTATTGAAATGCTTGAGCTCTGAATGGGGAGGGATGTGACGTTACACACTTACTGCTACTGCCTTTTATCAGTGGTTATCAACCCTTTCAAAGAGGTTGTCCATTCACAAAGTCACTCTTGCAACAGCTTTGTAGCAACTGCAAACTGAAAGCTGGAGAAAGAGCAAGGAGGCACATTCCATTTAATACTTGAATGGGAGCAGCTGCTAAAAGCTTTGAATACAGTATTAAAGCAATCAAGTAAAAAAAAGTAACTGGTAAAGCACCCAGCAGAGCACCTTGAACAAATTCAATTATTTGGAGAGTTTTAACTGTGGATCTTGGTTTTTGCAACCTGTGTTCCTTCTCCTGTAAGGGAGCCCTGCAATCATTCCTAAAAGTATGCTTTTTATTAATAATATAGTAGGTTGAATACAACAGAAATTATTAACAGGATTTATGTATTTTATTTATACAAAGGTTATGTCCCTGGTACTCCAGACTACAAAGAAAAAGAAGATATGTATGACCAGATAATAGACTTGAAAAAGGTACTTTCTTTTAAAGTGATTATAAGCTTCTGAGCATGTTTAGGTGCTGTACTATTCATACATGCATATATTTGGCATAGCTGTGAGAGAATATATTTTCAATATGAAAATTCCCCCTTGAAAACCTTTGTATATATAGGAATAAGCACCTTCTCGATTAACTAAAGAACACAGTCACTTTTTAATAGATGTTGCAAGCTCAGAAGACTGAAGCCGATATTATGAAAACAAAAATGAGACGTTTAGAAGAGGAAAATAATCGGAAAGATCGCCAAATTGAACAGTTACTGGATCCATCCAGGGTGAGAAATACTTTTTGGAAATTCTGGAAGCTTTTATGGTTTATACTAAGCTTATAAATTTCCTGTGTTTCCATTGAGACATAATGTTAAACCTGTTTGGCCTAAGACTGCAATGACCTGTGGTTATAGGCTGAACAGGTTTCATGTGTCCTTGAGTGATTGGTGATTAGGCTGACTGCCAATTATTTTGTCTGTGTGTGTCTAGCTTTGTTGGCTTGATTAACGAGAGATTAGTGAGAGTGAAACATGAGATACCCTCAGTTTGCTGTATAGCATCATATGAATTTCGAAAAATGTGCATAAAACGAATGTAAAAGCATGTAATGAGATAACATTAAAGAGATACTGACACCAGAAAATAACCCTTTTTTATATCCATCATAACATTATCTTTGAATGCTATTTATGATTTTGCCATAAAAGTATTTGCCTGATGCTTTTTACATTACCTTTCTTACCCCCATGTTCCTCTATGAGCCATCAACATGACCTATAGGTAACTTTTTATGTGGATTTGGTGTATCCTTAATTATAACGAATTAAAAACCTATCATAGACAGCCAGGTTGTATCATAATAACTTGATATGGGTTGACTATATTGCATTGGGCACCCAAGAATGCCTTTATAGCAGTCATTTGTTTGATGCGATAATGATCATATTCTTTTATTTTCTGCAGAGCTCAGATTTTGCAAGAAGCCTAGTGGACAAAAAAAGTGACAGCAGTCTGGTAAGCTGAATTTTTTTTGACTTTGTAATCAATTTGTGGGGGTGATATTTTTATCTGCATTACTAACCTTTTGAAAGCACAGCAGCCTACAGGAGCCTGTAACCATTCTAGGCATTCACAACATGTACATGTCCAGCAGCTTTTGACAATAATGTTAGATCCCCTATTAAATCAGCTCTCCAGTACCTCTGTACCGCTCTGCTGTTTTCTTGCCTTCGGATTTTGTCCTATACAAATGAATCCTTTAAAGTGTAAACATCAGAACATAATAAAAAAAATAATACTTCATGGAAAACTATACCCCCAAAACGAATACTCATATTAAGTGGCATATTAAAGAATCTTACCAAACCGGTTTATATTTTGATATGATTGAATCAAGACTGTTCTACACTGGCATATAGTTCTAAAACCAGCCTTCTATGACAATTATATATTTTAAACTATATTAAAACATTTTAAAAGGAAATAAAAATGTTATTTTGAAAAAGGAAAATCTTATAAAAGTCACAATAAGGGATAGCAATGTTATTTATGAACATACATATTACATTATTATTTTGCTTTTCCTTTTATTCCATAGGTTGTAAATAACCTCCGACAGAAGGTCTTAAAATTGGAGAAACAGTGTAAGGAAAAGGATAGTGCACTTAGGTAAGGAGTACTAGAAGTTCTCTGTTCACTTCTCTATGCATTATAGCATTCAATGAAGTACAGAATGATGTGTTTAAAGCAGTAGATGATTGATCTTCAGTATAATAGCAGTATTACACAGTAAATTAATTTTGTAATGTATATATATTTAACACTTATTTATTGAGTTATAGCACTGGTGCGACAGTAGAATACTTAAAAAAGGCACACTTGTTTTTTATATATTTGTCTTGATTTACATTTTCACGTCAGTTAATTGTCTATTTATAGATGTTAAGTAACATATTGACAGGTTATTCTGCACAGAGTCTTAGCTGTCTATATATATTTATTAATATAAGAGGGAGCTGCCGCACAGTTTGCTCAGCAGATTTCACATTATTAAACACATACAAAGACAACAGCCCCTCCAGTGTAATTATAAATAAGATGGCTGGCTTTGTGTTATAGCATTTTAGTATAAAACCTTTCAAATAAAAATGCTCCTTGTTTCACTGTGCAAGAAAAGACATATGAAATGTAATGTGCTAAATCCATAATTGGTCTCTTGAAAGGGAAAAATATATATATTTAAGTATTTTTCTGGCCTGACATTTTGTCAAGGTAGGTAGTTGCTACCGATAGTAGTCCATAGCAACTGCTGCAGCTGACTCTCCCTCCTTTAATAATATATGATGGTAATGCCCCCTTGCCTTGACACAGACAGCAGTATTTATCCCCCCAGGACAAACTCCTTGGTCTGTTGTGAGCTAATGGAGACTGCAGTTTTTTTGTTGTTTTTTTTAAGATCCACTCTCTGATCTTTTGTGAGTTTATTAAAAAAATGTAAAGTTTTTTTTTTGCGGGTGGATAGGTTGTATTCAATCGTTTGAATCGAAGTAAGACCGTATTCAAAGAAATCAGATTCAAAGTATTCAAATTAATATATTTTTTGTGATCACATAGCAAACTCCAGTCAGAGCTAAAAACGACAAGCCTTGAAGAGATGAGGATAGCAATGGAAACCTACTACGAAGAGGTATGTCCATTAATACAGGTCAGAGGCTAACCTGTAACAAATATGCGGGAAGTGCCAGGGTCTATTGTTTATACAACTGGCACTGAATTATGTCCTTCACTTTTAATATCTGCCTAGAAACATTATACACATAAGAAAAGAAAACGGCTGGCTCCAATTTTGCTCATTAAATCTCTTCTAATTATCAAAAGCACCAAACTATAGTTGTGCTTAAAGCTAATAGTGACGGAAACAACTACTGGGTAATGGAAGGTTGCCCTGGGTGTACAAACCCCAGGTCCGACACTTGAGTGAACGATAAAAATTATGTAAAAGTCAGCAGAGCTTGCACTCACCAAATTGACCGGATGGCCCGGGTGCCGTGCTCTGAACCCGTAGTTTAGGCAATGTGAATCATAGAAAATAATTGTACACGCACTCCTGCAGCCAAGGCGGTTGAGGTAAAACTTAAAGGAGAATGAAACCCCCTGGGCGCAAAACCCCTCCCCTGTGTTGCTCCCTCCTCCCCCCTCGCCTACCTGTCCCCCTGGGCAAATGCCCATAACTTGTTACTCACCCCTCTGCGCAGGTGCTGTCCACGGAGTTCACAATCGCCATCTTCTCCCACGCGCGTCTTCTTCCTGCTTTGACCGGCGTCAGGGTAGGCCAGGGGGGAGGAGGGGCAATACAGGGGAGGGGGAAGGGGTTTTGCGCCCAGGTGGTTTCCTTCTCCTTTAAAGCTTTATTCCTTCATGTTAAAAGGTGACGTTTTACCTCAACCGACTTGGCTGCAGGAGTGCATGCACAATTATTTTCTATGATCTACAAACATTATACACACCCAAAATATCACAATTTTTATTATACTTTTATTTTGAAGTCATATTCACCAGAGTATTTTCAGCAATTATTTGGATGACCGCTTTTTACACTTGGTAATTTAGATGTAGCCACTAGAGGGCAGCAAAGCTTTTAAAACAGCTCTGTTTGCCCTGCTGAATGTGAATGGCATGCCTTTAGTGTTAATTTATATTAACACCATTTACATATATTCACAAAGCCATGTTTTATTAAGTTGAAATAAGCCAAAATCCACATTAGCAGTATAGAGCGGGCTACCAACAGAGAAATACTAGACCCTGTCTCAGCCTTTTGGTATTATGAATAGTTTTATTTGAAGGATTTTTCAAAGGACTTCTGGCTTTATTCAACCCAAGCCCCCCCCCCCCCCCCCCCCACACACACACACACAAATAGAAGCAAACAACTCCACAAGAAAGCTGTCAATGCCATGCCCAATTGCTGAATGTTTTCTCTAATATTAAAAAAAACAGAATGGGTTAATAAATATTATTGGTCAGAAATATACCTCTTAGTCCTGTCATATTCAGCTTTCCTTAACATAATTATAAGGATGACAGGCATCCTGCCCCAGGGGGACAAACACTATAAAGGGAGAATGTGCAGTCATAAAGTTAGCAAGATGGACTGTTCCTGCCTATGAGCTAATCCGCCCCCCTTGTTTATAATTCATGGGTGGATGAGTAAAATCAAACAGATGTGCTTGTTCGAATCAAGGATATTTAAAACTAACTGTTGCTTATTTTTATGAAAGATTTTTATTTAATGTTCTCCTGTCAGATTTATTCCTGCAAAAGCACTTATACAGTAATTGTAATATTATAAAATGTATCTGACTTCCTTCCATTATTTTCTACTTGTTTTTTTATAAACAGATCCAGCGGCTGCAAACTTTACTGGCCAGAACTGAAGCTACAGAGAGAAGGTGTGTTTCTTTTACACTGTTTTAATTAAAAGGGAACTGCTGAGAAAATTGAATATAAGCTTCAGCATACTGAAATAACAACATTATGTAAAATCAATTACATATTTAGTATCATTTTTGAAAGATTCAAGTTTATGTTCACTTTCCCTCTCTCATCTCTCTGTTTCACTTCATTCTGTCTTCATGCAGGAGTTGGGTGTCAGATATTCATTGACAGTTAGATCTAATATATCTTATGGGGGATGGGGGGGCTTCCTTTCCTAGCAGATGAATGAGAGCTCATTCAAACAACTGATTCCAGTACAAACAAAATCGAAATAAATAACTGTCTTTTGCACAAACTCTGTATGTAGAGAGACATGATGTCTGGTGATTTTAATAGATTGAGTTCTAATACATCTTATAGGAGCCCCCTATAAGATATATTGGATCTAACTGTCAATGATTATCTGACACCCAACTCATGCATGAAGAGAGAATGAAGAGAAACAGATGCTGAGACAGGAATAGTGAAGTTAAACTTAATTATTTCAGAAACCATACAGAATTTGTAATTGATTGTATTTAGAAAGTTTCTTATTTCAGTATGCTGAGGCTTATAATAAATTAACATTTTCGCAATAGTTCTCCTTTAAGAACATACAGATACAATCTACCGTTACAATTATCCTTACTAAGGAAACTGCTTGATACAGATACCCAACATTTCAATCCAGTTTCTGGATCCAGTTTTCAACAAGTTGGAAGCTGCAAGTTAAAGTTACCTGTAATACAAATATTGAGTAAACTAAAGAAAAAAAGGTTCACTGCTGGTTCTGTATCACTGCAGTGTTTTTCCTCTGATCTTTGATGACAGTTCATTACAAGCAGATTTGTCTGTGTTTGTAAACCTCAGCTCAAAATATCATTATGTTTATGGGGTTTTTTTTGGAGGGGAAATTACCAACTCCTAATATTAATCATTCTAAAAAAGCAGCCATTTGTATAAATGTCCATGAAATCTGAGCCATAGATTAACCCTGTTTTAATATTAAACCTATAGGTAGCTAGGAAGACTATTTAAAAATTAATTTTACAATTAAAAAACCTAAAACTATACCATACTGCTTACACTGTGTGCTTTGTGTAGTACGAAAAATATATTTAAAACAAACAGGTACTTTGATAAAAATAATTGTTCTAATTTTCTTTCTATTATTTTCTTGTGTTCGTTTTTAACTAGATCTCCTCCAGAAAGCAAAGAGTCCCAGAAACAGCAGAAGGTGCTAAAATCTGCTGTTATGAGACTATCAAAGCAAATCAAGGAGCTGCAAGAGGAAAATGGAAGCCTGAAAGCTGATCTAGACAGAGCTATGTCTCAGTCGCCTACATCCACTAGGAAAAAAGGTACATGTTCCTTAAATCAGTTTATTTCTCTTTCCACTGTGCTAAAGCTTACGGTAATGGAGCATGTCATGAATTTATCACGATTAGCAAGACTTATAAGTAGCTTTTGCTGTGACCCGTCTACACTGTCTCCATGCCATTGCAAAGCACCATGGCCCCAACCAATAGATCTTCCATATGACAGCTTTATGGTGCACTTCTCACTTTATATAGCCCTGCAAATACTGATAAGGAGGCAGAGAAAGATCTGAGTTAAGATGGCCATAGATGTTAAGATTTTTCTCTCCATCATGACCAATTTTGGTGTAATCCAAAAAATCACACAATCGCCAGGTTAGTGCGCACTGAACAATTGTGCTTCTAATGATTTTTCTTGATCATCTTTTGAGCTAAAAAATTTAAGTTGGCCGTACACAGGGAGATCCACTCGTTTGGCGATATCGGTCTGATTACAATGAGAAGAATATGGGCGATCAGATCAAAGACCGCATCAACAAACCAATGTGGTCCTCAATCCGACAGGACTTTTAAACCCACCAATCAACCCGACTTTCGGCCACATATCGATCTGGGAAGCCCATTGAAGGGCCCCCATACACTGGCCAATAAGCTGCCAACAGGGTGGACTGGGCCCAGATGTGCAATTTCCAGGCCCTTTCCTGCTGTGGGCACCCAGAAAACGTATTGCGCGCACACACCAGCGCACCGGTACAACGTCACTCCTTCCTGCCAGGGCCGTCCGGAAAGTACAGTGCGCACAAGCGCACACCTCAGCAGCAGGGGTGGCAGAGTAGGTCTGGAGGGGGGCCCTAGACAGCAGCCCTGGTAGGCCCCCCAGGTCGACCCTGGCTGCCAACTTAACCTGTCGCATCTTATATCTGTCCGGATATGGGGCCTTTACGCAAACCTTCTGTGACTTTTGGGTAGTCAACCATTTTATGTAAACATGGGACACTAAAATGCATTGAAGACCCTTAATCATAAGTTAAATTAAATACCACATGGGGTGCAATCACTAAAATGTTCCAACTAAGGAAGTTAGGTTTAAATTGCTAACAAGGTGGCATATTACCCCAGACAGAACACACAAATTATGTCACTGTAACTCCAACTTCCTTTGGAGGCTGCCAGGATACTGGAGATTGGTCGGACTGCCCAATTAGATTTGCATATTGGGGAGAGGGATCCAGCATTGCACATAAAGATTTTGCTAAAACAAAACAAATAGACCTGAAGTCAGCTCTTCTGTTGCTGCCAGTTATAAACTTGATCCACTGTGTTTCAGAGACAAAAATACACAAATTTAAACATGGTCTCTAATTTGCAGTTCACAAAAATAATTAAACAATGAACATAAAGTTGCCCATCTAGTACAAAGCACTCTGGTTTTTTTCCTGTACTCACTTTCCCCAGATTGTTTAATTGTGTTAAATTTGCTATTTTAAAAATAAGTAAAAAGTAGAACAATACAAATTACATAAATTAGCTTAATCTGGACCCATATCTTTTGCTATTTAAAAATGAAAATTAGTTCATTGCATTATGCATTCATTCTTGTTAGCAATGACTGGAATTTTTTTTTTAAAGATTACACTGAATGGAGCAAACAGAGACTGGTGAGGAGAATTTCAGAACTGGAAAAGGTGATAATTCTGTCATCAATATATCAAGCTTTTACAATATTTGAACTTTGAATTTACATTATCTAATACAAACATTATTATCTAATAAAAACACGCATATTGCATAGAGTTTGCGCTAATATGAAATTTGGGCCATTGACTGCATTCCACCCTATGATTTTAAAAATTTACAAAAAACATTTGTGAGATTAAAAATTGTTTATTATTATTTATTATTATTTATTATTCTCAGTTCTTAGACTTTTTAAGTTTTGCCCCCCCCTCCCCCTTAATTCATGACAATGATATGTATGAATACATTGGTAATAATTCTAACCTTTATATACCTTTGATCTGGGCTTTTAAGGGGGATTTAAGACCACAAATATGTTTTTCTCCCCAAACTAAGCTTCATTCTGGGCCCACAAAAGGAAGAGGGCGCACAGCACTGACAATTAAGTGTACATATACACAAGGTATTTTATATTGAAACTATTAACTACTACAGCTGAACCCCCTTGTATGGCTGTGTTCTAGCTGAATCGCATGCAGTTGTCATCAGAATATTTAGTGGATCATATTTTGAGTAGACTTCCTCTATGATGATTTTTTGACTTCATCAAAGTAAATGTACATCTATATTTATTGCAAAAACCATTAGAAGTTGGAGAAACTAGAAAAGCCAAGTTCCTCATCAACTGAGCAAGAAACGGGAGCTCGGGTTACTGTTGTGCGTGATTCTGCACAGGGAGATGCCTCATTACTCCCTAAATCTGACCTTCATGAGGAGTGTGAACGTCTAAGGACCATACTCAAGAAAGTCAAAGAAGATCGAGGATCTCTGCAAACGCTTCTCGCCACTAAAGAGTATGTTGATGGCTTTATACGCCATTATACTTACCGTTGTTACATTAGTCTTACATATGATTTAAGTTATATTTTTTATCAAAGGTTTGGACTTTTCACTTTGTAGGTCAGACATAAAAAAACTACAGCAGGAGAAGGCTGATTTTGACAAGCAACTACAAAAAGCTAAAGAGAGGAATGAGGAGAGGTATGTGTTTCATAAATATATGAGATTTTCCACAGTGGCTGTGCAAATCAGTTCAGTTTATTAAAGGTATTTGAAGCCACTCCTTACACTTGCCCCACCAGTCTGTTCGGTCTGTAAGTCCAAAATCATTCAAACTACCCAATGACTTTGGTGTATTTACATTTAGTTTAAAAATTGGTCATTAGCTGTGTATAAGTCCTTCCCTTTCCCACATTGATACATTTTTCTCAAATATTGAAATAAAGAGAAATTCATTATAAATATTGTCTTACGTGGGAGGGACATTTTACTAAATATCATCCACTCTGCCTTCCATCCCTGTTTTGAAAAAACAAGGAGTGGCTGAGGGGCAGATTTATTTTTGCATCAAAACTCACAAATTCGGAATTAAAAGCACCAACTCGAATGTAAATTCGAATGTGAGATTTATCACACCTCGACCATGGCAACTGTTCTAATTAGAATATTTACCACCTAAAACCTACAGAGTTTATTTACAAGTCAATGGCAGAGGTTCATTGAACCATTAAATTTTCGAATTTTCAGTTGGCACTATTCAATCGAATATTAGACATTGGACTTTTTTCATAAATTACCTCCCATTCAGGTTGTGACTGTATTCAATTTTATTAAAATTACATCACATACATTCGAAATTCGACCTTTGATAAATAACCCCCTAAGTGTAATAGAAATCACTTGCACAGTTTTTCACTGTTTATTAGGGATGCACCGAATCCACTTTTTTGGATTCGGCCGAATTCCGAATCCTATTTTGCATATGCAAATTAGGGGTGGGAAGGGGAAACATTTTTTACTTGTTTTGTGCCAAAAAGTTACGCGATTTCCCCCCCCTGCCCCTAATTTACATATGCAAATTCGGATTCGGTTCGGCTGGGCAGAAGGATTCAGCCGAATCTGAATCCTGCTGAAAAAGGCCGAATCCCAAACCGAATCCTGGATTCGGTGCATCCCTACTGTTTATTCACTGTTAATACTATCAATAAATCATTCCCAAACAGCATGTAGAACAATAGCTGACAGTGAGATTATTAAAAGTAATCTGATGTTTGATTTCCATGAGATTAACCTTTTAGCAGATTTTATTTTTTGTTATAGCTCCCCTTTAATACCGGACCTTGCTAATCGATTTTGATAATTTTTGGCATAAATTTCTTTCTGAATAGCTACGTTGAAAAGTGCTGTTGAATCCTTTTTCACCTATGTTGCTTTATTTCATTCTAGTCATTGTTGTTTCTATCCTCCCAATTTGAAGCTATAAAGTTAATGTAATACTGTCTGTATCTTCACTAGGTCTGTACTGTAACTTCTTGACTTTTTACTTTAGAGAAGAAATTCGAAGACTTAATCAAAAAATTAAAAATTTGGAAGCCAAGCTGGAGGATGAAAAACGTGAAAAAGTATCTATACTTGAAGATATGAAAAAGGTTTGTCTGCAGCTTTGCTGTAAATGTTTCATATTATCTAATGTCAGCCATTTAAAAGGACACTGTCATGCCCAATCCTTAGTTGTTGATCTGCACCAAACAGAAGCAGACCTTTATGGTTGATTTAGCAGTGCTGACCCCCTCACACGATTGCAAAACAAGTCAGAACCGGACTGAGGTTTGGGATCTTAAAGAAGAAACATAAGTTCAATTGGGCTTATGAAAAAAGGTGGATAAACACAGAACTGCAAACTGCAAGAAAAAATATACATTTATTTCCATTGTGAAACTGTGGATGTCCCTACGCTTTCAAAAGATTCTGTGTTCCACTTCTATAGAAGTTCTAGAATCCATCAATTCACAATAAAACAAGGGGAGGGAGGAGTTCAATGAATATCCCCTTTAGTAGGCCATGACAAAAGCTATATGTGCAACCTGGTGTGACTGTACTACTGATTTAAGTAAATGATAATTGGTATGTCACAGCCTGTGGGGATAGAAAGTTGCCTGCATTGCAACTAATCTTTGTTTTTTTATTGTTTATGTTTTTTGAATTAATTAGCTCTTTGTTCAGCAGATTTCCTGTTAGGATTGTCAACAGCTATCTGGTTGTTGGGGTCCATTTTACCCTAGCAGCCAGGCAGTGGTTTGAATGAGAGACTGAAGGATGAATAGGACAGGGCCAGCATAAAAAATAAGCAATCCAATGTAGCCTCAGAAATCAATAATTTTTTTGTTTTTTTTTGTACGTTTAGTTTTTGAAGCTTATTTTATGCTTATTTTGAACCAAACTATGAATTTTGCAATTGGAATATTTACTCTAACTTTCACCCTTAATTGTATCTGTCCTAATTACAAAATAAGATGAGAATGGTGTTTGCCATCATAAGGAATCTTATGGCTCCGCCACATTCTGTTCTACTTCATATACTTTCCACAACTATACAGTGCAACAAATATCTGTTAAATGCATACAATATAACGTAATTAAAACTGGCCATAGACGCACATATCCTATCGTACGAACCGAGGATTCGTACGATTTTCGGATCGTGTGTGGAGAGTGCCGTCATCTTTCGTCCGGGGAGATCGGTCGTTTGGTCGATCAGACAGGTTTGATTTTGACCCGACCGATCCCGCCGGACCCATTGCGCATCGCCATACGGCTGAACGTTCAGTTTACCCCCGATATATCCATGCTCGTTAATGGCATATCGGGGAAAGATCCGCTCGTTTGGCGTCTATGGCCAACTTAAGTCCTGCTTCCTACACAACATTCAGACAAGTATTTCTCCTGGTGGCCATTAACCATTTACACAAGTCTCATATCATAGTTCACACTCATACAGTACCTGCATAACTGTTCTGTAATCTGTTCAATCTCCAAAGAGGCATATCTCTATAACTAAACACTAATATAATTCTTGTATAATCAAGTCAGCACATCTGTAAAGTCATACATAATTCAGCATTCAGTCCCTTTAGGGGTACTCTGCAGTTATAGGAACCTCACACCATCATTCATAGATATACAAATTGATTGTTTAGCTGTCTGAATATACATCTATTCTACTTATGTTAGTTAATAATAAATAAGTACTTTTCCTGTTGCAGACTGCATCTCAAGGATCCCGTCCAAACTCAGCCAAAAGTGCACAGAGCACAGCATCGAGACCAGGGTCTGCCAGTAAAGAGCTGCAAGAAAGACAAAATGCTGCAGAACTCATACAGAAGAACTGGAGGCTATATAAAAGCAGGGTAATATTCCACAAGTCTGCTGGATTTGTTCATTTAATTTGAATAATGTGCAATTTAAATATACAGCACTATATGTGGTTATATTGCTGGCAAGGTGCAGCTTTCCTCAAACGCTCAGAGCACTATTTATCATGCTGTGTAAAATATCACCGTTGATGTTGCCCATAGAAACCAATGAGCAATTAGATTTCAACAGTCAACTACAAGCAGGCCCGGACTGGCAATCTGTGGGTTCTGGCAAATGCCAGAGGGGCTGCTATAAGGTGCCATAGAAAATCAGTATTTAGTGGGCTGGTGGGGTCTGTTTGGGCTTCTGTGTGGGCTGACGGCCTCTGTGTACCTGAAATGCCAGGGCCTGTTTTGACTCTCAGTCCAGCCCTGACTACAAGTTAGAAAACAGAGGCAAAGATCTTATTGGTCATCTGTGATGTTTTTCTCCACTGTTTTAAACATTATGATAAAAAGGCTTGTCCGATGAAATGACTTGTGCAAGGACATAAGAACGCAATGCAGAATTTCACTGTAAGGGCAACAGCACACTGACATTTTGTTGCCTGCATAAAGCAGCTGAAAATATCCATTTCTAATAAAGCATTGTAGTTCCTGCAAGTATCTTAGTAAAAGTGTGTAATCACATAGTAAGTTAGGTTGAAAAAAGGCACGCATTGAACCTTTTAACTTTATTTTAACCTGCCTAACTGCTAGTTCATTGCTGCACCATGTGGGAGTATTGCCCAGAACTCCACTTCCCTGTAGTCAAATCCTCTGCCTGCTTAAAAACCTTTTCACAGTGGTGCTTAACAAATTGGGGCATGTTATGGCTTGGGACTGCTCTACCATAAAAAAATCAAATATTTTGTTCCAGAGTGTTTTTCAAGAGACACAAGAACAGTGTATGTTATCTATTAAAAGTGTAAATTAAAGAGTAAAGGCTTTTGAACTACTACCTACAATTCCCCTTCTGATGCCACTGTAACCCCTGTAAATAATATCAAGGTAAACAATCTACTTCTCAGAAGATCACAAGTACACAGACCACTGATCATATCACTCCGGGCCTCAGGGACAGCTGGTTTGAATGGTGGGAAAATCGCCTTGTGCGAGTCCTTACAGGCACAAACTGTCATCTTCAGACAAAATACTGCAGCTGAAAACTACCATTGTAAAAGATTTTTAAACTTTATTAATAAACCAACCTTAATTTCAATTATACTTAAATTTTTTATTTTTTGTACAATATTTGATTCTTATTTTAAGCTATTTTTCACTTATTCTGGTATTTTTTCCATTGTGGGGCTCTAATAAAGCTTCAAAATCTAACTTGAACCTGTCCAGTTATAAATTACAGACACCTGTAGGATTTTTAAAAGCTGTTTTGAGAACCATACCCAAGAAGGAATGACCTTATACCAGTATAAGGGTAGAACTCCACAGTGCAATACCGTCCGTTCCGACGCGCTGAGATGAATCGCAGGTGTCATGACAGATCTGCCAAATCTAAGGCATCCGACGTGATGCCATCGGAACGGATGGTATCGCACTTAAAATCGCCCATCGAGTTCTACCCTAATACTAAGCAGACGCAATAAAGTAATCCCATTTAGCCGCAGAAGATCATTAAAAACAAAAATCACATTATTCAATTAATTTAGAGGCTGTACAATCTTGTGTTTGTAATAAACTCAAGGGAGAAAAAAAACAAACATCGGATTCCTTGAATGCTTCATATAAACATCTCACTGTCTTCTGTTGAATTTATTTGAATCACAGAAAAAAAATTGTCTTGATAAATAATACCTTCTGCTGCATCATATCTGCTCTGGCCACAGAACACTTGTCCCTATTTTGTTCTTGATAGCAACTAAACTGCACTAACAGTTTGTCTGTTTCTCAAAATATTACACTCTTTATTTGTGTATTGCTAGTCAGTCCAAAAAGGCCATCAGAAAGCTATTTTGTATTCTGGTGTTCAGTCCAGGTACGACATTAAGTCCCTAGGGACTTAATAAACAGTAATGAACATTGTTTGTCAAGATGCAGTAACTGTGCCTAACAAAGTTTTATAGATAAGATGCTTCTGTACCCCATGGATGACTGCCCTCACTCCTTCACTCCTTACATCTAGATTTTAAGGGCAGAGACACACGTGAAAATTTGGGGAGATTTAGTCACCCGGCAACAAACCATCTCTCCCCGAACTGCCTTCCCGGAGGCTAGAATCGAAATTGTCAACAGGATGGCACTCAGAGCTCTTGGTTTTCCGAAGTTGCCTCACGAGGAAACTTCGGGCGACTTCGGAAAGCAAAACGCTCCAAGTGCCATTCCGCCAGTGATTTTTAGATTTAGAAATCTCCCCGAATCTTCTCATGTGTCTCTGCCCTAAGCTCCTTTGAGCAAGACTGCTGTTTGCTATTTTGATGTTGATGCATACTACTGCCTGTAGGTATGGTAGAATATGTTAGAAGGCTGAAAATATAATACTTCACATTTCTTATTTTTAGAAAGACAATGTTGATCTGGAAGATCTGGAAGATCTGGAAGAGGTAAGTTCGCGTTAAAAAAAAAAATTCACAATTTTATTAATTCCACTGAATGTTAAAATGAGGTATTCTAGTATTAAATAATGCTTAAATAATGCTTTAAATACTCTGTTCAGTGGCTATCTTGCTGGCTGGCACTGGATGGTGGTGTATAGATAATACTTAGATCGCTGTGCATGTGATTTTGTTTATTTATAAGACATGACACCAAAAGTGAGTTTCCTGTTAAACATACAGGAAACTGTGTAACCAACAAATTCCTCAAGCTGTTGCTAGTTTACAAAATGGGGCCCTGTAAACTGTCCTGCCCATTAAAGTTTAATTGCAGGTTAAGAAGCACGGCTACTACAGTAAAGGTTTTAATTGTAAGGCTCTAGTTATATTAAATATCAGTAAGGAGTGTTCACGGCTGTAAGTAAATATTTACCTCATCTAGCCTTAGAAGAAGTCTAATCTAGCCCCAAGAAGTCAGCCCTGCAGTATGGAAACACTGCTTCAGAGGTAATAGGGGTCATATATTTACTGCACCCCGTGTAAAGTGTAAAGGTGGCCATACACGGATAGATCCGCTCGTTTGGCGATGTCGCCAAACGAGCGGATCTCCCTCCGATATGCCCACCTTGAGGTGGGCAATATCGGGCTGATCCGATCGTGGGCCCTAGGGCCCAACGATCGGATCCTAGCGTTCGCCAAACGGGCGGTCGGATCGCGGGACCGCATCAACGAACAGATGCGGCCGCGATCCGACGGGATTTTTAACCCCATCCGATCGAGATCTGGCCGACTTTCGGCCAGATCTCGATCGGGGAAGCCCGTCGGGGGCCCCCATACACGGGCCAATAAGCTGCCGACTTGGTCTGTCGGCAGCTTTTATCGGCCCGTGTATGGCCACCTTAACTTTGGACGCAATTGTTACCCATAAAGCAGCATATTTTTTTCCCAATCATTTCAGCATCACTGCTGGCACCAGGGGAAGTTGAGCCTGATGTAGTTGTGATACAATTGTGCTTACATATGTGATGCATTCAATGAAAGATTAGATATGTCTACCAACCTTCTTCATATTTTCACTAGTGTTCCCAGTTCCAATAGCATTCGGATTCACTGTGAAATGTTTCGGCAAGCAAAAGGTAGAGAAACATGAGGCAGCACAAGCTGGGAAGGTGCAAGGCTTAAAGCCACATGTATTTATTTATATCAAAATAAATGTAGATCTATGCCTTGCATCTTCCCAGCTGCTGTTGCCCCATGTTCCTATACTCAGTGGTGTAACTATAGAGGAAGCAGACCCCCAAGGTCACTGGAAGTCCACTTCCTCTATAGCTGCAATTATCCACGAATATTCGCACACCCGTTGCACACTGTTAGAATGCACGTGCACACATAAGGATAGGAAGCTGAGTGTGCCGGACCCTCAAAGGTTTTTTTTTAGCAGAGGGGCCCGGCAAGCAGTTATTATTCCACTGCCTCTACCTTTACCCCCATGTTCCTCCAGCTTTGCTTGGTAAGCCCAGTTGATGTCGTTTTTTAGTGTCATTAAACTGGCAAGGAGTGTATGTTGACACAAGTACCTTTAATAATTGAGGGCAATTAAGCACGGCTGCCACCGTGGTCGAAAATGAGCCCTAATCATTGAAATTGGCACACATCCCTTACAGGCAGCAAATAGTGCATATGTTTAAAGGAGGACTAAAGCCTAACTAAAGAAGTAGTTGAAAATGTTGTACATTGTTTTGTGCTTCTGTTCCAGCCCAAGGCAACCACAGCCCTTTACCAGTAAAGATCTGTGTCTCAAAAGATGCCCCAGTAGCTCCCCATCTTCTTTTCTGCTGATTCACTGCATGTGCTCTGTGCTGCTGCCACTTACTGAGCTTAGGGACCCACTCAGAATATAAATATCACAATACTAGGCTGAGTAGTATTTAATACAGATTATTATTATTACATGGCAACACATAAACCAGTACAATTGGCATCAGAATTTAAAGGAAGAGTTCAGTATAAAAATAAAAACTGGGTAAATAGAGAGGCTGTGCAAAATAAAAAATGTTCCTAATATAGTTGGTTAGCCAAAAATGTAATGTATAAAGACTGGAGTGACTGGATGTGTAACATAATAGCCAGAACACTACAGAGACTCAAGTCTCTGATTGGTTACTGCCTGGTAACCAGGGTAACCAGTCAGTGTAAACCAAGAGAGCTGATTTTTTTTTTTACAATGAACAATTCCTTTAATAATCATCTTTGTAGCATCAGCATATATTACAGAACAACCTTATTTTCTGTTGAATAATTAGTGACGACCCCTAAGCTTAGCTTTAACAGCTGCTCAGAGCCCACTGAACATGTGAGTGTCACTTTCCAAGATTGTGACCCCCTGTGACAAGTTTGAAGTCCTGGATCATTGCTGCTATTGACAAGCTGAAACTTTATGCTGTTGCAATAAGTTCACTATATAAAATATGACATTTTTAGCTATATTAATTTTTAGGGTTTAGTTTTCCTTTAAGTAAAATGCAAGTGGCCTTTGTTACATAGAGTGTTATGGTTTGTAGTAGCGATGTGCTGGCTGGCCTGATATGCGCTGGTTTGGGCCGACCTCACTGCACCGTTTAAGGGTCGTGGGCAGGTTCGGGTTGAGCTCTTCTGCCTGCTCTCTCCCTGTCATTAGACTGCCGGCTTCCGTTTTTTAAGCACACACCTTCCCACCCTTTTGTTATGTCATCAGCGGGACGGTGCAGGTCTATAAAAGGAGGAGGGAAGCTGGGTGCGGGTGGGCGCATGTTAGAGTCTGGTGAGGGTCAAGCTTTTCTTGACCTGCATATAACTAGTTAGGATACAAACCTTTATTTCCCTAAAAAGAGTTTTTAAAAAATCCTTTTTAATGGTCATCCATGAATTTTATTTGTGGTTGAGAATTCTTTTTCATCCACCTCCAGCTTTGCCGTGCCTTTTGATATAAATTTTAATATTCCAAAGTGCTCAAAGTTTGAACTAATTTGTAAACTGTGGGATTTAGTGAAAAAAAAAAGAATCTAAGAACTACTCAGTAAACCATATATGATTTAAGGGCTTGTAGAGCTCTTGGGGTTTGTAGCCAATCCTGCACCGATCATAAATTACACAAGATCCAGATGGCCTCCATTAAACCAAAAAATGTAAGCGGCAGAGCCAGTTGATTGGCTGCAGATGACATCAGCAGACTGATGGTCATTTACTAATTATATTGTGAGTTATAGTCTGTGAACTCATTATGAGTTTTTCACTATAAAAAGGTTTAAGATGATTGTTTTGGACTTTTTCCCTCTTCCTCTTTGTACTTTTTGTTCTTGTTTTTTTTTTTTCATGTCTGGTGTACAGGGTGTACACAATTAGTAGAGTTATAACTTATTCAAAATGCATAAACTCTGTGATTTAAAAAGTCCTGTTTATATCCTCGTTCATCATGCTAATTTTGTAGTGCAGATGAAATCAGTTTTGTTATTACTCCATATAGCAATATTTTATAAATAATCTTCAGATAGATTTAAATGTGTCTTGGATGCGCTCGCCACAGTTCTGTTCATTAAAATCGACTTTAGCTGGCCACGCACACAAAAGTTTAAAGGAGTTGTTCCACCTTAACTTTTAAGGGGATTATTTACTAAAACTCAAATTTATTTAATATTTTTATTAAAACAAAAAGTCCCATCCACAATTTTATCTTATTTATCAATACAATAAGTCGAGTTGGGAAAAAAAAACTATAAAATCGAACGAAAACTCGAATCGTACAAACGTTGCGGATTTGATGCAACAACAATACAAGTTTAAGCTCACAGAGCAATCGTTTTTTATTCTTGGGGTCAGTGACCTCATTTGAAAGCTGGAAAGCTTTAAAGAAATTTAGGCAAATCATTCAAAATATAGTTGAATAGTAGTTGTCTGATACTGTGGAATAGAGTGATCTCATTGGTCAGATTGATAATGCTGAGTGGGTTACAGTTCAAAACTAGGGTTAAAAAATATATAGATATATAGATATGTGTGTATATATATATATATATATATATATATATATATATATATATATATATATATATATATATATATATATATATATATATATATAATCGATACAGTGATCAGCACACTGTAGTAAAGGTGAATTAAAGTGTTTTTATTTGTAACACAGCATTGTCCAACGGACAATTGATAGTGCCCCTCGACCTGCGACGCCCAAGTATCTTACATACATACATACATATATATATATATATATATATATATATATATATATATATATATATATATATATATATATATATATATATATATATATATACACACACACTGTGGCAATTCATATAGGCCGCTTAAAACCCACCCCTCAAGATTGTAATTGATTTTTAGAAGGTATTTAGGTACAAAAAATGCTTTATTTTGCATTGGTTTATGTACCTCCCATATACATCATATGGATATAATAAATTAAGGCAGAATGAAAGAGAATTTTTCTATGTTTGCCTATGGTAAGTGTCAGCAGAAGAGACACTTTTGTGACAGCCTTTAGCCAATAATAGAGGCAGAAATGGCTAATTTGTGCCCAATCACAGCTAAGGCAAATGATAGTTCTTGCATAACATCATTTATTGTTGCTACTATTTTATTGAACTAACCTTTTTTTTTTTTTTTTTATATATGTCTAACTCACCTTTTTGTATACACAGACGGCCGTGCTGCTTCAATCAGTTCTTCGAGGGCATTTAGCCAGACAAACCATATTATCCTCATCTTTAGACCCCCGATCACCCTCTCCAGGAGCAGACATTCTCCGGGTAATAGATGCGGTATTTGGTCTTTTGGAATTATGCAGTTACTTCAATGTTCCCTGTAGAATTCTAATGTGCTATATAGATCTGTTTCTGTGCAGTGTAGTTACCAAGGGCAATAGGTGAACAGAATCACATCATTGAGAATGTGACAAAACAAATACAGTAAGCAGAATGCCTGCATGATTGGTTTATTTGCAAACACAATCTCCATATCCTGAATTGTTATACTTATACAAATACAATTATTGGAATATTTGCTGGACCACCGTCTCCACTTATACACCAAAAGTGTTATTTTATTTCAGGGCTCCAATACATCACAAAACCACAGTTTAAAAGATATGAGCAAGGATGAAGATGATGCTGTGAGCTTTCTTCAAGCCGCTTTTAGAGGACACCTGGCTCGCAAAAAACTATTCGATAGCAGGTACAAATACCAGAACAGTCCGCTGCATTTTGTGACTGAATGCTTAGGAGACAATGTATAAATATTCAAATTCAAGTTTTACCACGAATCAAGTGTTCTTTTGCAAATTTGAATTTGGGTTTCAGATATTTTCAAGAGATATTGGTGGTCATTTATCAATACTGGGCAAATTTGCCCATGGCCAATAACCCATGGCAACCAATCAGATTGTTGTATTCATTGTTGTACTTGCAGCTGGCTTTAAAAAGCTAATCACTGATTGGTTGCTATGGGTAACTGCCTATGGGCAAATTTGCCCAGTGTTGATAAATGAGCCCCATTAAGCTCAAAAAACTTGAATCTAAAAATTTGCATCTAAAAGCTGGCAAGTTCACATAGAAGTCAATGGGAATTGTCCTAGCAGAATTCAAGCAATTTTGTATGTTCAAATTATTTTGAAATTTGGTTGAATACAGTTGCGCTGTGTGTGTGGTTTTTTTTTTTTTTTTTTTTTAATGGATCAAGTGCAGATTTGAGTTTGGTCAATTAAGAAAAAAAGTCACAAATTCTAATTTTGATAAATACCCCCCCCCCCGGCTTTCTTTAATTTGCAACAGAATTGGGTTTGTATGGTGGAACTGCAAACATACTGAGGGAGTTATTTATCAAAGGTTGAATTTTAGAGGTTTTTTTTTATACCTCAAATGAATTCACAACTCAAATGGTTTCTTATTTAAGAAAACTCTTAATGGAGAATCCTCGAGTTCGGGGGTATACAACCCGAAAACTTTAATTAATTGAGTATTCGGCCAAAACCCTCTGAAAAAAAACTCGAACATCGTGAAGGCTATTATCATCTTTAAATTGTTGAAGGGGCTTCTGCCATTGACTCCTACATGACTTCGACAGGTTTTAGATTATTATTATTTTCGAATTCACACTATTTCCAGGGTTGGGGTATAATAAATCTCAAAAAACAGGTTTTTTTGACCCAAAAAATATATATTTTTGACCAAAAAAAAAACACCTTCAAAAAAATTAGTATTTTCGTGGAAAACAAATCATAGTACTGCACTCCACAGGAATACTTGTGAAAAAATAAAGATTTATTTGGTATTATATCACTTTATTTACTAACTTACCTTATTTAGGGTATTTAGTTTTTAGTATCAGTTCATTAAGTGCATGCATTCCTATGCAGAAGGTCAAAAACAATATATGACCAATAAAAGTTATTCCAATTATTTATTAACACATTGTACAAAGTCCAAGTTTTGGTCCTTATTAGGAACTTTATCAAGGATAGATAGATATAGATAGATATAGATAGATATATATAGATATATATAGATATATATACAGAGATGATCATACTAACTATGGGGAGCTAATAGGGCATCTTTGGAGGCACATATCTTCACTATTAAAGAGTTGTGGTCGCCTTGGGCTGGTACAAAACCCCAAAACATAAAGGAGAAGTAAAGCTCAACAAAAAAGAAGGCTAGATGTGCTACTCCTTAAGTTCCTAATTTGAGAAATGGAATGAAGCAGTGATGCAGCACAATCAACTCACCATTTTATATCTGAATAATGAATCTAGACAAAGTGTTTTGCAGAATTTCTGTGGTACCATTATGATTTATTGTGCAGAATGCATTAATAAATCAATCAAAGGGAGTGTAGTTGGCATTATGCTACATAAAATCAGATTTTTTTTAAGCAAGGAATATATGAATATACTCTCCATCTCTATTTATTTAAGGGGCACGTTTACCTAGGGTCGAATATCGAGGGTTAATTAACCCTCGATATTCGACCGTCAAAGTAAAATCCTTCAACTTTGAATATCGAAGTCGAAGGGTTTACCACTATTCCTACGATCGAAGGAATAATAGTTCGATCAAACGATTAAATCCTTCGAATCGAACGATTCGAAGGATTTTAATCCATCGATTGAAGGATATTCCTTTGATCAGAAAATTGTTAGGAAGCCTATGGGGACCTTCCGCATAGGCTAACATTGGCCTTGGTAGGTTATAGGTGGCGAACTAGGGGGTCGAACAATTTTTTAAAGAGACAGTACTTCGACTATTGAATAGTCAAATGATTTTTAGTTCGAATCGTTTGATTCAAAGTCGAAGGTCGTAGTCGAAGGTCGAAGTAGCCCATTCGATGGTCGAAGTAGCCAAAAAGAACACAAACTATTTTTCCTCTATTCCTTCACTCAAGCTAAGTAAATGGGCCCCTAAATATTATAAATAATAATGAAAAAGTTCTAATGTGGTGGTTTCCTACAGATACCAAATACTACTGTGTAAAATATTCTCGAAATGTCGTTTGTTGGTTTGTGCTTTATAAACAGCTTAGGAAATAATCCTTTGTGAGCTGAAAAGCCACTTGAAACTCACATAAATGCACTCCACAAATGTGAGCCTTTGTAAGATGCAAACAAATCAGTTCTTTATCTTCTTTTTAGCGATCTGACAGCTAGAGTAAGTTCTAGCAGGAAAAGCAGCAGAGAAAGCATGAGATCACCAAGATCCAGGATATCCTCCAGCCAAGATGTCCAGTACTCTTTAGGTACTTTATACCCAGCGTTTTGTGATTTCTACTGCTTAAAAGTGATTTCTCATGTGTTTTATTATCTATATTTCAGTGGTATTTAGGACAAAATAGTAACAGTTAACAACTGCTAACAAATATCCTTATAATAGATAGCAGAATGTATTACTGCACTCAATCCTGAAGCTGGTGACATGGTGCATGACCTCTGTGTAAATTATGATAAAGGGTTATTAAATGGGTTACGCGTCCTTACAATGTTTAGTGTGTGCAGCAGCTCAGTTTCTTCCAATATAACTGTATAACAAACATCTTTACTATACATAATCTATATGAACCCCAAACTTCACTTTAGGCTTTGTCTCTACAAAATCCCAAATAATATCGGACCCCTACTGCATTTTGGTACAAATTTTACTGCAAATTAATTTGTTACATAAAGCAGATAAAATCTAGATGTTAATTAAGGCAATAAACATGGCAGACATCTCACGAGGAAACTTCTGGTGACTTTGGAAAACGAAGTGCACGAGTGCCATCCCGCAGGCAAGAATCTAAATCGGCTTTTTGGGGACATTTGTCTCCAGAAGAAGAGGCAATTTGTCACCGGACAACTAAATCTCCCCGAATCGTAGGGCGTACCCTTACCCTAATTCTGCAGGCAGAAACACCTTGAAGGTGCTTATCAACTTTTTTGGGGTAATCGAGCACTGGCTGTCATACGTTTTTGGTTCAAGCCCCTACTGGGTGTCTAACCTGTGGTCAGGACCCCTCTTAGTTCAACAGGCATTTTTGTAACAGCCATTCAGACATTGGTCCGGATTCAATTTAATGAGAAAATAGTTTATCATATGAAAAGTCATGGACGAGATTCAATTTGAGATGCAATTCAATTCAGAAAAACTTACCACACGGTTTATCACGTGAAAACTGTATTGAAGTCTGGGAAAAAACTGGAGATGAATTTGGAGAAAAGTTTTTTTTTTTTCCTTTAATTGAACGTTGTCTATGAGTTTTCACGGGATTAACCATGTTCACTTTTTCTCACTTGAATCTGGCCCATTGTGTCAAGGCTATCCATATCCAAGTCAGCATATAAATGTTCATCCCAAATCTCACCATAACTGACCTCTAAGCTGCGCTTTCATGTGTATCTACGAGTACCAAATGCAGCACCGCAGTTTTAAAACAACTGCAATAGAGATTCCCAAGCATACCTTCTATAAATATAGAGCCCAAAGCTGTTTGCTCATCTCATTAAATTAAGTATAAAACAATTGCTATAACAAAACGGAGGTGTCCCTCTGATCGTGTACCTGAAACAAGATGGCAATTTACACTTGGTTGCCTTTGTTATAGAAACTTTATTTCATTCACTCCTCATTTTATTGAAACTCTCATGTCAAATGCATCACAGCGAGTGAAAGCAGTGACGAATGCACCGACGACCCGATATTTGGAGAGGAGAAGGCAGAATCAAGAGTTAAAAAAGCAGGGTCTCTAAAAGTCTCACCTCAACGTCCACCTTCAGGTATGATAATATCATTTTGGTTTACTGAAAAAGCAAGTAATTTCCATGTATGCTATGCTAATGTTGTTTTCATGTTCTCAGCTTTAGGCAGGAGGCAACAACATGATGAAGAAGTGCCTTCAGATGATTCTGATGACATTATAGTAATGCCACAATCAAGGCCTCCGAGAAGAAAAGACTCTAATTTTTAGGTTTTTTAAAAAAAAAATTGCTTTCACTGTGCCTTCCTTTTTTTCCTACAAGTGTTGGAACATTCCCTGTAGCAAAAAAATTCTGAGCCTTCAGAAACACAAATTTCATGTTTTGGATTTCCATTACTACACGATCTGTACATCAGCCAACATACAAGATGGCACTTAGGTTATTTAAAGCTTCTGTAATAAAACAGACTGTAAAGTTCAGAATTCAGTTAGACTACCTGTCCAGTGCTGATTGGAACTATTGCTCTGAGAGATATCAAGTCAAATGGATGAAGAAAACATATGAGCCAGGATCATTGTAGCACTAATCATGTGCTTAAAGGAGAACTAAACCCTAGAAATGAATACAGCTAAAAATGCCATATTATATATACTGAACTTATTGCACCAGCCTAAAGTTTCAGTTTCTCAATAGCAGCAATGTTATAGGACTTCGAATTGTCACAGGGGGTCACCATCTTGGAAAGTGTCTGTGACACTCACATGCTCATTGAGATCTGAGCAGCTGTTGAGAAGCTAAGCTTAGGGGTCGTCACTAATTATCCAGCAGAAAATGAGGTTGGCCTTTAATATAAACTGATGCTACAGGGCTGATTATTAAATTCTGATGCTAACTGCACTGGTATCTGTGCTGCCATGTAGTAATTACAGTATCTGTATTAATTACTAATCAGCCTTATATCGTGACATTTCTATTCTATGGGGGTTATTTACTAAACTGCGAATGCAAAAATCACAAAAAATTCGTGATTTTTTTTTATTTATAAAATCGGACTTTTAAAAAAAAAAATCACGAATTTTTCAGAATTTACTAAACCCAGAGGATGGGAAAAGTCCGAATCTGAAAATCCGGCATCTCAGACCTGTCGAAGTTTCATATAAGTCAATGGGAGAAGCCCCAATGATTTTCTGATGTGCGCTGGGTTTTTGGCAATACCCCAAATGTTTTTGGGCAAAATTCGGAGTGAAAAATCTGAAATAATCGTGAAAATTGAAAGAACAATCTGAAGAAATCTTGAATCGAGTTTTTTTTTACAGCAAACAAAATTTTTGGGAAAGTGTTTTAATAAATAATGGTCTGAGTTTTTTTCAGAAAGTATTGAGATAAATTCATAATTTGAAAAATAACCCCCTATGTGTACTGTATATTGTGAGTGGGTCCCTAAGCTCAGTAAGTGACAGCAGCACAGAGCATGTGCAGTGAATCAGCAGAAAAGAAGATGGGGAGCTACTGGGGCATCTTTGGAGACACTGATCTTTACTGCTACTCTGTGGTTGCCTTGGGCTGGTACAAAAGCCCAAAACATAATGTACATAATTTCTAGCTACTTCTTTAGTTAAGATTTAGTTCTCCTTTAAATAACTAAAGTTAGGCAGATTTATCTCAGGTGATTATAAGTGCAGTCAGCTTTAAACCATGTTATATGGTACATAACTAAACCCATTGCATTCTAAGGGCAGTGGAACATGGGGCAATATTTTGTTGGTAAACAGACTGGCAATCACCTGCAATATGGCAGCTTTCTTCTAATGCTAATGGGGCATAGGGACGTTGTGACCACCACTTTACTCACCCCCAACAAAGCAGAAATGAAAATGCTCCATTTGCGTCTTTAATTATGTTTGCTGTGCAGTTTCATGTTTTACCACATAGCAATGAATGGTGCAGGAAAAGAAACAAATCAACATTGAGCCCAGTACAGACTGGTCTTGCTCAATTTTCTTTTGCTTTCAGTATTGATCTTCACTGGAAACACTTAGCAAATGCATTTATAATCTGCCCTATGACTTCCATGTGACAGAAACAGAACTGAAATATCTTTTTTCGCAATGGTAGATCCTTTTAAAGGACAGATTTCTCAGAAGTTGGGGGTTAAAAATATTTGCTTTTCACATTCTGCGAACTGAAAAAAAATTGTCAGAAAATGTTCCCGTGGTTATGATTTTTGCAGAATTAGTTGGAAATGGTAGGTTTTTGTTCTAGGAACAAAAAAATGTGGGTAAATGCTTTGTATATTTAACCAGATTTTCAACATTTTCTGGATTCTGGAGAAAATTGCAATTGGACCTTCGATAAATTCATGCCTTTAGAGTCCTACAACGCACTGTTTTTTTTGTTTTTGGTTTTTTTTTTACATCTTTATACTAGGGAAATATCACTACAAGTATGGGAACTATTTTCCGAATCACGTTATCCAGAAAGCTCTGAATTACAGAAAGCCCATCTCCGGTAGACTCCATTTTAGCCAAATAATTAAAATTTTTAAAAATGATTTCCTTTTTTTATCTGTTATAATAAATAGTACCTTGTTCTTGAGCCTAACTAGGAAATAATTAATCCTTATTGGAAGTAAAACCAGCCTATTGGGTTTATTTACTGTTTAAATGATTTTCTAGTAGACTTAAGGTATGGATTTTATCTGGAAAACTCCAGGTCCCAAGCATTTTGGATAACAGGTCCCATACCTATTGTAGAAAATTATAGAAAATGATAAATATTTCCTGTTTCTGTGTGTGTGTGCGTGCGTGCGTTGTACCTTTTATTGTTTTTGTATCTTGTTGTGAAGGTCACTACCACTAAGGGGTGAGTTCACAAAAGTGGTGATATTGAGACAAAATAAAAGTGCAGATAAAAGTGTCAGATTTGCCTCCAAATTCACAAACCTCTATCTCCACTTTTGTGAATTTGTCTTTTAAACATTGCATGACATTTTTTTTCTGAATTTGTCTTTAGCCCTTACTACACCTGTGAGTCTGCCATCAAATTGGAATTTTTTGGGGAGGGGGTTTATTTTACCTAGGAAAATGATACATCATTTTTTCCCTGGATAACCTGGGCTTTCTAAATCTGCCTACATCTTTGTGCAATTCCAATTCTGTAACAAGATATAATGGTCTAAATACAAGAATGCTATTTTGCATAATATAGGGATTTGTATCAGAAATATGTTTTATTATCCTAGGTCAACTGCTGCTAAAACTAAAAAAAAAAAATGGCTGGGAGGCTTTACTTTTCCTTTAGATAATATATTCACTCAAATTGCTAATATTGTCTCATTCGTTAAACTAAAACTAGTAAAATAATGCAAGTGTGAGTTAAAAACTTTTTATACCGGTACATATAAAATTGTGTAAAATGCACTTTTTTTGTTTAATCAGTTTTTTACTTGTTTTGTTAATAAGGCTTTTACACCTATAGGGTGAGACAGAAACTTGTGCCCAGAGTATAAAATGCTAATCCTTATTAATATACTAATAATTCCCCAATGGGGCACCTACAAGAGGTGTGAAATGAAGATTGGGTGGATTAAAGCAGAGTAAGTTATTTTAGAAAGGATCTGACTCAGAGGGAAGAGTTATACTAAGCTTTATTCCTTTTTAAAAATGTCGGCAGAAAATGTTGTATAAAATGTCATTTTTTTGTGTGCCATTTTTATGTAGTTTTGAAAGTGGCGGTTGAGTCGGAATTTAGGCGGATTTTACTCCAGTTTACCACCACTTTTACTCCAGAAACGGGCTCTCTCCACTTTTGTGAATTCTCCCCTATGTGTTTGCTGTATTCTAGATCTGTGAATATTATGTGCTCTTTCATACTTTATTAAGAGCTTACCTAGAATATGAGTTGGAGGATATTCTAAAAATGTCAGCAAGCTTCTTGGCATAGTTTGCTTGCACTTTCACTTGTTACAGTTGTTCATTGATTTGGTAAATTCACCTTAGCACACGGTCACTCCATTGTGTCCTGATTTATCCACAGCTTTTAGATGCCTTCAGTGCCTTGTACATATTTAGGCAAGAGCGGGCCAATAAACACTATTTTTTATGCAGTAGAGAACACAAGCAGACGGACAAGGAATAAGGAGCAATAAGTAGGAAAATCGGCACATTTAAACCTTTTGGTGCTGGTTGGCCTTTTATCAGTTTTAAAAAAATTAACATGGCATAGATCGAAGGGCAAACCAGATATGTTGAATCTTTTAAAGGGTTGGTTCAACTTTAAGTTAACTTTTAATACGATAGAATGCCCTATTCCTAGCAACTTTGCAATTGGTCTTCATTATTTTTTTAATATAGTTTTGTAATTTTTTGCCTTCTTCTGACTCTTTCCAGCTTTCAAATGGGGTCACTGACCCAATCTAGAAAAACAAATGCTCTGCAAGGCTACAAATGTATTGTTATTGCAACTTTTTTTTACTCCTCTTTCTAGTCAGGCCCTCTCCTATTCAGATTTTAATCAGCACATAGTTTCTAGGGTTATTTGGACCCCAGCAACCAGATTGCAGGAACTGCAAACTGGAGAGCTGCTGAATTAAAAGCTAAATAAAGCCACAAAAAAATGAAAACCAATTGTAACTTATCTCAGAATATCCCTCTCTGCATCATACTAAAAGTTAATTTAAAGCTAAACAACCCCTTTAAATAACCAGAAAGGATGTCTTGATTCAGGGATGGGCAGTTTTTGCAGGACTGCAGTTTAGCAGCTGGAATAATGATGGCTTATTGATAGTGTCCCTGTTGCTGCATGCATGCTGATTTATAATCAATGTGAAAGTCACCTGTGGACAGCCCTTTAAAGGAATAGTTCAGTGTGAAAATAAAAACTGGGTAAATAGATAGGCTGTGCAAAATAAAAAATGTTTCTAATATAGTTACATAGCCAAAAATGTAATATATAAAGACTGGAGTGAACAGATGTCTAATAAAACAGCCAGAATCCAACTTCCTGCTTTTCAGCTTTATAACTCTGAGTCAGTCAGCGACTTTAAGGGGGGCCACATGGTACATTTCTGTTCAGTGAGTTTGTAATTGATCCTCAGCATTTAGCTCAGATTCAAAAGCAACAGATATGACCCATGTGCCCCCCCCCCTCAAGACTCTGATTGGTTACTGTCTGGTAGCCAGGGTAACCAGTCAGTGTAAACCAAGAGATCTGAAAAGCAGGAAATAGTTCTCTGACTGACTTGTTATATATCAAATCACTCCAGCCTTTATACATTACATTTTTGGCTAACTAACTATATTAGAAACATTTTTTATTTTGCACAGCCTATCTATTTACCCAATTTTTATTTTTACACTGAACAATTCCTTTAACAGAAATAATATGGCACTTTTTTAATAACTGTAAATCAGACTGGCAGGGACTGCGCTGGGCTTATTCTGTTATATCAAAACTGTACATCTATTGTGTGAATGTATCAAATTATTTTCATATTTTGGGTATTTTATTTTTTATATTTTTTTTTGTACTTTATGTTTTTTTAGTAATTACTGTAGGTGCATGTAAATATGTGTGAAACTACAAACTGCTGTTTTGTGGAACCAAAATCTTTCTTTCAGTTAATACGGTTCCAGTTATCGGTTTATCACTTTTGAAGGTGGAGATTTGCCAACATGAAGCTAAATTTCTGTCTTGCAAAAGAAATGCTAGCATTTCACCAAATACTAAACCCAAATCTGTTGTTGGTGCATCCCTAGATAAATGGATTTATATTTCAAGCAAACTGAATATCAGAGGTTGCATTCTGGAACACACCTCTGGCTATTGCTATTTATCAACATTCAAATTTTATATTTTTACCAATATTCTTTTGCAATGAAAGCCATTAATTACAAAGGAGTTGTTCACCTTCCAACTCTTTTTTTTTTTCAGTTGAGTTGTTATCAGATAGTTCACCAGAAATAAAGACTTTTTTTTCAATTGCTTTGTATTTGTGACTTTTTCTAATATTGAAGTTTAAAGGGAACTGAAATCCATTTCTCAAAAGTGCAAACAGATTTTTTTATATTCAATTTTGAAATCTGACATGGGGCTAGACATATTGTCAATTTCCCAGCTGCCCCTGGTCATGTGACTTGTGCCTGCACTTTAGGAGAGAAATACTTTCTGGCAGGCTGCTGTTTTTCCTTCTCAATGTAACTGAATGTGTGAGACATGGGTTTTTACTATTGAGTGTTGTTCTAAGATCTACCAGGGAGCTGTTATCTTGTGTTAGGGAGCTGTTATCTGGTTACCTTCCCATTGTTCTTTTGTTTGGCTGCTGGGGGGGAGGGTGTGATATCACTCCAACTTGCAGTACAGCTGTAAAGAGTGATTGAAGTTTATCAGAGCACAAGTCACATGACTTGGGGCAGCTGGGAAACTGACAAAATGTCTAGCCCCATGTCAGATTTCAAAATTGAATATAAAAAAATCTGTTTGCTCTTTTGAGAAATGGATTTCAGTTCAAAATTCTGCTGGAGCAGCACTATTAACTGATTTATTTTGGAAAAAAAAAAATTCCCATGACAGTATCCCTTTAAAGTTTTGATTTTTCACCATCTTATGTCTTTCTGTAGCAGCTCTAGGAGGGGGTCGCTGACTCTGTATCTGTTGATAGTTTGATAAATTAGCCAAAACATTTCTAATCTTTGTCCTTACTGAGCAGAATCTCTGGGTTTCATTACAGGCAGATGTTAGAATTGATACAATAGTTGCTAATTCTCCAATAGTTGCTAATTCTCCAGAGATACTGCTGAGAAATGTATTTCTCTAATACAACTAAATGTTGCAAAATGTTAACAGTTCAGAATTTGCACCTGAATTACTGAGCTGCCAGACTGAAACACCAGAGACAGGGACATTAAAGGGGTTGCTCATATTTTGATTAACTTTTAGGTTGAGAGTGATATTCTGAGACAATTTGCAATTGTTAATATTTGTGGTTGTGAGTTATTTTGCTTTTTGTTCAGCAACTCTCAAGTTTGCAATTTCAGCAATCTGGTTGATAGGGTCCAAATTACCCTAGCAACTAGGCATTGATTTGAATATGAGGCTGGAATATGAATAGGAGAGGGCCTGGATAGAAAGATGGGATGCAATGACAATAAGTGGGTTATTTCTCAAAGGTTGAGTTGTTTTCTCAAAAAAATTTTGTTTTTCGAGGGTAGTTTCACTTTTTCTGGGAAAAAAAACTTGAATTTTTGAGATTTATTATACCACAAAGCTTCTAAAAGCCCGAATCCGAAAATACTCCAGCTAAAACCTGTCGCGGTCATGTAGAAGTCAACGGCAGAGGCCCCTTGAACGATTTGAAGATGTTTTTTGCCTTCAGGTCTGTGCTTGAAAACTCAATAAATTTGAGGTATTAAAGGTTTTTGGCCTATAAACTCGATCTATTTGAGTTTTTTTTATCAAAATGGTTTATTTACATGAAGCAGGGTTTTACATATGAGCTTTTATATGCAATATCTTTTTATAGAGACCTACATTGTTTGGGGGGTATCATTTTCCTTTGATTCTTGATTTTTTTTTTCATGGTTTTATTCAATCCCATTTCTTTTCCATTTGGATTGTCTTAAATAAATAAGGTCAAATTTAAGGTTTTGTGCTGTTTTGAGTTTATTTGAAATAGAAAAGAATTCACAAATTCAAACTTTGCTCAATAAGGCCCTAAGTCTTACTTCACTGTTTTATCATGTCTAAACATTTCTTCCAGTTTTTTTTTTCTAGGATTAAACTAAAGGAATCTAGTAAATCATTTCTCAGTTTGAAGAAGGGCCTACTGGTAACGCCGGACTAGTGCACCAAAGGACAGGCCTAAAAAGACTGCAGAATTACAGCATAAATGGCTTGATCTGCTGTGCCTCTGGGAAATTCACTGGCAATGCTCCAAGGATTCTTGAAAATGTGGATTTCTTGCACTGGATTTCTGCTGCTATAAGGTTGGGCATGCTTCCTGGAATCTATTTAATAATGCATAGATAAGGGGGGCCCAAGCGTAGCATTGCTAATGATTTTATTAGTAGATGTTGCACCACATTCTAAAAATCATGCACACACAGCTCGGCGCCTTAAGCAACCCATCCAGCCATCTCTTCTCGCTTCATATAGCGGCAGCACTTTGATTGCTTTGCCATCTATAATTGACTAAAGTGCATCAATACGGCTGGCAGCTTTTCCAGGAAAGCTCACATTCATCTAAAAGTTGTTTGACCATCAAGCTATGCAAAGCATTTGGCATTCTCAGTATTTATTCCTTTTACAGTATAATATCATTTGCCGAAAATGCAGGCATAGAGTGGATATCTGTATGCCATAGAGCTCTTTTTTAATTATGTAAAAATGTATCAATATTTACATAATGCAAGGGGTTTCCTGGAAAATCCTTATGGCGCAGGATTTTGCCTCTAGCTCAATCTTGCCATAAACCAGAGTAGAATTAAATGTTTTCGATGGTTGTCCTCCGTAGGTAAAAATGAAAGAATGCATGAAAAAATCCCTTATCACTTATTAGCCATACAATAGTACAATAAGAGAAGTGTGCAGTAAAAAAAAGGCTTTTTTTTATTTTTTGCAGTAGCCATGACATCTTAAGGCGGCCATAGACGTAGAGATCCGCTCGTTTGGCGATGTCTCCAAACCAGCGGATCTCTCCCCGATACGCCCATGTTGAAGTGGGCATTATTGGGCTGTTCCAATCGTGGGCCCTAGGGCCCAACGATCAGATCATAATGGATCTGATACGGGAGGTCGGATCGCGGGATCGCATACAAGCATAGATGCGGCCGCGATCCAACGGGATTTTTTAACCTGCCCGATCGAGATCCGCCCGACTTTTGGCCAGATATCGATCAGGGAAGCCCGCTGGATGGCCCCACACACAGGCCAATAAACTGGCGACTCGGTCTGTCAGCAGCTTTTATCGGCCCGTGTATGGGGCCTTTAGGTTGGCCATTGACGTACAGATTATAGCCTATGTTGGATAAACGATTGTCCATGCCAGTCTTCCAACCTGCAACTAACCATTCAGATGAATATAAATTAGTAAAGAGAAGAAATCACACGATGCTCAGGCCATTAATTGACAGACCGCAATCGTACAAAAGTTATATCTCCCACAAATAATAATGACAGTCTCCCATTGATATAATCAGATAGGCAATACATGCAGAGATCATATTGGTAGCTGATATAAATCTTTTAACCTGACCACCATGGTATGAAAAATTTGGGACACTCCCCACACGGAACCTTCATTTTGTATGATAGTATCTTTGCGTCCAACTTAAGAATGTAGCTATGATCTTGTACCATTTGAATCCCCTGGTTTCTAGAAAAACAGATAGTCATGTATTTACTGTGCTCAATTTAGCTCCTGAATAATGGATCCCCTACCTGTATATTAAAGCCTTTAAGAATAGCTTTTTGTAAGCAGCTTTTCAATTGACCTTCATTTTTCTAATAGCTTTTGAATTATTTGCCGCCTTCTGACTCTTTTTAGCTTTCAATGGTGGTGGTCACTGACCCCATCTAAAATAACAAATGCTCTGTAAGGCTACAAATGTATTGTTATTGCAACTTTTTATTACTCATCTTTCTATTCAGACCCTCTCTTATTCAAATTCCAGTCTCTATTCAAATCAATGCACGGTTGCTAGGGTAATGTGGACTCAAGCAACCAGTCGAAACTGCAAACTGGAGAGCTGCTGAATAGAAAGCTAAATAACTCTAAAACTACAAATAATAAAAAATGAAAGCCAATCGCAATTTGTCTCAGAATGCCCCTCTCTACATCATACTTAGTGGTTTATTTATGAAGTTATGAGTGAAGTTAGAGGTCACCACAATCCTCCACACTCATCTACAGTGAAATTCCGCCACTCTCCATAAATTTCTATTTGATTTTTAAAAGAGTATTTATCAATGGGTGAAAGTGAAAGTTCGTCCTTTGATAAATATGCCTTTCAAAATCACATAGAAATGAATGGACAGTGGCGGAATTTCACTCTCGTTGCGACCTCTAACTTCACTCTTTGATAAATATACCCCGTATGTTTAAAATGTAAAGGTGAACAACCCTTTTAACCACTGCCATATCCAACCCTTTGAATTCTATGGAATGCCTAGTTAAGATGCTGTATGTTAGTGCTACCCACATTTTTTTAGGGGTTTTCAAAATTTAAATTCTAATTTTTATGAAATTCTAATTTTTTATTTCATGTAACTCACCAAATGTTTTAAAAAAAAAAAAAACCTTGAAAATCAGGTATTTATTATGCCCAAAAAAACCTGAAAATTGGAATGTAAAAACTCTCCAGGTTCAACCTATGCAAGTCTATGGGAGTGTCTTGGGCAAAGCTCAAGGTATGTGGGTGATTCAAGTGTTTTTCAGTGAAAATTCAATAGATTTTGAGGTTTTTTTTTCAAACCCTAAATTCGCAAAATTAGAGCGATTCGAGTTTTTTGCTCAAAAAACTTGAGAAATGTTAGTTTTTTTTGTTTTGACGATTCGGATTCAAGTTTTTTCGATAAATCGCCATAAATTAGAATTTAAATTGATTCAGGGTTAGGAAAAACTCCCATACCTCCCAAACTCGAATTTTGATAAGCCCCTTAGTGTCCTGTACCTGTTCTATACTATACATCATGTGTAGGCATCCCTGCTCAACGTGTATTAAATGAAGAGTAGGGAATAGGTTTCTGGGGTCATTAACCTGCCACAGCTTCATTAGCTTTATAATTCATACAAACTCATAATATCTTTCCCTTCTTTAAATGGTCACAAAGGATACATAAGACATCAGTACACCAAAAGATCATAATACTGGATGCAGTGTCTGCTTTTCATTATTAAAATGTCTTCTCTAGTGCTATATCTCAAGTTCCTATTATGTCTGGGGCACAAGGCCTTCTGTTCTGCTGAACTATATAAGCCGATACTTCTGCCTTTGAGTTTTATCTGAGCTGCTGAGAATGTGCAGAATGCAGCTGGCTTCCATTATATCTTTTGATTGGTGATATTGCCTTCAGCTCTGAATCAGGAAATCATTCCGTAGCCTGAGCACAGCACATGGAGAATCAGGGTTTTATTTATAGAACAGGCACCATTAGATCATACTGGATTTTCTTTTTTTTTTCTATAAGTTAAAGGGGTAGCATAATCATTTTCCCATTGATTTTAAAGGTTTTCTTTATTGATTTTTATTATAACATAAATAGTAGAGATAGGTAGAATTAGGAAGAAAGAGAAGAGGTGGAGAAAGAAGAAGGGGGTGGGTTACTTACATCCTGTGATATACCAGGTTCTAATAGTACATTCAGTCCAAAATATCTACAGATCTGCTGTTTGTCTGTGGATCAGTCAGCCACCAGCCTCAAATTTTCCCAAACTTGGCTGGGAAGCCGCGTGCCATATAGGTAAGTTTTTGTTTCGGAAGCATCTCATCTATCAACTAAATCCATCCAAGTTGGGGGTTCAGGGGCCTTCCACGTCAAAAGAATGGCTTTCCTTGCAAAGTGAAGTAGTTGCTGCAGGCAAAGTCTGTCTCCAACTGATAAACTGAGGTCCTCCACGTGTCCCAAAAGGCAATATTCAGGAGTTCGAATTTGGGGCAGACCCAACGAGGATCCCATGAATTGAAGTACGGCTGCCCAGAACCTCTGGATTTTAGGACACTCCCAAAATACATGCATATAATTACCCTGTTCAAAGTTGCATTTCACACAAACATCAGGATGTCCCTGATAGATCTGTGCCAGCCTATGGGGTGTTAGGTAGACTCTGTTTAAAAACTTTATATGTATATATCTGTCCCTAGTTGAAATGTGAACATCGGGCACCTGTTCCAAGATGTCCTTCCAGGATCCCTCCTCCAAGTGGGGGAGATCCTGAGCCCACTTACGGCTAATATGCGCAATAGGATCATGATCTTCCCTTAATATATAGTATGGCGTAGAACCAACTAAGAGGCCTGGAAAGATGCGGTCGACGCAGGTACCTTTCTAGAGTAAGCTCTTGAACTATGAGGGCTTCCCCTGAAAACTGGGCTACGTATGCATGCCTTAGTTGAAGGTATCGAAACAGCATTTGGTTGCTCAGCCCTAGTTCCTGCTTCAGCTGATCGAACTGCTTAAGTTCTCCCTGCTTCACAATATCATTCAAGTATTTTACCCCTACAGTTGCCCATACGCTTACATCTGGGATAGCCCAAAAGTGCGTAAGAGTGCTGTTTCCCCACAAGGGAGTCCATTTGGACCAGCTATTTGATTGTTTGTACGCTACTTTCACAGTTCTATTGAACACCTGTGTCACTGTCTTCATAGGGGGCGTTAGGGGGTAAATTGATGGCAAACCCCTGTGTAGTTGGTTAGCTAAGGCTTCAAAGGAAGAGACCACTGCTGCCTCCAGAACAGTGGCCTGATTATTTGGATCCGGATTAAGCCACCACCAGGCGTACACCAGTTGACTGTCATAGAAATATAGTGTCAGATTGGGAAGAGCTAATCCCCCCCTGGTTGGTTGAGGCTTGAAGCATTCGCATGGCAATTCGGGGGCGTTCCCCTGACCAGACAAAATTTCTAATACATGTGTCCACTTCTTTGAACCATTGCTTGGTAGGCAGAGTGGGTGAATTATGGAACGCATAAAGAAATTTGGGAAGAAAAATCATCTTTAGAATATTAATGCGTCCCGGCAATGACAGCGGAAGATTGAGCCAGTGTTGGGTTTTTGTCCTCAATGACCTGACTATTGGGGCTAAATTTAATTCAATGTATTTACTAGGATCTTTATGGATTACCATGCCCAGGTAAGTGAAGGAGGACACCCATTGCAGCTGTGCAGAGTGCAGTTCTGGCCTTTTACCCCTGTCATCTATAGGGAAAACCACTGATTTCGCCCAGTTGACCCTAAGGCCTGAGTAAGTCCCAAAGTTCTTGACTTCCTTCAGAAGTTCTGTGAGTGCTTCCCTTGGGTTGGCCAGATAAATCAACATGTCATCAGCGTATAAAGAAATTTTCTCCTCAAGTCTTTGTTTCTTAAGCCCTGCAATGCTCTGATTGTTACGAATTAACACCGCTAGAGGTTCAATGGCAAAGGCAAATAGTAATGGGGATAGTGGGCATCCCTGCCTGGTGCCCCGCGCCAATGGGAACTCTTGTGAAAGCTCAGCATTTACCAGTATGCAGGCTTTCGGGGCGTTATATATGGCTTTTACCCAATTAATAAAGGGATTACCTAACCCATATCGATCTAGGAGTGCCCAGAGATAGGGCCATTCCACGGTGTCGAACGCCTTTTCAGAGTCAAGGGACACCACCACTCTTTCTCCTGTAACATCATGAGTGGTCCAGATATTATTGTAAAGTCTCCTGATATTTATATCTATGGCCCTGGTAGGCATAAAGCCGGTCTGGTCCTGGTGTATTAAATGTTCTACCACTTGTTTTAACCTATTGGCCAAAATTTTTGCCAGTATCTTAACATCTGAATTTAAGAGTGAAATTGGCCTGAATGATTCACACTTCTCTGGGGCTTTTCCCGCTTTGGGAATTAAGGTAATAGTATCTAACTTTAGGCTATCTGGCAAGCCCTTCCCTTGTTGTATGGCATTAAATAGGGAACCTAGTCTGGGTGCGATTATCTCTTTGTGTGCCTTGTACCTCCCGTTGATTTTTTAATGTGATTGTTAATAACATAGGAGGACATTGCTTAAGGGGTACAAAGAATATTCTCTCTCTTTCTCTCTCTCTCTATTTTTTTTAGGAAACATGTGTATGCCATTAATCGGTGCAGACACTAAAGGGCAAATTTAACAAATAAATTCATCCACTCTCAATTCATTCCTACAGACCTGTCAACTCTGTCACTTCCGGATTGGGAAATTTTCAGCCTATCTCCCAATAATGCAAGTTGAGGACCCGGATCCTATGGGGTATTTAGAAGATTATTTATTAGGGTTGCCACCTCACCCCCTCAAAAGAGCAAACAGATTTTTTTATATTCAATTTTGAAATCTGACATGGGGCTAGACATATTGTCTGTTTCCCAGCTGCCCCCAGTCATGTGACTTGTGCTCTGATAAACTTCAGCTACTCTTTACTGCTGTACTGCAAGTTGGAGTGATATCATGCCCCTCCCTTTACCCCCCAGCAGGCTAACAACAGAACAATGGGAAGGTAACCAGATAGCAGCTCCCTGGTAGATATAAGAACAACACTCAATAGTAAAAGCCAGATTCACTTACATTAAGTAGGAGAAAAAACAGCCTGCCAGAAAGTGCTTGTGCAAGTCACATGACTGGGGCAGCTGGGAAACTGACAATATGTCTAGCCCCATGTCAGATTTCAAAATTGAATATAAAAAAATCTGTTTGCTCTTTTGAGAAATGGATTTCAGTGCAGAAGTCTGCTGGAGCAACACTATTGACTGATGCGTTTTGAAAAAAAACATGTTTTCCCATGACAGTATCCCTTTAAGTTAGTTAGTTCCCGGGCTCCCGTGCATCGATCCACCTTCTCCTTTGCACATAGCATTTTAATATGCAATAGCAGGGGGAAGGCAGTTCGGGGAGATTGTCGCCCCGTAGAAGAGGCGATTAGTCGCCAGACGACTAGATCTCCCCAATTCTGCCCTTGTGCTAGCTCTCTAAGGGTAGAGGCACACTGGGCAATTCGGGGAGATTTAGTCGCCTAGCAACTAATTGCCTCGTCTTTGCGGCGACCAATCTACCGAATGCCTTCCCTCTGTCTTTTGCCGGCTATAATGAAAAGTCGCCTGCGGCATAGCACACGCGGTGTTTCGTATTCCGAAGTCGCCCGAAGTTTCCTCGTGAGGCAACCCTATGATGTCACTATAAGATAAACATTAGAGAGTTTATTCTCTTTTAAGGGGATATTTAAACAGAGGCAGTTAATCTCTTGCTGGACTTCAAGTCCGATTGTCCCTAGACAGCAACTGGGCAACAGCTACAGTCTGCAGATGCACATGCTGGAGATCACTAACTATTCTGCACAAAAATCATCATGTATTCTTAAACTCCAGCGCTGCAGTGCTTTGTAATTATTAACTGTTCTGTGTCTTAGCTGCCATGAAAGTGTTTGTTGGTCTTGGCCTCTTGACTTCATGGGGTCTTATCTTAACTAACACACATTGGGTAAATGTTCCTGACCTTGAGCTTGTCATTAATGTACAATTACCAGGCAATTTCACCTTTGTGCTTACTCTCTGGTGACTGACATTTCATTTAACGACACATTTATCCCGTGAGTGCTAGTTAATTATGTTTGAGGCAGAAGCAACAGACTGGACTGGAAATTTGATATCTTACAACGAGGCGATCAATGATTTAGAAAGAAACATTCGCCTTACAAAAACCACTTTTCCTTTAATACATTATAACACCTCCCTACAATTGTTATTCACAAGTACTTCCTTATCGGAGGCCATAAAAGCCTCCAGAAGAATGCTGAAGAATGACACTCTATCAATAAATAATGCCTACATGTTTAAGTTCTGTTATCTAGAAACCTGTTATCCAGGAAGCTCAGGGTCAGACTGGAGCTTTGGGGACCCACAGGGGCTGCGACCGCAAGCGCTCTCCTAGCAATCCGACTTTCAAACATCTCATCATCTTGCGGCCCATTCAGGGGAGTGGTTCTGTGCCGGCTGGAGCCCATGATGGCTGAGGCCTACCGGGTTTGATCCCGATGTTCTGTCAGCCCAGTCTGACCCTGAGGAAGCTCCAATATACTAAATCCTTATTGGAAGCAAAAAATCTTATTGGGTTTACTTAATGATCACATGATTTTCTGAAAGACTTAAAGGGCATGTAAAGTCTAAAATAGAATAAGGCTAGAAATGCTGTATTTTGTATACTAACTATAAACATGAACTTACTGCACCACAAGCCTAATCAAACAAATAATTTATGCTTTCAAAGTTGGCTACAGGGGGTCACCATCTTGTAACTTTGTTAAACATCTTTGCAAGACTAAGACTGTGCACATGCTCAGTGTGGTCTGGGCTGCTTAGGGATAGTCATAAACAAAGCTGCTTGAGTTCTGCATGGCTGGGAAGTAAGGCGGGGCTCCCCCTGCTGTTCATAAGTATGATTGTTCCCTGCTCAGCAGTTAGGGACCATCTGACAATTCCTATCCACAGCAGTAAAGGGAGAATTTCACTGCATACAGTCAGGTTTCTTATAAAAACGGTACACATTTTTAAATTAAAGTATATTGGAGATAGGTTTCTTTTTCATTAAAGAAAGTAAAAATGGGATTTTATTTTTTTGCCTTTACAGGCCCTTTAAGGCGTGAAAATCCAAATTAGAGAAAGATACGTTATCCGGAAAACCCCAGGTCCCGAGCATTCTGCATAAGAGGTCTCATACCTGTATATACTAAAAGAGCAAGTAGGTGATTCTAGTAGAATGAAAAAAAAAAGATGTACAAGTGTAAACTGTTTGTACACAAAAGTGTCCAAAACCAGACTTTCTTCCTAAGGCTTATACTAAATGGATACAGGTTTCTGGTCACACTAGGGGTCAAATTTTCAAAGTCCTGATGGCATCCATTTCAGCGCTCGCTGTTTAAATGACGTATTCACAATCCTCTAGGCGCAAGTGCAACTGATACAGTCTGCTGCGGATCCCAAGGGGGCTTTTATGAATGCAATTGCAGTTGCATAAATTTCCACACAACCTTTGCACTGAAAAATCCCATTAATTAAAGGTAATTCTTGCACTTGCACTCAGCCTGTCTTTCCCCCCTCCTGTTCCGAGATGAGTTCAGTGAACCAGCTGACTGGCAGTAGCTCCAGGGTCCCCACATTGGCCTCCATTAATCACTGGCAGAAATGATGGCATCTGCCAATGGAATTTTTTCAGAGCAATAGTGTCTGATTCATATTGAGGTGCATGTTCACGTACCCTTATTTTAAAACAATAGCCACAATTGCATCAACCGCATCACTACCTTGCTAGTCTGTGCTTGAATAATGGGAAAGAAAACTGCACATGGTGACCTGCAATTGAAATTACACTTTGCACTCTGCTCTTGCAAATGAATGACCTCTGACTATCAGAGGTCCCCAACCTTTTTTACCCGTGAGCCACATTCAAATGTAAAAAGAGTTGGGGAGCAACACAAGCATGAAAAAGTTCCTTGGGGTGCCAAACAAGGGCTGTGATTGGCTTTTTGGAAGCTCCTATGTGGACTGGCAGCCTACAGGAGGCTCTACTTGGCACTATACTTTGTTTTTATGCAATTAAAATTTGCCTCCAAGCCTGGAATTAAAAAATAAGCAACTGCTTTGAGACCACTGGGAGCAACATCCAAGGGGTTGGAGAGCAACATGTTGCTCACAAGCTACTGGTTGGGGATCACTGACATTCTAGAACTACCTTCTTCATTCTGTACACCCTGCTGAGTTTCAAACTTTCTCTGGAAGCAAAGTCAGAACAAGAATGATTGATTGGGAGAGTAGGGGTTTTATGGGTGAGCGGCTACACACAATCCTAAGCCATGACAATGCCAGTCATTTAGCATACATGGCTAAAGGAAGAGATTTTCATGAGTCTGAGGACAATTATTTTTGGAGCTTCATAGAAACTGACACAGCCTGCCCAGTTGATGGTTCATGAGCAACAGTGGCTTAGGTAAAAAATGCATAGCTATATGTGAGAATAAAGCCATCATTAGCTGGAGGCCCTTGTGGGTGAAAGTCAGGCTTATGGGGAATACAGGAAATGATTTTATAAATTAAACTTCAAACATCTGCCCATTAACATTGCCATTTTATTGTAGTGGAGTTTTGCCCACGATTCCATTTTATACTACTGTGTGTAATTTGTGTTGGCTTACAGCCCTTTTCACACATCTGCTATATCTATTCTTCTTCCATCCACCATTTATTGGTTTTCAGAAATAAATGTACAAATTTAGGTTTTGCGCTACAGTCACTAAAAAATGGCAGAAATTTTAATACATGGAGTCCTTGAGTTACATACACCCGGCTTGAATACAACATAGGGTAAGGTCACACTGGGCGATTCGGAGAGATTTAGTCTTTGCGGCGATCAATCTCCCCGAATGCCTTACCTCTGTCTTGTGCTGGCTAAAATGAAAAGTCGCCTGCGGCATGGCACACGCAACGCTTCGTATTCCGAAGTCGCTCGGTTTCCTCGTGAGGCAACTTTGAACGACTTCGGAATCCAAAGCGACGCGTGTGCCATGCCGCAGGCGACTTTTCATTTTAGCCGGTGCAAGACAGAGGTAAGTCATTCTTACAAATTCAACGTAAGAACAAACCTATCTGGTACGTAACCCAGGGACTGCCTGTACTGGGCAGTGTGGGGCCGGGTCTATCGGTTAAGCCTTTGGTCACCCACACATAAAGCTGAACATTATACCTCCTCTGTCCCCCAAATACTTGCCTCTATCTCATACGTTGCTGGGTGCCTGATGAGTGCGCCTTGTAGGTCCATTGATTGCCTAGCAACATTATTCCTTCCCCCAAGTGGTTTGCAGTGGCTCATAAGAGTAAAAGTAACATGCACAATTTCATAACTTTTCAGTAACGTGCAACATTTTAGTGGCCCCAGCAATGTATGATACATCGACCCTATCATTTCAGGTCACTGTGACCCCAGTAGTTAATGCATGTCTGCTTGTTGTTGCAGAATAAAGACATCATATGCATTAAATTAAAATGTACTTCTTTGCATTATGTTTAGTCCCTATTTTGCCATTTCTTTTTTTACGAACAGGATATATATATATATTTTTTTTTTATATATATATCACCACATAACCACTTCCTTGCAGCTGCAGAGATATACACGTTGTTTGTGGCTTCAATTTTGACAGTCAAGTGAACTTTTTAAACTTTTGTTCAAAACAGGTTTATGTTTTTACTTGTTTACACATATTTATTGTGTCAGGCTAGCCAAGTCCATTAATGCTAACTTGCAGCCTCCTTCTCAAGCTCACCTTCTTTTCCCTCTCTTTCCAATGGTTTTGTGAAGGATCCCCCAATCCTTAAAGGAGAATTCAACCCCTTATTAAAAAACACCCTACATAGACCCCCTCCCTCCCCCCCCCAGCCTAGCTGCTACCCCGGGTAAATGCCCCTAACTTTTTACTTACCCCTCGGTGGAGATTCAGGGATCAGAGTTCACAGCAGCCATCTTCTTCTCTTCAGTAATCTTTGTGAAGTAAGTGCCGTATCGGCGCAGTTGGAGCAGGCTGCCGGTCCCGAACAACTGCGTATGCGTTGAAAGTCACGGAAATTGCCGAAGCACCAGAAGAAGACCCGATTTACCGAAGAAAAAGAAGATGGCTGCCGTGAACTCCGATGCCCTGAATCTGCACCCGAGGGTTAGTAAAAAGTTAGGGGCATTTACCTCTATGTATTGTTGGAGGGGTAGAGTTTTTTTTTAATAAGGGGTTGAATTCTCCTTTAAGTGGTTCATGTATGCTAGTGAAAGACGGGTGAATGGTCTGCCTTGAAACAAACCGCCATATGTAATAAAAGACACTAAGTTTGCCCAGGAGCAGTAACCCATAGTAACCAATATGATGATTGCTTTTAAACAGATGACTAGTAAATGCTACCTGCTGAGAGGTTGATATGGGTTACTGCTCCTGAACACACTATGGGGCAAATTTACTAAAGGGTGGAAATTCGCCAGCATGAAGTAATTTTGCAACTTCAGTCACCCTGGCGAAAATTCGCAACCTAACGCTGGTGAATTTGCACTCTGGCGAAGGGGCGAAAATACGCAAATTTACTAACATTGGTCTTTTTTTGAACGTGACCTCCTTCGCCAGAGTAAACTTCGCCAGGTTAGAGCAGGAGAAGTGCAATAGAGTAGATAGAAAATCCTAAGCCCCAAAATAGTTGTATATTTTTCTAAGTCCCAAAAACGCTGGCAAAGTGCGGCGAAGGCAACGCTGGCGGATCTACGGAGGTAAGTAAATTTGCCCCAATGGGGTATATTTATCAAAGAATAAAATTCACCACAGTCAGCTAGATTGAATTGCTACATCTCTCCATTCATTTCTATGCGTTTTTTAAAGGCATATTTATCAAATGGTGAACTTTCACTTTTAACTTTTGATAAATACACCTTTAAGAATCCCATAGAAATGAATGGAGAGAGGCGGTATTTCACTCTAGAGGGCTGTGGAGATCTCAAACTTCACTCTTTGCTAAATATACCCCTTAGTGGGTATTATTACATAACCCCAAATATATGCTTTATATGGATAGTCAAGATCAGACTATCCTGCCGGAGTACCAGAGGATTTCCCAATGGGTCCTAGCCTTTGGGCCCCAGCCAAGGACAATTTCCCTTTCACCACTTTCTTATTTGCACTATAAGTCTATATGACACCTCCTTCATTTAGCAGTGTCTACTTGTTGTAAGAGTGAAACCTCAATGTCAAGTTTGTTTAATGGACCTTAGGAGGCCCAGTCCAACACTACAGGTGGTGTTCAGCACAAAGACTGAGCAAGCGCTCCCCTCCAAGTTAAGACGATAAGAGTGTTGGAAGGATTGTACTGTTGGCTTGACTACTACTATTTAAAGCTTTGATATACAAATACAAATCTACAATGGGGTCATATACACCCCACAAGCCTCCACTTAGAAAGCCCTGGCCTACGGAATAAGAGCTAGGTTACATTCAATCAGGGAGATTGGCTGAAAAGACAAGGATTGATCAGATAGGAGCTCACAAACCATTGTATACACAGATAAGTATATCCTTAGAAACATTTACAACTGAAAACTTATTCAGTTATGGTCTATAATTTTTTTGCAGAAAGTACTTAGCTACTGGCTTTCACTGCTCAGAATTGTCTCCATGTCTAATTATTTCAATTCTAAATTTGTACTCTTTCTAATTATCACACAAACCATGTTGATGAGGCATTTCATACTGCTCCGTTTGCATCTGATGTTGTTTATTTCTCAGAAAATAATTGCAAGAAATCTAAAAAGTCTCAGATTTACATTAGGGAGGCAATTCGACCTTCAATGGTTTTGCTAAGCTTATACTGACTGTTTCCTTCACCCACCCTGGGACATACGGTAAAATGCTCAATACGTTCCAGTGCATTGACACAAACTATCACTGTTCTGGGAAGGTGCAATGCTATTTAAATGCATATGGTATATAGGGGTGGATTTATATATCCCCATAACTATTCCTATAGGAATTAAATGTATTGCCTGTTAAAATGCTGTTTGGTGTTGATTCTTGCAAGGGAGTTATTTTGGACGGAAGTGATAGCATATTTATCAAAGGGTTAAAGGCTTCACAACACTGATCTTCCCAAATATTATCAAGACAAATAGCAGGGGCTACAGGAAAGCAACTGTGATGAATATAAAAAAAAGGAAATTATTTCACAGAAGAGCATTTTGAGAATGTTTACTTTCACATCCATGCAGGAAATATATATATTTTGAGTTATTTAGCTTTTTATGTAATCTCAGTAGTCTTATTGCTAGGGTCCAATTGCCCTAGCAACCATGCATTGATAGGAATAAGAGACTGGAATATGGATAGGAGAGGGCCTGAATGGAAAGATGAGCAATAAAAAGTAGCAAGAATTCATTTGTAGCCCTACTGAGCGTTTGTTTTTCAGATGGCATGACCCTCATTTTAAAGCTGGAAAGAGTCAGAAGAAAGAGGCAAATCATTCAAAATATCAAGATGAAAACATGAAGGCCAAATGAAAAGTTGCTTGGCATTAGCCATTTTGTAACATACTAAAAGTTAACATAAAGGTGAAACACCCCTTTAAGGACAGTGACACTTAGGGGCACATTTACAAAGCTCGAGTGAAGGATTCAAATTAAAAAAACTTCGAATTTCGAAGTGTTTTTTGGGCTACTTCGACCATCGAATGGGCGAGTTCGACCTTCGACTACGACTTCGACTATGAATCGAACGATTCGAACTAAAAATCGTTCGACTATTCGACCATTCGATAGTCGAAGTACTGTCTCTTTAAGAAAAACTTCGACCCCCTAGTTCGGCAGCTAAAAGCTACCGAACTCAATGTTAGCCTATGGGGAAGGTCCCCATAGGCTTGCCTGTGTTTTTTTGATCGAAGGATATTCCTTCGATCGTTGTATTAAAATCCTTCGAATCGTTCGATTCGAAGGATTTAATCGTTCGATCGAACGAATAATCCTTCGATCGTTCGATCGTAGGATTATCGCTAAATCGTTCGACTTCGATATTCGAAGTCGAACGATTTTAGTTCCTAGTCGAATATCGAGGGTTAATTAACCCTCGATATTCGACCCTTAGTAAATCTGCCCCTTAGAATTAGTATCTGTCTCTTTTCCGTGAAAACAAACCTCCCTAGGTATCTATGATAGTCTGACTGGGGAGTCTGTTGCCAGAGAAGGCTCAAATTAGACCTTTGGCTGATGAAACCCTCACAGATGTGCTCAGAAAGCTGAATAAGCAGAAGTATTGTCAGGCCCTAAGGGCTTAACTCTATGGCGGGACTTTTTCTGACAGTTGTGTCGTATGCATGTAGTTTTTAGGTGAGATGTTTCTTACATTATATTCAGCGCCTCCAACTTGCCGCCTGTGCTTCCTCTCAGCATGTCGGAACGGAAGAAGTCGCGCCATGGAGTTCAGCCCTAAGACTTTAGCAGTTGCATTACTGAAACTGAATGCATTACTACTGGTTTCGTTTTCCTATACCTTCTATTCTTGTAGGACTTCCATGGACTGTGATCTTTGCCTGACTAATCTTACTTACTAATTTTACCCGCCGGCTCCCCTGCACAGCCTGGAAAATAGGGATGCACCGAATCCACGAATCACTTCGATATTCAGCCAGGATTCTGCCGAATCCTTGTGCCTGCCTGCCCGAATGAATCTGAATCGTTAAAATCGTGACTTTTCGTCACAAAACAAAGGAAGTAAAAAAAATTTTTGCTGCGCACTTGTGCCCGGCTCTATTTTTCACTGATTTGCATATGCAAATTAGGGTTCGGATTTGGCAAATCTTTCACGAGGATTCGGGGGTTTGGCCGAATCCAAAAAAGTGGATTTGGTGCACCCCTACTGGAAAAGGAGGCAGCAGGAAGTGAAACAGATGGGTGGGACTAGTAAGGTTTTTGCATAATTTCAATAAAGTAATCAGAAACAAACAGGGCCGGATTTCTGTACTTGGTGCCCCTAGGTCGCCAGGTACTAACGCTTGCTGCTTTCACTCACCCCTGCAGATGGGCCACTTCTCAATAAACATTTAGCATATTCTTTTCTGTCAGAATTTGTGTTGGAATGGTGTCATTTCCACCAAGGCATGGTCTCTGATCATCTTGTTGCAAGTAAAGGTGGCCATACACGGGCCGATAAAAGCTGCCGACAGACCGTGTCAGCAGTTTATTGGCCCGTGTATGGGGCCCCCCGACGGGCTTCACCGATCGAAATCTGGCCGAAAGTCGGGCAGATCTCGATCGAATGGGACAAAAAATCCCGTCTGATCGCGGCCGCATCTATTCGTTCATGCGGTCCCGCGATCCGACCGACCGTTTGGATCCGATCGCTGGGCCCTAGGGCCCACAATCGGATCAGCCCGATATTGCCCACCTCAAGGTGGGCATATCGGAGGGAGATCCGTTCGTTTGGCGACATCGACAAACGAGCGGATCTCTCCATGTATGGCCACCTTAAATTGCGGAGCCCTGGAATTAACTGCAGGTCAGGCAGCTATTTCTGGTGTTCCGTTCCGTCAATACATCATTTTGAGAGCAAGTAATTAGAGCAGGGTGCTTTGGTGCATCCCGAAAAATGAGAAGGAACATCAGTGAGCCATGTAAGCAGGGCCGGATTTCCGTACTTGTACTTGCGCCAGATCCTAGTGCCTGCTGCTTTCCCGCTCTCTGTGTGAGTGAATACGCTAATAGCTGGGGGGCTGCGGCTCCCCAGTGCTAACTGGAACACGTCCGGCGGCATTTCCCGCCCTAGGCCCGGGCCTTTGTGGCCTCACCACAAATCCGGGCCTGGAAACAAAACGTACATTCCTTCTATATATAAAAGAGTTTAATGCACTGGTACAGTCTTGTTTTTTTTACATAGGTCTCCTTTAATAATTCGCCCTTGTACTTTCACTGATTCGATTTTGTAGCCAAGAGGTCTGCGTCAGGTCATGGACACAGGGCAATCCTGCAGATATGGTTGCCACCTTTTTTTGGAAAAAAATTACCAGCCTGAGTCTATTATTTTTATTTTCCTGCCCTAATATTGTCATAAAGCATAATTTATACCAGTCATGCAGTAATTGGATTAAAAAGCTGTCTGGTTGAGAGGGGAAATGTGGCACCCCTACATGGCAATTCTGTTTTATAGAAATAATTGCTGTAAGAGTAGGACCAGTGTACTAATTTCTAGGCACACAAATAGGGTCTCCACTTTTTATGGAAAATAAATACCCTCCTGTATTTTTATCTGTATGGTTCCTCCATAATAATAACACTGACATTTGTACCAGCCAGGGGAGGTGACACTCCTGAGCACAAACCGTGCCCTGTGTTGCAAGCAGCAAGATCAACTGCTTTATACAAGCCCACCTCGCTTTCCAAACCTACATTTGTTCCCTTAAAGTTACAGGAGGAAGCTTTTCGCCGCCCCTTGTAACTGGCCGTTCACTGCTGCCTGAGTCACCTTGCCTCATGGCAGGAACGGCCCTGGTTATTGCTCTGCAAATGCATTGTTATTGCTACATTTTATTACTTATATTTCTGTCCACACAATCCCGTTTCTAATCCTGTCTCTTATTCAAATCAGTGCATGGTTGTTAGGGTAAGTTGCACCCTAGCAACCAGACTGCTGGAATTGCAAACTGGAGAGCTGCTGAATAAAAAGCTAAATCACTCAAAAGCCACAAATAATAAAAAAATTAAAACCAACTGCAAATTGTCTCAGAATATGACTCATCAGACTAAAAGTTAACTCAAAGGTGAACAACCCATTTAAGTTAACTTTTAGTATGTAATAGAATGGCTAATTCTAAGCAACTTTTTAAATGACCTTCGTTGTTTCTTTTTTATTGTTATTTAATTATTTGCCTTCTTCTTCTGACTTCCCAGATTTCAAATGGGGATCACAGACCCCATATACAAAATGAATGCTCTGTAAGGCTGCAAATGTATTGTTATTGCTGCTTTTCATTACTCGTCTACCTATTCAGGCCTCTCCTATTCATATTCCAGTCTCTTACTCAAATCAGTGTATGGTTGCTAGGGTAATTTGGACCCTAGCAACCAGACTGCTAAAACTGTAAACTGCAGAGCTGCTCAATAAAAAGCTAAATAACTCAAAAACCACAAATAATAAAAAATGAAAACCAATTGCAAATTGTGTCAGAATATCACTCTCTACGGCGCGCCATACTAAAAGTTAATTTACAGATGAACAACCCCTTTAAGAGACGATTTTCCAGTTTTTAAACTGGAAATTCGGCTTCGCTAGTGCAGAAAGCGCAAAATGCGCTTGTTGCGCTAGCGACGCACCCCCTTTTGACACAACGCTAAACTTTTAAGTGCAGAGATGGGGCGACATCGGGGTTGTTGCCTCAGGCGGCAGCAGCGCACGGATTGCTCGTGGCAGTAACAGAGTATTCTTTTTTCAGATGGGGTCCGTGACCCCCATGGGAAAGCTGGAATGAGTCAGAAGGCAAATAATTAAAAAACTTTAAAAAATGTAAAGACCAATTGAAAAGTTGCTTAGAATTAGCCATTCTATAACATACTGAAAGTTAACTTAAAGGTGAACGACCCCTTTCAATGTGAACCTTTACCCTTCAGCTTCCCTATCAGCTAGCAGAGGATGATGGGAACTGTAGTTCTGCGACAGACGGTCACGGGTTGTGCCTACATGACAAAGGGAAAGAGGAAAGCATGAGATCCGAGGGTGGGAAAGGAGAAAATCACGCATCAGGTTGGAGGGACTAAATTCCTCCCAGATAAGGAATTGAGAAGGATGAGCTCAGGTTATCAGAGGGGGCGGGGCTAAAGGCAGGGGCGGGATTGAGGAGAGGGGAAAGTATCTGCCCCAGACAATGGAGGAGGAGAAATGAAAGGGAAGGACCGGGCTGGAACAGGAGAGGAGGAGCTGAGGCACATCGAGTCTCAGGCGAACAAAGAGCCGGAGCTCGGGTGCAGTGCCAGGGACTGGCTGGAAAGGGGGGGTCGCAGTGGCAGCTCCGGTTACACAGACTCGCTGCTGGCTATGAGTAGGGGGCGGTGTAGGAGCTCCGAGCTCTCAAGTTAGTGGGAATAGGGAATGGAGGAGGGGAAGAGAGCGTGAGACAGCTGCCCTCCTCCCTCTGTCTTCGGGTACCCCATGGCTGGAAGGCCCCGGCTTTGAGTCGTGCTGCTTCCTACCGACATGGCCGCTGCCATCAGCTACACCCCACCGTGGTGGGTCAACCTGCTGCACCGGCTCCCCCACTTCAACCTACAGTGGGAGAGTCTAAATGGTGATTTCCGCCCACAGGACCCGGACTACCAGCAGGTAAGGAAACGGGGGATCTCATGTGGCACCTGGGTACGGGGGTGTCCTCTACTATTGATGTCATACATTAGTAATATGAATGTTAGAATCCTATCAGTAGAGGCTGCCCTGTACTTCAATGAAACACTTAGTATACGGTCCCTTGTTACTGCGGCTGATACAACATGCCTGTATTCTGATCCCTCTGCCTTATTTACTGTTTGTGTTTGCTTGCCCTCTGGGGATCTCCAGCTGTTGATCTGGCACTAGCTCTCAAGGAATTCTGGGAGTTGTAGTTAAGCTTTTTTTTGTTTTGCTGTTAGCAGCTGTAATGTAATAGTTATACACCACCCAATATAGTCTCTATAAATGGGCTTCCTCTATTTTCTCCCTGGGCTGCAATGTGGCCATGCAATGAAGTGATAATGTTACATTAGGCTGCAATACCAGGGACTCCCCCATATGGTGACATTGTGTCTGCCATGTAAATAAACCTCCTGCTTGAGGACGAGTTGCTCTTCACATACACTATATATATATATATATATATATATATATATATATATATATATATATATATATATATACACACACAGCTGCTGGGAATGCCCTACATTCTTCTAATTATCAATATATATATATATATATACAGCTGTGGGATCAGTTATCTGGAAACCCATTACCCAGAAAGCTCCTGGAAAGACCGTCTTCCCCTAAACTCTTATCTAATAATTCACATATTTCAAAAAGGATTTCCTTTTTCGCTGTAATAATAAAACAGTACCTTGTACTTGATCCAAGCCAAGATAAAATGTATCCTTACCGGAAGCAAAACCAGCCTTAATTAGTGTTAAAATTATTTTCTAGTACACTTAAGGCATGAAGCTTCAAATTACAGAAAGTTCTGTTATGCGGAAAACCCCAGGTCCTGAGCTTTCTGGATAACCAGTTCCATACCTGTGTGTGTGTGTGTATATCTATATCTGACATATTCCACAAACCTTCACAGAGATGATATGTATTTTTCATCCGTCTCTGCCCCAGTGGAGCTTACAGTCTAAAGTATTTATCACATTCACACACACACACTATGGTTAGTTTTATCAGGAGCCAATTATATATATTTGGGGTGTGGGAGGAAACCCAGAGAACCCTGAGGAAACCCACACAGACGTAGGAAGAACTTAACAGTAAAGGTGGCCTCAGACGCATGCAGATAATATTGTACGAAATGAATTTTTGTCAGATATTTGGTGCGTGTATGGTGGGAAAAGAGCCGACCGATATCGGCAGAAGACTTGGATATCGGTCGGCTCGTCGATCAGGCTGGACGGAAAATTTTGATCGGGTGCCTTTGAAGGGACCCAAACATCGGCCATTGTTAGTGCTGAATGTCAGATACAGGTAGAATTCTATTGTTTCTTCCCATATATCTACCTGTGTATCTGACGATTCAGCTCTACACGTGTGTATTGAAACAAACGATCTTTCTTGGAAAGATCTTTTCCAAGAAAGATCGTAATTGTTACATCTATGGCCACCAGTCTTTGGGACTGCAGAGGTGCCTACCACTATGCTGCCCCCATCAAACATAACCAGTGTGTGGCCCTGGAGGTGTAGTGTAACTTTAACTTGACAATACCTATAGGCTGCTGGAGGATTCTGGGTGTTGTAGTTCACAGATGGCTACAGGGCATCAGCTTGAACATTCCTTCTCTGCACATGCCTAAACCATATATATTAAAAATAATAGCTGTCTAATTAAAAGCCAACCCCTTTGCCTCAATCACATATGCTGCATTCCTCATACATTATGTTGTGAAGCTTTTTGCAGAATGAAGCTTTGTTACATTTGTGTGGGAAAAAATGGCCACCCTTGTGCGTATCTGTAGCCTGGATTCTGGAATACTAGAAGGCTGCCTTTGCTTATCCTGTGCCCCCTGTTCACAATTCCTGGATTGCTCATATTAAACCTTTTAGCCATTTTTCTTTTGCCTTAGAAACTTCACGGAACATTCTGACAACTACTATTTACAGTCTGCTACAATTTTGCGGCAGTTCACAGCTGACAACCTTCACCTTATTTGTGTTCCGTACTGTGAATGGGTTAATAGAAGCAGGCTGTTCTATCCTGTGGAAATGAGTAGTGCCCTAAATTATGTGCCTCTTGGGGCCCGCACCTCACTGCTCTGCTGTTTGTTTCTTCATATTTCTGGCGACAAATGGCTTGTGGAATTCTGCTTATCCAGCTGTGACACATAAGAAGCTGTGCAGTGAATTACAGCCCCATTTAACACTTTGCAGATGAACAAGTGGCAAATGTGTGGAGTCAGGTTTATAAAAAAAGCAACTTTTTGTTTTTACCTGACATGTACAAATCATTATCAAGGTAATAATGTAGCAGGAAAGCAAGGCCGGTTATTGTGTTGGCATGAGACATGCCACAGCACTTGGCACTTTTGTTCAGAAACCATAAAATTACTGGGTTTGGTAAATGCGGTGTGATACATTTGTTAACAGACTTCACAATGAGAACAACCGTACTGTATATCTAGGAATTGTGTCTTATCTCTTCTCTACAGCTGCTAAAGAAATAAGAATGTCCAATACATTGTTCAGTGGTATAGTATGAGAGGCTAGATTTGTTTGGTGATTGTGTGTAGATAGAATTTGTGGGAAGGACTTTACTGCTTGGTTATAATCCCTATGGTCTGTTATTGATTAATGGGGTGTAGACTGTAGTCCCTTTTGTATGGCATGCCATTCTTGTTATCAGGTTAGTATCACTTTAAAGGAGACATTTTGTGTAAAAAAAACAAAAACAAAACAAAAAACATATCAGTGCATTATACCCATTGAATTGTGCTTAAAAAGTAGTGTTTTAGGCTGATTTATTGAATATTTCTGCAAAAACCCTAATAATCCCTACATTCTCTTCCACTTCCTACTCCCTGAATTCCCAGGCTGTGCAGGGGGCTCTCGACTCACTGCACTGTAGGACAGGAACCAATCGGCAACTAGCAGGACCTGATAGGGAACTGAAGCCTGTCTTTGCTTGTGTGACTGTAGTGCTTTGATTGGCTGTCCCCCTCCTACTGTGTTTCTGGCAGGGACCTCTAGGACACACCCACCCCTCATTTGAAACACAGACAGGGACCAGAGAACATCTATAGGGAGCTCCAATAAAGGGGCTATTTTTAAACATATTATTAATTTTTAGCACCATGTAAAAGCAACACCATATATTACTTCTAATTGCCTACACAATTAGGGTTTTTTCATTTATCCTATATGTCTCCTTTAATAATATTTAATAAGCTTTTTAAAGGGGTGGTGTACTTGTAATTTAACTTTTAGTATGTTATAGAAAGACCAATTCTAAACAACTTTTCAATTAGTCTTCATTGTTTTATTTTTTATAGTCTTTTTTTAATTATTTGCCTTCCAGCTTTTAAATGGGGGTCTCTTGTAAAAATAAATGCTCTGTAAGGCTACACATTTATTGTTATTGCTACTTTTTATTACAAATCGTTCTATTCAGGCCTTCTCCTATTCATATTTCAGTCTCTTATTCAAACCAATGCATGGTTACTAGGGTAATTTGGACCCTAGCAACCAGATTGCTGAAATTGCAAACTGGAGAGCTGCTGAATAAAACTCTAAATAATTAGAAAACTACAACAAAAGGAAATTCTGTATAGTAATGTTCCACTGTTTTTTATTTTATAGGACTAGGACTCCGTATTTAGGGAGTATGACCTTATACATGGCTACATGCCAGCAGTGGAATTACATCCTGTGGCCAAATGCTCAGGCCTTTACTGCATTTACTGCCACTGTTAATTACTGTATATCCAGAACCAGAAATTGAACAAATCCAATAATATAAACAAGGGAAACTTGTTTGCTAAGGCAGGGGACATAGTGAGGTTACTTTGTAGCATATGGAGAATGCAAACGCTCTCACCAATAACTGTGAATAGGTTTGATGAACAGGAAACGGTGAGCTCATACTTTCAGGGAATAATAATAATAAATGGAACTACAATCTTTGAGATAAGAAATGGGCCTTATACCCCTCTGGAAAACAATCTGCCTGGCATGCATTGAAACTACCCTTGTACTCCCATGGGCAATATGGAATTTCATTTTAATATGTTAAATCAAAATTGCAAGTGGGACTAAAGCCATAAATGTCCGAGTCTTTAGTTGTCACTTTAGGTTAATGGCATGAGCTGATTTTTCTTTAAAAGTAAAACAAAAAAAAAATCATTACAATAGTTTTACCTTCTGTGAACTCTGAGCCTCCACAGCCACCTCTTTCTCTTTTGCATGCAAGTCCATGCCTTAGGGATTGACCGATTCAGAGTGTCCCAATCTGAATATTGCTGTTGCTGCTAAGTTGGGACACAATGTGAACCTTTGTGGGCCCGAGGCTGTGTTCTGCACGCATGGGAGACTCTGCAAAACTATTGCTGCCTGTGCTTTTTTTTTTTTTAATTTTTTTTTTTAGAACTGGACTGCAGACCCCCCCCCCTCACAGTCCTTGGTTGGAAAGTGCTTATATACCAAAATAGGGGATTTTTTTTATATTGAATTGTCATTAATCTGTTCAATGTTAATATTTTACAGTTTCATGGAGACCTTTTCATGACAAGGCGTATTGAGGACCATTTGCCTCTTTTAAAGCAGTAGCAGCTGCTGTTTGGGCTCTTACTGATGTGCGGTTGAAGCTGCGCTCCCCTGCGTTCCGTTTTTCAGTGTTCAGCCGCAGGGGAGCACAGGAATAGACGCATTTAGCTTTTTTCAATGGGGCTGTACTCGCGCAGGCGCGTGTAGGTGCCGAACGCAGGAAAAATGCAGCACGTTGCGTCTCAACCTGCGTTCAGCGCCTACACGCGCCTGTGTGAGTACAGCCCCATTGAAAAAAGCTAAATGCGTCTATTCCTGCGCTCCCCTGCGGCTGAACGCAGAAAAACGGAACGCAGGGGAGCGCAGCTTCAACCGCTCATCAGTAAGAGCCGTTAGTGTTCCAAACCTTGATGCCTGTATATAAACATTAGCCCTTATTAGCCACAGCTGTTTCTAAGATGCACATATGCATGAATAGCCTTTTAAAAAAGCATTGGGATTTTTAGCATTTTTTTTTGTTTATTGTACTGTAATATGCTTGATTAAAAGTACAAGACCAGTATTTATTTATATCATGCCATTCTCCAATAGGGCAGTGCTCCTATACAAGCTCAATTAGGTTGCTAACACTTTACTATTGCTATGAAGTGCAACACTAGCCGTCCTGCACGACATTAGGTTCAGATTCGAGGTACAGTAATGGCAGGGTGATTTGGTGTAAGTGGAAGCCAAAGTGCTCAAAAGCACTCCTTCATGAATTACAAGGGACTTCTGCTGTTTCGTGCAGCCTAACCATGGCACTAAAAAGTTTTGAGTTCATATTAGCTGCACTGGTACTTTCTGCCAATTTCCATTTAGCCCAGAGTGACACTCTTAATCTTCCTTTAGCTTTAGTTTCTATTTTTCCCATCTCAAAATGTAAAAATAGAATATAAAAACAGCAATGACTCCATGGCATAGTTGATAAGGGCAAGACCCAGTTTGTCTTAGACACTCCATATGGTACCCATGCTACATTAAAGGAACAGTAACATCAAAAAATTAACATGTTTTAAAGTAAAACAATTATAATGTAGTGTTGCCATGCACTGGTTAAACTGCTGTTTGCTTCAGAAATTGTTTACAGTGGAACCTCAATTTTACATCCCCTGATTTTAGGTTTCCCCTCATTTTACATTGTTGTTTTGTAGTCCCACCTATATATTATGCATAATACATTTCCCTGATTTTATATTTTCCTGGATTTTAAACCATTTTTTCTGGTCCCCTGAAAAACATAAAATGGGGGTTCTACTGTATATAAATAAGCTGTTGTGTAGCAATGGGGGCAGCAATTCCAAGGAGAAAAGGCCCAGGTTACACAGTAGATAAGCTCTGTTGAACATATTGGTGTTATCTGTTATCCACTATTTAACCTGTGCCATATAGCCTATTTTCAATTTCCGCCATTGCTACATAGCAGCTTGTTTATATGAACTATAGTAGTGTTTCTGAAGCAAACTCATGGGTTTTACCAGTGCAGGGCAACACTGCATTATATTTTCATTACTTTAAAACACTTTCATTTTTTGGTGTTACTGGTCCTTTAAGGGGCAGATTTATCAAAATTGTGAGCTTAGAGTTTAATAAATAAAAAATCACTCATTTCTATTCATTCCTATGGGGTTTTTAGAACTGTATTTATCAAATAGGGTGTTCTAACTTTCACCCATTGATAAATACAGTATTAAAAATCCCATCGGAATGAATAGAACATGGGTGAGTTTTTATTTATTACATAAAAAAAAATAAATCTGCCCCTAAGACGTGACACTTTATTTCCAGGAAAGATGCAGAAACTCTTTATCGATATTTGTTGGGGCATGTTAAACAACAACATCCAATGAGATAAGTTAATGAAGCTAGTGCATTTAAATTCCCTGTTTTTGGTAACTGGTAAAAATGTGGCTGCCTAGTCTGCAATGCTGATCATGGAGACAATTCATTTTTTTTACCCCTGGCTGCACAACTAAGATAATCTCAAGGGTTCTTGAATGTCCCAACATGCTACAGCTTGCTTCTTACAGAGGCAACATCTCATTGGGTAGCCCTGTGTAACCCTAAGCCTAAATTAGTACTGTCATAATGTTGTGTAATTATCCATCTGGGATTTCGCCAACGTCACAATATCTGACAATACTCTTGCATGGAACTGCAGTCTCTTGGGAATAGTATAGCACTGGATCACTGTGAGATGTTTTTTCTGTGAGATGTTTGTTTCATCACCAGCAGCATACAGTACTTTAGTCTGGTATGTTAAGGCTGCACAATACTCGTATTAACAGCTAAATATTTGCAACTGACTACTGGATTTACAGTGGGAATCAACCCCATGTTGTCATTGAGAGGACCTCTGTTTGTGAACCGCTATGACAATAAACCACATATTCTTTACAAAAAAACCTGTAACAAAGGTTCAGGCTGCTTCTGTGTGGCATAGCATTTTGCAAGTGTCGATGCCCTTGTAGACTTAAAAATGCTATGCCACATAGGAGCAGCCTTAATCTTTGTTACAGGTTTTTTTGTTTTTTTTTTGTAAAGAATGTGTTTTTTATTGACATAGTGGTTCACAAACATTAGAGGCTTTGTGCTGCTGGAGTTGCCAACACTGTACTGTAATGTTGAATGATGAAAAAGTTCAAAATCATTATGTGCTATGATGTTGGGTGGCGGCCGAGTTCACAGTCGATGATGTCCTATGCTGTTGGATGGCGGCCAAGTTTACAGTCAGTGATGTCCTATGCTGTTAGCTGGTGGCCTAGTTCACAGTCGATGATGTCCTATGCTGTTTGATGCTGGCCAAGTTCAAAGTTGATGATGTCCTATCCTGTTGAATGGTGGGGAATGCTCAAAGTCGATGTTGTCCTTTGCTGCTTTATGGTGGCCAGGTTCACAATCCGTGATGTCCTATGCTGTTGAATGGTGGCCAAGCTCATAGTCAATGTTGTCCTATGCTGCTTTAAGGTGGCCAGGCTCACACTCTGTGTTGTCTTATGCTGCCGGATGGTGGCTTAGTTCACAATCAGTGATACCCAATGCTGCTGGATAGTGAGTTCAAAGGCAGAAAGGATTTTTTTATTTCTGCTGGATGATACAGAAGACCAGAGTGCTGGAATAAAACAAAAAGTAGCTGCAGCTGGTGAATACAATAATGTAGAAACAGGTGTTGTGCTGATTTACCTTCCAGACGTGATATTCATAGCACTGTTACCTTGGGAACTGGGATTTATTCTTCTCTGGGGAGCCGTTTATGTATTGATACCAAAAATGAGACCTGTTTTATAATTATATTTGCTCATTGGCCTTGGGATGATATGATTCCTGCCAAAGGGACATGGGCCATTGAAACATCAATATATTAATGAGCAAAGCAAGGCATAGTTACAGCGAGTGAAAGCTCTTTAGTCCCTATAGCGACTTTCTGTGTGGGGAGGGGTTGATGCTTTTAAAGTGGGGGGTAGTTTGCTTTCCTCAGCACTTAGCCTATCAGTCAGTTGAAATGAAGGCATCTTCATATTATTATAATGTGTTCTATGCTTCTCATGTACATGTGGATCAGTTGGTGACGGACATGGTTGCCTAGTTCTGTATTGTCATCACTTAAACTTGTTATACATGGGCCAATACAAGCTGCTGAGTCAGCAGCTTAATGGACTGTATATGAGGACCTTCTGTCTAATGTGCCTAAAAATCGACCAGATACATATTAGGTAGATTAGAAAACCTCTTTGTGCAAGGCATTGTTTATTGAACGTGGTTCTCGTCCAACAGGGCCTGGTAGCCAAACAGATCGATTATATGGAAAGTTAGTCTGAATTTGTGTAACAATGTACCCCTCATGCTAAAATGTAACAACCCAAAAACCTTGATTTTAAAGGTGTATAAAGAAATTTGGCATCAATGTTCAGGCATGATGTTGTTCTAATGGCAGTGTATCTGCTGGATAGTAGCCAACCATAGTTTTCCTAGAAAGCCTCAAACTTCTTTGCTTATGTATTGCCTTCCTTTCTTTGAAACTATTGCATTAGGTATAGGACCTGCTATCCAGAATGTTTGGAACCTGGGGTTTTCCGGATAACAAATCTTTCTTAATTCTACTAGAAACTCATGTAAACATTAAATAAACCCAATAGGCTTTCAATAAGGATTAATTATATCGAAGTTGGGATCAAGTACAGGGTATTGTTTTATTATTACAGAGAAAAAGGAAATTATTTAAGAATATTTGGATAAAATGGAGTCTATGGAAGATGGGCATTCCCTAATTATGGGTTTCCAGATAACCAATCCCATACCTGTAGTATGGTAAAGCCAAGGCAGTCTAACATATTTGTGATTGTCACATATAGCGATTAACCACTCCTATTCATTTTGCTAGCAGCCAAGGACAATGAGTCCCCTGGGACATAATCTGTGTAATCCTGGGGATGTATCTGCTGATCCGCCCCTGCATTAGGTTAATTCAAATGCATACTATTATATTATTGTTTGATGTTAGGCTGACAGTCACTGGACATATTCTGCAACTTTATCTGGGGCACTTCTCCCAGGAAAAAAGATGTTGCGACAAAACACCAGGAGTTTCCTTTGAGAAAAAAATTAAAGAAAAGCAATGTGTGCCAAAACCGATTTAGTTCTTATTAAAGTTATGTTATTCAAAGAACATGCAAGGCATTTTAGGAATTGAAGTTTTGGTTGACGGGAAGCTGACAGCTGCTGCATTGTTTCAGTTGTACATGTAGTGGGGATAAACAATGAAAAGTATAGCAATTGACAGACAGTATATTTAGTAGCAATTACATTTTACAAATAACTTTCAAATTATTACAAGGGTTAAGTGGAATGGAAGTGGCTTAGAACCAAAATTGCATTCATTATGCGAAAGTTTAGATTTGGGTTTACTCCTCCATTTAGCACTTAAAGAGTAGTGAGAGCAATGTAAGTAATGGAAGAGTGCAATGTCTCATCGATTTAGCTCCTAATGCTTCATCTTCACAGACTGGCACCCTGTTCTAGGTAAGCACTTTATTTATTATAAAACACAAATTTCAGCGAGTCATGTGACAGAAATGACATCAGAACTCACAGATTATAACTGATGACAACAGAACTCCCTGTTTATAAGGATATAATTTACAAGATATTTTGTGTATTATATATATATATATATATATATATATATATATATATATATATATATATATATATATATATATATATATATATATATATATATATATATATATATATATATATATAAAAAATATAATCTTCACTAGGGCAGCACCCTGCTGACGTTGTGTTCCCTGGGTACACGGTAAAAAATCCAAATACTTCAAAAAGACCAGCAACACCAGGATTTTTGTGTATCAAAAAAAAGTGTATTCAATTATTGCATGAATAGGCGACGTGACGTTTCGGTCCACGCAGGGACCTTCCTCATGGCGATGAGCAAGGTCCCTGCGTGGACCGAAACGTCACGTCGGCTATTCATGCAATAATTGAATACACTTTGTTTTGATACACAAAAATCCTGGTGTTGCTGGTCTTTTTGAAATATATATATATATACTGTATGTATGTATTTTTATATGCATTATGTTATCCTTGCTGCGAGATATGCACTCATTATTATCCAGCCCGATATTAATGGCTGATATTGATTGATGGTTGCAATTGATTGGTGTAACATTTAGTTTATTCTGGCTGTGATTTAGGGCAATGGTATGGTTTATCATCATTCCCTTGTGCAATAAAGAGCTAGGTGAGACCATATCTTTATAATACACATGTGCAGTTGACACCTGGGAAGTACATGTATGGAACCTTTTTTTTCTGGAATGCTCAGGACCTTGGGTTTTCCATATAAGGGGTCTCTCTGATGTCTACTAAAAATCATTTAAAACTTAATGAACCCAATAGGATTGTTTTGCCTCCTGTAAAGGTTAATTATATCTTGTTTGGATCAAGTACAAGGTACTGTTTTATTATTACTGAGAAAAAGGATTTTTTTTTTATTTGAATTATTTGATTAAATTAGAGTCTATGGGAGATGGCTATACTATAATTCAGAGCTTTTTGGAAAACCGGTTTCTGGATAACAGATCCTATACCTGTACAGGCTCTTTGGCACTTAATTTGTCATGCATTTAGGTCCATACCTGACCACTCTATTTACGTGTCTGTGTATTTTGGGCGACATACATGATCTGAATGGAGTGAACCTATTTGTGGGGTCAGAAGTCGATCTTGAGTTGCTTATCTTTTCAACTTGGTCATCTGACGGCTCAACCTAGTGAAAAAGAAGAATTTTTTCCTTATAGTGTTGCAGCTCATTAGTGTGTGTAGATGTGTATGTTTACATGGTATCTGGGATAATAATCATCTGTTTTCTTGGAATTCTTCCTCCGACCATAGGGGTGATGTATCTGAAAGGAAGTTCATGAGTCATAGCTGTGGCTTTTGTTACATTCTTTGCTAGACCTTGTTATGCTGTCCTTCCGTCCTTCCTCCCCCCCACCCCAAGCATGTGTGGAGGGTGTTATGGGTTTGGAGAATCTGTGTGGGAAAGCCAAGGTTTTGTGTATTTTTCAGTGAGTTCTCATGGCTATATCAGTGTGATTGCAGTCTGCAAGAGTTATTAACTTTTCCTGTTTAACAAAACCTCTCCAAATGCAACTTAAAAGACTGTCTGATGATTCCCTGCCGAAAGATGGAGGGGGTTACTGTATAGGACGTAACTGTTGTACCAGTGTATTGTGAAGAGGCTTGAGTGAATAGAGAGTCGAGGCTACTGCTGCACATTCCAGGGTCCACGTTTATGTGTATGCATATATAATACACAAAAGCCATGTCTTGTATCTCATATCTTGTAAATTATATCCTTATAAACGGTGAGTACTGATGTCATCAGTTATAAACGGTGAGTAGTGATGCCATTTCTGTCGCAAGACTCACTGAAACTTGTGTATTATAATAAATAAAGTACCCCCAGTTGCAAAATATGAGGATATTAGAAGTTACCTCGGAGTTCCATGACCTGTATAAAAGCACTCGGCCTTCGGCTTCGTGTTTTTAAATGGTCACAAAACTCCTCTGTAACTTATAATATCCTTATAATTTACAAGAGGGGGTACTTTATTCTCTATATATCTGCAAGCCAGTCCACCCTGAATACACCTACCCGCTCCATTTATCTTGCTCTTATCAAAGGGGCATAGAATTTTTTATTATATTCAAAGAAACCAATAGTTCCTTCTGCTGTTATGGGGGTTATTTATCAAAGGTCGAGTTGATTTTTACCTGGAAAATCTTAGTTTTCGGTCAAAAACTTGAATTTTCAGGTTAAAAAAAAATTGAAATTAAATTTTTCGAGATTTAGCAAACCCGAAGCTGGAAATAGCTTGAATCCGAAAAAACACCAGCTAAAACCCGTCAAGGTCATGTAGAATTTAATGGCAGAGGTCCCTTAAACCATTTGAAGATGTTTGTAGCCTTCATGATGATCGATTCCATCGATTTGAGTGTTATCCAGAATGCTCGGGGCCTGGGGGTTCCTGGATAACTGATATTTCCGTAATTTGGTTCTTCATTCCTTAAGTCTACTAGAAAATCATATAAACATTAAATAAACCCAATAGACTTGTTTTGCTTCCAATAAGGATTAATTATATCTTAATTTGGATCATGTACAATGTACTGTTTTATTATTATTATTATTATTATTATTATTATTATTGCAAAAAAAGAAATCATTTTGAAAAATTTGGATTATTTGGATAAAATGAAGTCTTTTTTTTTAACGGATGCATTTTAGTTTTTTATGCCGACTACACTAATTCGAGTTTTTCCATTCGAGATTTTTCATAAATCAGAAACCAATAGAGCTGTGAGTTTATTCGAGGCATAAAAAGTCTCGCAAACCTCTAAAATATAACTTTTTAATAAATAACCCCTATATGTCCCCTATATGTCACCAAGGATACTGGATAATAGCTCCAAGGTTCAGGTCCTTGTTTCTTACCCTTGGTCCTTAGTGCATGAGCCCTTATGTGTTGGAGTTCAGCAACATCAGTAGACCACAGTTAATGAAGCATGGCTTTAGGAAGCTTATGTCATGTATTTTTGCATTGTGGCTGCGATCTGGAATTTTATATTGCTTTATTTATGAGCAGAATGTAACAAGTGGTCTTCTGGCACATACATTTCCCCACAGTACCTCCCAAACTCTGCAGATATTCTTGGTAAGCATTAAGCAGAGATGACTTCTTTATATTGACCATGTGGGATTTTTTTGACGCCAAACTGTCCAGAAATGCTCACATCTGCTGCTTGACCTCACCGGCAAATGACTGTAAACTCTGTTAAATGAGGTCTTGTTTCAACTGGAATACTAAGGCTGACCAATCAGAAGGTTAAAACGATGACCAGGAAATATACTAAAAACAAAGATTTTTATTATATTTTGTTTTCACAATTGTTGCTGATCTCCTTTGAAACGTAACAAGACTAATTTCCATTAGTTATAGGCATTATTCATTTATAAAGTCATTTTACGGCAGCCCAACTTGTATGGCCACCAATGTCTTGTTAAACTTGCTGGATATAAACTGACTTTAAGTGCATCGTCAGATTCCACGTTATTTCAGATTTAAAACCAGTTTAACCCCCAATTTTGATATCCCTAGTAACAAGCCATAAAGGGGTGGTTTGGCTGCTTACAGATCTTAAGAGAATCACAGTGACCAAATTCACATGCCTTAGTTTTGCTGTTGCAGTCTAAAATGAAACTTTAGCAGCAAAAGGCCCCTGGGATCCTGTTATATACAGTATATATACATACATCTCCAGACTACTTTTGTCCAGACTGCTTCATTTCTATAAATATCTAGGAAACATCTTGTCTAAGTTTTGGCTGATGGATTATGAAGTTCTGTAGCATGACTTAAGTCTTTTTCACACTGCTCTCTTGGTATATTTGGAGTCTTAAGGCCCCCGTACACGAGCAGATATAAGCTGTCAACAGATTGTCTGGTGCCCTCCAACAGGCTTCCCCTTCAATATCTGCCCAAAAGTTGGGCAGATGTTGACCAGGCAGGGTTAAAAATCCTGTCAGACCGAGGACCGTTTTGGTTTATTAATGTGGTCCTCAATCTGATCACCAGTATGCTCAACGTTTTGATCCGATTTTGGACTCTATGGCCCACAATTGGATCAGCCTGATATTGCCCACCTCATGGTGGGCATATCGGGAAAAGATCTGCTCATATGGTGACCATGCAGGATCTATATATGGCAAGTGTTATTTGTTCAGATCAAGACTGACTGACCACCAGGGCAAGGTTGATGTAAAAGTGGCCATACATGGGCAGATTTAAGAATCGGATCCTTTAGACCGATTCTGTAGCTTATCTGCCTATGTATGAGGCCCTACGACAAGCCCAACAGACCAATATCTGGATGAAAATAGTTTTGATTTTCCTGTTAAACCGAGGACTGCATCTGCTAGTTCCGTGGCTCCAATACTGCCATTATAATCCAATCGTATGGCCTTGTATGGAACAGTTCAGTGTAAAAATAAAACTAGGTAAATAGAAAATATTTCTAATATATTTAGTTAGCCAAAAATGTAACAATCTTCTTTCATGACCGTTTACAATCAAAAACCCTACATTTAAAGCTATTGGCTCGGTATATTCTAAAGCCTGATACAGCTTTGTGTTTACCTCTGTTTTTGCAAAGATGCAGAATTCTGCTAGACAGCCCTGCACAAGGCTTCCTGGGCTAGATCCAGGGCAGAAAGCTGCATGTGAATGTTCTGCATGAGAGGACGGTTAGTGAAGCGGAAAAGATGAATGAGGTCAAGGAGCCAAGATGTGCACTCGGTGAAGAAGTGGCTGCCTGGAACCATCCAGCGACTGTGTGTCATGTTAGATAGAGATATAGGTGAAGGCGAGGAAGCATAAACAGGTACACGGAGGGATGTAAATTTAATCCCACAAGTCAGGTGTTCACAGAGGCTACTAAACTGGCTAAAGTCACAGAAATCTTATATTACCATTGTATTTATCCGATTGACATAAATTGTGATTATTCGTAATGCATTATTTTGTACATCGTTCATTGCTTATAGGTTGTTCCATTCCTTAGAAGTCATTGTTTTGTACCCTTTTAGTCCCTCAA